>NC_090375.1:120000-457500 GCF_036365525.1 Heterodontus francisci | reverse complement strand
GCTCTCTTCATGCCATCATACATTCCTCTGATGTTTCCGGTGTCTGAGGCCAGCTGAATATGACTGCATAGGTGTTGCCAGTAGTCGTTTGCGCAACGCCTAGCTGTTCTTTGTGCAGTACTTCTGGCTGCTTTAAGTGCTGCGGATGTTAAATCGCTGGGGGCTTTCTTGTAGTTCAAAAGTGCAATGCGCTTAGCGGCTATGACAGGTTCCAGCTCTTCATTATGAGATTGAAACCAGTCTGCATTTCTCTTCGCACTTTTGCCGTAGGTGGTCAAAGCTGACTCATAGATGGCGTCTCTGATGTGGGCCCACTTGGTCTCAGCATCCCCTGTGGGAGTGTTTTGAAGGGCTGTTACAAGTGAATTTAGAAATTTTTGTAACAGCTGTGGGTGAGAAATTCTGCTCGTGTTGATGCGCGGGTGGCCCTTCTGCTTGGAATGATGCAACTTCTTTGGTCTGAGTCTAACCTTGCTGCACACCAGGGAGTGGTCGGTGTCGCAGTCCGCACTGTGGAAGCTGCGTGTGATTTGAACACTGTTTAAGGCGGCTCGCCTTGTGACAATGAGGTCTAGCTGGTGCCAACGACGTGATCTTGGGTGCCTCCATGAAACCTGGTGACAGGGTTTAGTGTGAAAGAACGAGTTGGTGATGCAGAGGTTATGATAGGTACACAACTCAAGCAGTCTCTGCCCGTTCTCATTCATCCTTCCAACGCCATAGCGCCCAAGGCAGGAGGGCCATGAGTCATGGTCGGCCCCAACCCTGGCATTAAAGTCCCCCAGCAGGAATAGGTGTTCGGTGTTGGGGATGCTGCTAATGATGTTATGGAGTTGTTCATAGAACTGGTCTTTAGCTTCAGGTGCGGAACAGAGTGTTGGAGCATAGATGCTGAGTAGGTGTACTGGACCAGAGGTGGTGAGCAGTCGGATGGACAGTATGCGTTCCGAGCCATTTGAGGGAGGCTCTATCATGCTGAGCAAGGAGTTTCTGATGGCGAAGCCCACTCCATGCTGTCTTGGTTCTTCAGGATCCCTGCCCTGCCAGAAGAAGGTGTAGTCTTGCTCTGCTAGAGAGCCACTCGCGGGGAGGCGAGTCTCCTGAAGTGCTGCAATGTCCACATTGAGTCTACTGAGCTCGTTGTTAATGATGGCGGTCTTCCGAGAATCGTTGATTTGTGTAAGGTCTTCCGACAGGCCAGGACACATAGTTCTGACGTTCCAGCTTGCAAAGCGAAGGGCTGGTACCTGGTTGCTCTTTATATACGTATAAAAAGCCTTGGGATTTTCCTTTATCCTGTTTGCCAATGACTTTTCATGACCCCTTTTAGCCCTCCTGACTCCTTGCTTAAGTTCCTTCCTACTGTCTTTATATTCCTCAAGGGATTCGTCTGTTCCTAGCCTTCCAGCCCTTACGAATGCTTCCTTTTTCTTTTTAGGCTCACAATATCCCGCGTTATCCAAGGTTCCCAAAACTTGCCAAACTTATCCTTCTTCCTCACAGGAACATGCCGGTCCTGGATTCTAATCAACTGACGTTTGAAAGACTCCCACATGTCAGATGTTGATTTACCCTCAAACAGCCACCCCAAATCTAAAAGTTTCAGTTCCTGCCGAATATTGTTATAATTAGCCTTCCCCCAATTTAGCACCTTCACCCGAGGACTACTCTTATCCTTATCCACAAGTAACTTAAAACTTATGGAATTATGGTCACTGTTCCCGAAATGCTCCCCTACTGAATCTTCGACCACCTGGCCGGGCTCATTCCCCAATACCAGGTCCAGTACGGTCCCATCCCTAGTTGGACTATCTACGTATTATTTCAAGAAGCCCTCCTGGATGCTCCTTACAAATTCTGCCCCATTCAATATAGGGGAAGTTAAAATCACCCACCACTACAACCCTGTTACCTTTACATCTTTCCAAAATCTGTCTACATATCTGCTCCTCTACCTCCTGCTGGCTGTTGGGAGGCCTGCACAAAACCCCCAACATCGTGACTGCACCCTTCCTATTCCTGAGCTCCACCCATATTGCCTCACTGCATGACTCCTCCGAGGTGTCCTCCCGCAGTACAGCTGTGATATTCTCCTTAACCAGTAATGCAAATCCCCACCCCTTTTACATCCCCCTCTATCCCACCTGAAGCTTCTAAATCCTGAAACATTTAGCTGCCAATCCTGTCCTTCCCTCAACCAAGTCTCTGTAATAGCAACAACATCATAGTTCCAAGTACTAATCCAAGCTCTAAGTTCATCTGCCTTACCTGTTATACTTCTCGCATTGAAACAAATGCACTTCAGACCACCAGTCCCGCTGTGCTCCGCAACATCTCCCTGCCTGCTTTTCCTCTTAGTCTTACTGGCCTTATTTACGAATTCCCCCTCATTTATTTCACTAGCTTTCCTGCTGCTCTGGTTCCCACCCCCCTGCCACACTAGTTTAAACCTTCCCGAGTGACGCTGGCAAACCTCGCAGCCAGGATATTTGTGCCCCTCCAGTTTAGATGCAACCCGCCCTTCTTGTACATGTCCCATTTGTCCATGAAGAGATCCCAATGATCCAGATATCTGAAACCCTCCCTTCTACACCAGCTGTTCAGCCACGTGTTTAGCTGCTCTATCTTCCTATTTCTAGCCTCACTGGCATGTGGCACAAGGAGTAATCACGAGATTACAACCCGAGAGGTCCTGTCTTTTAACTTACTACCTAACTCCTTAAACTGCCCCTGCAGGACCTTTTCACTCTTCCTGCCTATGTCGTTGGTACCGATGTGTACCACAACCTCTGGCTGTTCACCCTCCCCCTTCAGAGACTTCCATGACCCTGGCACCAGGGAGGCAACATAACATCCTGGAGTCTCTTTCACATCCACAGAAGCGCCAATCTGTGCCCCTGACTATTGAGTCCCCTATAACTATGCTCTTCTGCGCTTTGTCCCTCCCTGCTGAACAACAGTGCCAGCCGCGGTGCCACTGCTCTGGCTGCTGCTGTTTTCCCCTGATAGGCCATCCCCCCCAACAGTATCCAAAACGGTATACTTGTTAGAGAGGGGGATAGCCACAGGGGATTCCTGCACTGACTGCCTGCCCCTTTTAGCGGTCACCCATCTATCTGCCTGCACCTTGGGTGTAACCACTTCTCTAAAACTCCTGTCTATGACGCTCTCTGCCACCTGCATGCTCCTAAGTGCATCCAGTTGCCGCTCCAACTGATCCATGCGGTCTGTGAGGAGCTGCAACTGGGTACACTTCCAGCAGATGTAGTCGTCCGGAACGCTGGAAGCGTCACGGACTTCCCACATCTCACAGGTGAAGCCCTTCACCCCTCTAACTGTCATTTCTAGCACTAATTAATAAATTAATTTAAAATAAATAAATACTTATTTAATCCTTACTAAATTGTTACAATTAACTAAATGGTCCCTAGTGCTAGATTCCTACTGTAAATATTAAATGCTAACTAAATACAGTAATCTCCTCCCTCTGGTTTAGTTACTCTACTTATTAATTAGATAATTAGGGTTTTAATCAATTTTTATCCATGTTTTATTTTCAAATTCAGTAAAAATTCCCTGCCAGCCAATCAGGTCACAGCTTTCCTGTGATGTCACTTTCAGTTTTTTTTTACCAGAGGTAAGTTTTTTATACTTACTGGACTGGAACTCCGCCCTCTGAGTCTTCTCCCAGTCAGCTGTGCTCTTTGGAAGCTCTTGGCTCCCCACACTCAGAGGACAGGTAGGAAATGAAAGGAGCTCCTCGTTCACTCCTCACCGAACTTCCTCAGTTACCAAACTTCCACTATAGCACTTTAATGCAACCTAAGTCAGCACTGTAAGATGGCTCACTTTTATACTGACTGACTCTTGCCCCTGAAAACTGGTTTCAGCCAATTCTCTAATTAACAAGGTGCAGCTGCAAGCAGAGCCTGAGTGAACCCTGTTTAAAGCTGGTCTAAAACTCACCTTCTCAACCCTAACAGCAACTGTTATGTTAATCTGCGAAATAAAAGACAGATTATATTTAAGATAAAATTAACCCTTAATTATCCTCAGTTACCAAACTTCCACTGTCGCACTCTAATGCAACTCCAGACAGCGATCCAAGAGGTGGTCACACCGAAGCTGAAGGGACTTGAGAAAGGAAGGGAATGGATGACCACCAGCCAGTCCAAGAGAGTCAGGCAGGTAGTTCAGGAGTCCCCTGGGGTCCCGCTTGCAAATCGGTATTCCATTTTGGAGGCTGATGAGACTGGTTCCTCCAGGGAGTGCGGACAGAGCCAAGCTTCTGGCACCACAAGCAGCATGTCTGCACAGGAAGGGGGAAAGAGAGGAAGAGCAATAGTAATAGGGGATTCTATAGTCAGGGGAACAGATAGGCGCTACTGTATCCGTCAACGTGACTCCAGGATGGTGTGTTGCCTCCCTGGTGCCAGGGTCCGGGATGTCACTGAACAGCTGCAGGGCATCCTGAAGGGGGAGGGTGATAAGGCAGAGGTCATGGTACATGTTGTTATCAATGGCACAGGTAGAAAGAGGGTTGAGGTCATGCATCAAGAATTCAGGGAGTTCGGCAGTAGACTAAAAAGCAGGACCTCTCGGGTTGTAATCTCTGGATTACTCCCAGTGCCACGTGCTAGCGAGTATAGAAATAGGAGAATAGCACAGATGAATGTGTGGCTTAAGAGTTCGCGCAGGAGGGCGGGTTTTAGATTCCTGCACTACTGGGACTGTTTCTGGGGAAGTTGGGACCTGTGCAAGCGGGACGGTCAACATCTGACCCAGAGGGGGACTGACATCCTTACTGGCGGGTTTGCTCGTGCTGTTGGGAGGAGTTTAAACTAATTTGGCAGGGGGAGGGGACGCAGACTCCTGGCAGAATAGGGACACAGCGAAACACAGGAAAGCGAACAAGTCAGAAGGAATACAATGGAAGTACATTTCAAGGAGTAAGACCAGGATGGATGGCCTCCACTTTAATGCCAGGAGTATTACAGGTAAAACGGATGAGTTAAGGGCAAGGATTGACACGTGGAATTGTGATATAGTAGCCATCACGGAGACATGGTTGAGGGAGGGGCAGGATTGGCAGCTCAATATCCCGGGATATAGAATCTTCAGGGGGGACAGAGGAGGGGTAAAGGAGTAGGGGGCATTGCAATATTAGTTAAGGAGTCAGTTACTGCAGTAAGGAGAGATGATATCTTGGAGGGGGCATCAAATGAAGCTTTATGGGTTGAGTTTAGGAATAAAAAAGGGACAGCCACATTGTTAGGTGTTTATTATAGACCCCCCAGATAGTCAGCGGGAAATTGAGGAGCAAATATGTGCGCAATTTGCAGAGGTGTGTAAAAATAATAGGGTCATTATATTAGGTGATTTCAACTTTCCCAACATTAATTGGGATAGTCATCGTGTTAAGGGCTTAGATGGAGTGGAGTTCTTAACTTTTTAGCTCAATATGTAGAGGATCCAACAAGGGAGGGTGCAGTGCTGGACCTAATTCTGGGGAATGAAGCCGGACAGGTGGTTGATGTGTTGGTGGGGGTGCATTTTGGTGATAGCGACCACAACATGGTACAATTTAAGCTTGTTATGGAGAAAGAAATAAACAAGTTGCAAAAAAAGGTTTTGGAATGTGGGAGAGCGAATTTTAGTGAAATAAGGCAGGATCTGACCAAGGTAAACTGGAAAGAGTTACTGGTCGGGAAATCTACAGAAGAGCAGTGGGGGGCATTCAAAAAGGAAATGGGGAGGGTACAGGCCCAACATGTTCCCGCTAGGGTAATAGGTAGGAGCAACAAGCCCAGAGAACCATGGATGACCAGAAACATTCAGGGTACGATGAGAAGGAAAAGAGAGGCTTTTAGCAAATACAAGGAGAGGAAATCAATGGAAGCATTAGTGAAGTACAGAAAGTGTAGGATGGAGCTTAAGAAAGCAATTAGGAGATCAAAGGGGAAATGAGAAAGCTCTGGCTGGTAAAAGTAGGGAAAATCCCAAGATATTCCGTAAGTTTATCAATGGGAAGAGTATAACCAGGGAAAGAGTAGGGCCCATTTGGGACCAAGGGGAAATCTGTGGGTGGAGCCAGAGGACATTGGTAGGGTGTTGAATGAATACTTCACATCTGTCTTCACCCAAGAGAATGAGGATGTAGATATGGAACTTTGAGAGAGACTGTGAGATTCTTGAGCAAATTGTCATAGGGAGTGACAAGGTATTGGAGGTTTTGGAAGGCTTAAAAGTGGACAAACCTCCAGGTCCGGACGATTTGTATCCCAGGATGCTGTGGGAGGTGAGGGTGGAGATTGCAGGGGCTCTGACCCTAATTTTTTAATTCCTCTCTGGCCACAGGGGAGGAGCCAGAGGACTGGAGAACAGCTAATGTGGTCCCACTATTTAGGAAAGGTTGGAGAGATAAGCCAGGGAACTACAGTCCAGTGAGTCTCACATCAGTGGTAGGGAAACTATTGGAGAAAATTCTGAAGGAGAGAATCTATCTCGACTTGGAGAGGCAAAATTTGATTCGGAATACTCAGCATGGCTTTGTCAGAGGGAGGTCATGCCGAACAAATTTGATTGAATTATTTGAGCATGTGACCAAGTGTGGAGATGAGGGTAGTGCAGTTGATGTAGTTTACATGGATTTCAGCAAAGCCACATGGGAGACTTATCAAGAAAGCAAATGCACATGGGCTGCAGGGTAACTTGATAAGGTGGATTCAAAATTGGCTTAGCTGTCGGAGACAGTGTGATGACAGGCAGTTGTTTTAGTGACTGGAAGCCAGTGTCTAGTGGCGTACCACAGGGATCTGTGCTGGGTTTCCTATTGTTTGTCATTTTTATAAGCAACATAGATGACTATGTGGGGGGTAGGATCAGTAAGTTCGCGGATGACACAAAGATTGGCCGAGTGGTTAACAGTGAGGTTGAGTGTCTTTGGTTACAGGAAGATATAGACGGGATGGTCAAATGAGCAGAAAAGTGGCAGATGGAATTTAACGCTGAAAAGTGTGAGGTGATACACTTCGGAAGGAGTAATGTGACATGGAAGTATTCAATGAATGGCCTGACACTGGGAAGTTCTGAGGAGCAAAGGGACCTTGCCGTGTTTGTCCATAGATCTCTGAAGGCAGAAGGGCAGGTTAATAGGGTGGTGAAAAAGGCATATGGGACACTTGCCGTTATCAATCGAGGCATAGATTACAAAAGCAGGGAGGTCATGTTGGAGTTGTACAGAACTTGGGGAAGGCCACAGCTGGAGTACTGTGTGCAATTCTGGTCACCACATTATAGGAAGGATGTGATTGCACTGGAGGGGTTGCAGAGGCGATTCACCAGGATGGTGCCTGGGATGGAACATTTAAGCTATGAAGTGAGGGTTGGATAGGCTTGGGTTGTTTCCGCTGGAGCAGAGAAGACTGAGGGGTGACCTGATCGAGGTATACAAGATTATGAGGGGCATGGACAGGGTGGATAGGGAGCAGCTGTTCCCCTTAGTTGAAGGGTGAGTTACGAGGGGATAAAAGTTTAAGGTGAGGGATGGGAGGATTAAGGGGGATTTGTGGAAGAACTTTTTTGCCCAGAGGGTGGTGACGGTCTGGCATGCACTGCCTGGGAGGGTGGTAGACACAGGTTGCCTTACATCCTTTAAAAAGTACCTGGATGAGCACTTGGCACGTCATAACATTCAAGGCTCCGGGGCCAAGTGCTGGCAAATGGGATTAGGTAGACAGGTCAGGTGTCTTGAATGCATCGGTGCAGACTCGATGGGCCAAAGGGGCTCTTCTGCACTGTATTATTCTGTGATTCTGTGAAATACTCTGCACCTCTATTCCTCCTACCAAAACGGATAGCCTCACATTTTACCACATTATATTCCATCTGCCACATTCTTGCCCACTCACTAAGTCTGTCCAAATCCCCTTGAAGCCGCTTTGCATCTTCCTCACAACACACATTCCCACCTAGTTTTGTGTCATCTGCGAACTTGGAAATATTACATTTGGTCCCCACATCCAAATCATTGATATATATTGTGCCCAGCTGGGGCCCAAGCACTGATCCTTGTGGTACCCCCACTAGTCACAGCCTGCCATCGCGAGAATGACCCATTTATTCCTGCTCTCTGTTTTCTGCCTGTTAACCAATCCTTAATCCATGCCAGTATATTACCTTCAATACCATGTGCTTTAACTTTTCTAAGCAACCTCCTGTCGGGGGCTTTATCAAATCCAAGTATACCACGTCCACCGACTCCCCTTTATCAATTCTGTTAGTAACATCCTCAAAAGACTCAGGTTAATCAAACACGATTTCCCATTCATAATCCATGTTGACTATGCCCAATCAGATCATTATTATCCAAGTGTCCATTTATCACATCCTTTAGAAAAGATTCCAACATTTTCCCTGCTACTGATGTAAGGCTAACATGTCTGTAATTCCCTGTTTGCTCTCTCCCTCCCTTCTTAAGTTGTGGGGTGACATTTGCAACCTTCCAATCTACAGGAACCACTCCTATATTTCGAATCCAATCTATAGAATTTTGGAAGATGATCACCAATGCATCCACTATCTCCATAGCTACCTCTTTCAACACTCTGGGATGCAGAAGATCAGGTCCTGGGGACTTATCAACCTTCAGCCCCATTAATTTCTCCAATACAACCTTCTTACTAATACTAATTTCCTTCAATTCCTCATTCCCCCTAATCTCTTGGATCTCTAATTCTGGGAGATTTCTTGTATCTTCCTCAGTGAAGACAGACACAAAGTCATCATTTAGCTTCACTGCCATTTCTCTATTCCCCATTATAAATTCTCTTGACTGCCTGTAATGGACCTACATTTGTCTTTGCCAAACGTTTCCTTTTTACATATCTAAAGAAGCTTTTGCAGTTGAACATTATAAAGATCTATGATGGTCAGGACTGGGGTGATGGCCATAAAGTCATTTACAGCACAGGAAGAGGCCATTTGGTGTTAGGGTCCTTGTGCCTTCGTTATGGAAATAGCACCTTTGGCCCAATGGCCCATTTTGTAGCAGATTCTGTATTCTTACGCTATTGTTGCTTTTCTTACAGCTTGTGCACCCCTGAGGGAATCTATTGCCAACCTCTGGACTGTAAAGGTACGTCAGACAGTTTGACATGGAATAGACACATGTGTAGGAAGTGTCTCCAGCTGCTTGACCTCGAGTTCAGGATGTTCAAACTTCAGGGGAAACAGGAGTCACTGCGGAGTCTCAGGGAGGATGAGAGTTTCTTGGATTGTACATTCCAGGAGGTGGTCACTGCAAAGGCAGTAAGAGTTCAGGATAGTAGGTTGTTGGCCATCCTGAAGAGGAGCAAGAGGCAGGAAGTGCAGGAGTCTTCGGGGTGTGTGTCACTCTCAAACCAGCACTCAGTATTGGAGACTGCTGGGATTGATGACACCCCAAAGGGTGCAGAACTCAGAAATAGGAAGGGTGCGGTAACAATGTTGGGGCTGTACTACAGGCCTCCCAACAGCGAGCGTGAGATAGAGGTACAAATATGTAAACAGATTATGGAAAGCTGTAGGAGCAACAGGGTGGTGGTGATAGGAGATTTTAATTTTCCCAACATTGACTGGGATTCACTTAATGTTAGAGGTCTAGATGGAGCAGAATTTGTAAGGAGCATCCAGGAGGGTTTTCTAGAGCAGTATGTAAATAGTCCAACTCGGGAAGGGGCCATACTGGACCTGGTGTTGGGAAATGAGCCCGGCCAGGTTGTTGAAGTTTCAGTGGGGGACTACTTTGGGAATAGTGATCACAATTCCGTAAGTTTTAGAATACTCATGGACAAAGACGAGAGTGGTCCTAAAGGAAGAGTGCTAAATTGGGGGAAGGCCAACTATACCAAAATTCGGCAGGAGCTGGGGAATGTAGATTGGGAGCAGCTGTTTGAAGGTAAATCCACTTTTGATATGTGGGAGGCTTTTAAAGAGAGGTTGATTAGCGTGCAGGAGAGACATGTTCCTGTGAAAATGAGGGGTAGAAATGGCAAGATTAGGGAACCATGGATGACAGGTGAAATTGTGAGACTAGCCAAGAGGAAAAAGGAAGCATACATAAGGTCTAGGAGGCTGAAGAAAGACGAAGCTTTGAAAGAATATCGGGATTGTAGGCGCAATCTGAAAAGAGGAATTAAGAGGGCTCAAAGGGGTCATGAAATATCTTTAGCAAACAGGGTTCATGAAAATCCCAAAGCCTTTTATTCATATATCTATAGTTGTACTTAACTAAGGGGTAATTGAATAAAAGAAATGGCAGCCAGTGTAGTGTATTGCTCCTCCTGCAGAATGTTCGAGGTGAGGGGAACCTCCGGTGACCCTGCCGACTTCACCTGCTGGAAGTGCATCCGTCTCCAGCTCCTATCAGACCGTGTTAGGGAATTGGAGCTGGAGCTGGATGAACTGAGGATCATTCGGGAAGCTGAGGGGTTGATAGATAGAAGCTACACGGAGGTCGTTACTCCACAAATCAAAGGCAGCTGGGTAACAGTTAGAGGTGGGAAGAGGTCAGTGCAGGGATCTCCTGTGGTCGTTCCCCTCAACAACAAGTATACAGTTTTAGATACTGTTGGGGGGGACGGCCTATCGGGGGCAGGCTGCAGTGACCGGGCCTCTGGCACGGGGTCCTGCACTGTGGCTCAGAAGGGAAGGAGGGAGAATGGGAGAGCACTAGTCATCGGGGACTCGATGGTGAGGAGTACGGACAGGCGGTTCTGTGGGCGCAGGCGAGACGCACGGATGGTTGGTTGCCTCCCTGGTGCCAGGGTCCGTGATGTTTGTGATCGCGTCTTCAGGATCCTTAAAGGGGAGGGGGAGCAGCCAGAGGTCGTGGTGCACATTGGCACCAACGACGTAGGAAGGAAGGGTGGCACAGATGTTAGAAGTGAGTTTAGGGAGTTAGGCTGGAAGCTGAAAGCTCGGACGGACAGAGTTGTTATCTCTGGTTTGTTGCCGGCGCCACGTGATAGTGAGGCTAGGAATAGGGAGAGAGCACAGCTGAACACGTGGCTGCAGGAATGGTGTAGGAGGGAGGGCTTCCAGTTCTTGGATAATTGGACTGCATTCTGGGGAAGATGGGACCTGTTCAAACAGGACGGGCTGCATTTGAACCAGAGGGGCACCAATATCCTGGGAGGGAGGTTTGCTAGTACTGTTCGGGAGGGTTTAAACTAGTTTGGGAGGGGGATGGGAACCGGACTTGTAATCCAGGGACCAGTGGGTCCACTCAGAAAGACAAAGAGTGTAGTGAGGTATTGGGGAAGGTAGCACTGTCACAGAGGACAGATGGGCACGGAGAAGGGTTAAAGTGAGTATACTTCAACGCAAGAAGCATCAGGAATAAGGTGAGTGAATTGAAGGCGTGGATGGGCACTTGGGACTACGATGTTGTGGCCATCACTGAAACGTGGATAGGTGAGGGGGAGGAATGGTTTTTGGAGGTACCTGGTTATAGATGTTTTCATAAGATTAGGAATGGTGGTAAAAGAGGTGGGGGGGTGGCATTGTTAGTTAGAAATAGTGTAACAACTGCTGAAAGAATTTTCGAGGAGGATCTGCCGACTGAGGCACTGTGGGTTGAGGTCAGGAACAGGAAAGGAGCAGTCACCTTGATGGGAGTTTTCTATAGGCCCCCCAATAGCAGCAGGGAGGTGGAAGAGCAGATTGGGAAACAGATTTTGGAAAGGAGCAGAAGTCACAGGGTAGTAATTATGGGGGATTTCAACTTCCCAACTATTGATTGGCAACTCTTTAGATCGAATAGTTTGGATGGGGTAGTGTTTGTGCAGTATGTCCAGGAAGCTTTTCTGACTCAGTATGTAGCCTGCCCGACCAGAGGGGAGGCAATATTGGATTTGGTACTAGGTAATGAACCAGGGCAAGTGATAGAGCTGTTGGTGGGCGAGCACTTTGGAGATAGTGATCACAATTCTGTAGCATTCACTGTGGTAATGGAGAGGGATAGGTATGTGCAACAGGGCAAGGTTTACAATTGGGGGAAGGGTAGATATGATGCTGTCAGGCAGGAACTGAGGAGCATAAGTTGGGAGCATATGCTGGCAGGGAAGGGCACGGTCGAAATGTGGAACTTTTTCAAGGAGCAGATAGTAGGGGCCATTGATAAGCATGTCCCTGTCAGACAGGGAAGGGATGGTCATGTGAGGGAACCGTGGTTGACAAGAGAGGTTGAGAGTCTTGTTAGGAAGAAGAAGGATGCGTATATAAAGTTGAGGAAAAAGGGCACAGGCATAGCTCTGGAGGGATACAAGATGGCCAGGAAGGATCTGAAGAAAGGGATTAGGAGAGCTAAGAGAGGGCATGAAAAATGCTTGGCGGGTAGGATAAAAGAAAACCCCAAGGCCTTTTACGCGTATGTCAGAAATATGAGGATGACCAGGGGGACCATAGGTCCGGTCAAGGACAATAGCGGGAGACTGTGTGTTGAGCCGGAAGAGATAAGTGAGGTTTTGAATGAGTACTTCTCTTCGGTATTTACGAATGAGAAGGGGTGTATTACTGAAGAGGACGGTGTGAAACAGACTGGTAAGCTCGAGGAAGTGCTCGTTAGGAGGGAAGATGTGTTGGGGTTTTTGAATAACTTGAAGATAGACAAGTCTCCCGGGCCTGACGGGGTATATCCAAGGATGTTATGGGAAGCAAGGGATGAAATTGCAGAGCCGCTGGCAATGATCTTTTCATCTTCTCTGCTGACGGGGGTGGTACCAGGTGATTGGAGGGTGGCAAATGTTGTGCCCCTGTTCAAGAAAGGGAATAGGAACAACCCTGGGAATTACAGGCCAGTTAGTCTTACTTCGGTGGTAGGCAAGTTGATGGAAAAGGTGCTGAGGGATAGGATTTCTGAGCATCTGGAAAGACACTGCTTGATTCGGGACAGTCAGCACGGTTTTGTGAGGGGCAGGTCTTGCCTCACAAGCCTGATTGAATTCTTTGAGCAGGTGACCAAGCAAGTGGATGAGGGTAAACCAGTGGATGTGGTGTACATGGATTTTAGTAAGGCATTTGATAAGGTCCCCCATGGTAGACTTATGGAGAAAGTCAGGAGGCATGGGATAGTGGGGAATGTGGCCAGTTGGATTAAGAATTGGCTAACTGATAGAAGGCAGAGAGTGGTCTTAGATGGTAAATACTCAGCCTGGAGCCCAGTTACCAGTGGCGTGCCGCAGGGATCAGTTCTGGGTCCTCTCCTGTTTGTGATTTTTATTAACGACTTGGATGAGGAAGTCGAAGGGTGGGTCAGTAAATTTGCAGATGATACAAAGGTTGGTGGAGTTGTGGATACCGAGGAGGGCTATTGTCGTCTGCAGGGGGACTTGGATAGGTTGCAGTGCTGGGCTGAAAAGTGGCAGATGGAGTTTAACCCTGAAAAGTGTGAGGTCGTCCATTTTGGAAGGACAAACATGAATGCAAAATACTGGGTTAACGGTAGGGTTCTTGGGCATGTGGAGGAGCAGAGAGACCTTGGGGTCTATGTGCATAGATCATTGAAAGTTGCAACTCAAGTGGATAGGGCTGTGAAGAAGGCATATGGGGTGTTAGCGTTCATTAGCAGAGGGATTGAATTTAAGAGCCGTGAGGTGATGATGCAGCTGTACAGGACCTTGGTAAGGCCTCATTTGGAGTACTGTGTGCAGTTCTGGTCGCCTCATTTTAGGAAGGATGTGGAAGCCTTGGAGAGGGTGCAGAGGAGATTTACCAGGATGTTGCCTGGAATGGAGAATAAGTCTTACGAGGAAAGGCTGAACATTCTAGGCCTCTTCTCATTAGAAAGGAGAAGGATGAGGGGTGACATGATAGAGGTTTATAAGATGATCAGGGGAATAGATAGGGTAGACAGTCAGAAACTTTTTCCCCGGGTGGAGCAAAGCGTTACAAGGGGTCATAAATTTAAGGTGAAGGGTGGGAGATATAAGGGGGATGTCAGGGGAAGGTTCTTTACCCAGAGAGTGGTCGAGGCATGGAATGCCTTGCCCGGGGAAGTTGTTGAGTCAGAAACTTTAGGGACTTTCAAAAGGCTTTTGGATAGGTATATGGATAAAGGAGAATGATGGGGTATAGATTAAATTGTCCTTGACAGAGGACAAAGGATCGGCACAACATTGTGGGCCGAAGGGCCTGTTCTGTGCTGTATGTTCTATGTTCTATGTTCTATATAAGGAGCAAGAGGGTAACTAGAGAAAAGATTGGCCCACTCAAGGACAAAGGAGGAAAGTTATGCGTGGAGTCAGAGAAAATGGGTGAGATTCTAAACGAGTACTTTGCATCGGTATTCACCGAGGAGAGGGACATGACGGATGTTGAGGTTAAGGACAGATGTTTGATTACTCTAGGTCAAGTCGGCATAAGGAGGGAGGAAGTGTTGGGTATTCTAAAAGGCATTAAGGTGGACAAGTCCCCAGGTCCGGATGGGATCTATCCCAGGTTACTGAGGGAAGCGAGAGAGGAAATAGTTGGGGCCTTAACAGATATCTTTGCAACATCCTTAAACACGGGTGAGGTCCCAGAGGACTGGAGAATTGCTAATGTTGTCCCCTTACTTAAGAAGGGTAGCAGGGATAATCTAGGTAATTATAGATCGGTGAGCCTGACGTCAGTGGTAGGGAAGCTGCTGGAGAAGATACTGAGGGATAGGATCTATTCCCATCTGGAAGAAAATGGGCTTATCAGTGATAGGCAACATGGTTTTGTGCAGGGAAGGTCATGTCTTACCAACTTAATAGAATTCTTTGAGGAAGTGACAAAGTTGATTGATGAGGGAAGGGTTGTAGATGTCATATACATGGACTTCAGTAAGGCGTTTGATAAGGTTCCCCATGGCAGGCTGATGGAGAAAGTGAAGGCGCATGGGGTCCAAGGTGTACTAGCTAGATGGATAAAGAACTGGCTGGGCAACAGGAGACAGAGAGTAGCAGTGGAAGGGAGTTTCTCAAAATGGAGACGTGTGACCAGTGGTGTTCCACAGGGATCCGTGCTGGGACCACTGTTGTTTGTGATATACATAAATGATTTGGAGGAAAGTATAGGTGGTCTGATTAGCAAGTTTGCAGACGACACTAAGATTGGTGGAGTAGCAGATACTGAAGGGGACTGTCAGAGAATACAGCAGAATATAGATAGACTGGAGAGTTGGGCAGAGAAATGGCAGATGGAGTTCAATCAGGGCAAATGCGAGGTGATGCATTTTGGAAGATCCAATTCAAGAGTGAACTATACAGTAAATGGAAAAGTCCTGGGGAAAATTGATGTACAGAGAGATTTGGGTGTTTAGGTCCATTGTTCCCTGAAGGTGGCAACGCAGGCCAATAGAGTGGTCAAGAAGGCATACGGCATGCTTTCCTTCATCGGACGGGGTATTGAGTACAAGAGTTGGCAGGTCATGTTACAGTTGTATAGGACTTTGGTTCGGCCACATTTGGAATATTGCGTGCAGTTCTGGTCGCCACATTACCAAAAGGATGTGGATGCTTTGGAGAGGGTGCAGAGGAGGTTCACCAGGATGTTGCCTGGTATGGAGGGCGCTAGCTATGAAGAGAGGTTGAGTAGATTAGAATTATTTTCATTAGAAAGACGGAGGTTGAGGGGGGACCTGATTGAGGTGTACAAAATCATGAGAGGTATAGACAGGGTGGATAGCAAGAAGCTTTTTCCCAGAGTGGGGAATTCAATTACAAGGGGACACGAGTTCAAAGTGAGAGGGGAAAAGTTTAGGGGGGATATCCGTGGAAAGTTCTTTACGCGGAGGGTGGTGGGTGCATGGAACGCATTACCAGCGGAGGTGGTAGACGCGGGCACGATAGCGTCTTTTAAGATATATCTAGACAGATACATGAATGGGCAGGAAGCAAAGAGATACAGACCCTTAGAAAATAGGTGACAGGTTTAGATAGAGGATTTGGATTGGCGTAGGCTTGGAGAGCCGAAGGGCCTGTTCCTGTGCTGTAATTTTCTTTGTTCTTTGTTCTTTGTTCTAGTACAGACCATGGCACCAATGGGCAATGGACTGCAGAGGAGGGAACAGAAACAAGTAGAAATGCAGTCATTATAGGAGATTCCATAGACAGAGGGAAAGATAGCTGTTTCTGTAACCATTATCGTGAGTCCCACATGGTGTGTTGCCTCCCTGGTGGCAGGGTAAAAGACATCATGGAGAGGATGCAGGATATCCTGCTGAGGGAAGAGAATGAGCCAGATGCTGTGGTACACGTTGGTACCAACGACATCGAGAGAGCAAGTCCATTTGAACATAAATATGAATTAGGAGCAGGAGTAGACCATTCTGCCCCTCGAGCTTGCTCCACCATTCAATAAGATCATGGCTGATCTGTTTGTGTTTTGAATTCCACACTCCCATCCACCCCCGATAACCTTTGATTTCCTTGCCTAACAAGAATCTATCTATCTCCGCCTTAAAAATATTCAATGACCCCGCCTCCACCACCTTCTGAGGCAGAGAGTTCCCAAGTCACACAACCCTCTGAGAGAAACAATTTCTCCTCATCTCTGTCCTAAAAGGCCAACCCCTAATTTTAAATCAGTGCCCCCTAGTTCTGGACTCCCCCACAAGAAGAAACATCCTTTCCACATCCACCTTGTCAAAACCATTCAGGATTGTATAAACTTCAGTCAGAGGGTGGCGAGTGCCTGGAACTTGCTGCGGGGGGAGGTGGTGGAAGCAGGTACGATAGCGATGTTTAAGAGGCATCTTGACAAATACATAAATAGGATGGGAATAGAGGGATACGGACACCGGAAGTGCAGAAGGTTTTAGTTTAGACAGGCATCAAGATCGGCGCAGGCTTGGAGGGCCGAATGGCCTGTTCTTGTGCTGTACTGTTCTTTGTTCATTCAAGTCTCCCTTCACCCTTCTAAACTCCAGTTAAAATAAGCCCAGTCTGTCCAACCTTTCCTCATATGACAACCCGTTCACTCCAGGTATCAATCGAGTAAACCTCCTCTGAACTGCTTTAACCCATTCACATCCTTCCTTAAATAAGGAGACCAAAACTGCACACAGTATTCAAAATGTGGTCTCACCAATGCCCTGTATAACTGAAACATCACATCCTTACTTTTATTTTCAATTCCTCTCGTAATAAAGGATAGCATTCCATTAGCCTTCTTCATTACTTGCTGTACCTGTATACTAACTGTTTGTGACTCTTACACCTGAACACCTAGATCTCTCTGCACCTCAGAATTCTGCATTTGTTTTCCGTTTAAGTAATACTCTGCTTTTTATTCTTTCTACCAAAGTAAACAACTTCATATTTTCCCACTTTATACTCCATCTGCCAGATTTTTGCCACTCACTCAACCTATCTATATCGGTCTGCAACCTCCTTATGTCCTTTTCACAATATACTCTCCTACCTATCTTTGTGTCATCTGCAAATTTAGCTACCATGCCATCGCTCCCCTCATCTAAGTCATTGATATAAATTGTTAAAAGTTGATGCCCCAGCACAGACCCCTGCGGGTCTCCACTCATCACATCCTGCCAATCAGAAAAGGACCCATTTATGCATACTGTCTGTTTTCTGCCAACCAGCCAATCTTCTATCTATACCATGAGCTCCTGCTTTGCACAATAACCTTTTATGTGACACCTTGTCAAATGCCTTCTGGAAATCCAAGTACAGTACGTCAATGGGCTCCCCTTTATCCATGCATATGATACTCCTTCAAAGAACTCCAATACATTGGTTAAACATGATTTCCCTTTCACAAAACCATGCTGACTATTCCTGACTACCTTGAGTTTTTCTAAGTGCCTAGCTATAACCTCCTTCATGATCTATTACAACACCTTCCCCACGACGGACGTCAAGCTAATTGCCTATAGTTGCCTGTTTTCTGTCTCTCCACACCACCACCACCACCCCCCCTTTCTTGAATAGAGAGGTTATATTTGCTACTTTTCAGTCTGATGGAATCTTTCCAGAATCGAGCGAATTTTGAAAAATTAACACCTACGCATCTACAACCTCATTAGTCACCTCTTTTCAGACCTTAGGATGAAGCCCATCAGGACCCGAGGACTTGTCAGCCTGCAGCTCCATCAGTTTGCTCAGTACCGCTTCCCTGGAGATTGTAATTTCACCAAGTTTCTCTCTTGGTTCCAATGATGTACTATGGTCAGATTTTTACTGAGTTAGGGAGGAAGCTAAAAAGTAAGGTGTTTTTTTATTCTTTTATGGGAGACCGCTCCTGTCAAAGCCCCCAAACAAAATATACGATTCTGATTGTGGTGGGACCAACGCACTGTTAGCCAATCTGTGGAACGACGGGATTGAATTAACGTATCATTTAAAAACTTTCCAAATTAAAGACCCACCAAATGTTGTTGGAAGTCCACACAGAATGTAGTTCGAAGTGCAGCGAATTTCAACAATTAATGACTTGCAAACACTTTCAGCAGAATCAATCTGACTTTAGAGTTTTTGAGGGATAAAAGATTGTCCCAGTCTAATTTCCCTTTCTTCAATTTAAGTTACCAGAGATCTCTGTCTTGGCTTGACTTTTAGAATTTTGAGAGATAATAATTAAACAGACAAAAATCCTGTTTCCTTCAGTTTAAATGGTTGAGATCTTTTTCAGTGCTGACACCACAGCTGTTTCTATGTCTGTCTGTGTTCAAACTGTCTCCACTAATCACGCAGTTCAAATTGAACTGTAGCAAGTGTATCGTATGAGACTCACTCCCAGTGGCTGTTTCTATGGTAACGAGAATGCACCCTTTGAATCGCAGTCCACAAATGGCTGGTTCTAAGGCAACGAAAATGCACCTTCCTATAACTCCTGAGGCTTGCTGGCTCTTAAAGCAATACTGATCCCTTGCAAGCCTTAAAAGCAAACTGCATATTCCGAAAAAAAACTACAGAACCGTGACACTGACCAGGCCAGTATTTTTTGCCAATCCCTAATTGCCCTTAAGGTGGTGCTGAGCCACTGTCTTGAACCACTGCAGTCCATGTGGGGTATAGGTACACCCAAAGTGCTGTTAGGAAGGCAGTTCCAGGATTTCGCAGGGCGAAGGACGTTGTCTACATGGACTTTAGCAAGGCCTTTGATAAGGTCCCACATGGTAGGCTGGTCCAGAAAGTTCGAACACAGGGGATCCAGGGTGAGCTAGCCAATTGGATACAAAATTGGCTTGGTGATAGGAGGCAGAGGGTGGTAGTGGAGGGTTATTTTTCAGATTGGAGGCCGGTGACCAGTGGTGTGCCACAGGGATCAGTGCTGGGCCATCTGTTGTTTGTCATATATATTAATGACTTGGATGTGAATATAGGGGGCAAGATTAGTAAGTTTGCAGAAGACACCAAAATTGGTGGTATAGTGGACAGTGAAGGTTGTCTAAGGTTACAACAGGTTATAGATCAACTGGGAAAGCGGGCAAGGGATTGGCAAATGGAATTTAGCCATAGCCATAGAGATACAGTACTGAAACAGGCCCTTCGGCCCACCGAGTCTGTGCCGACCAACAACCACCCATTTTATACTAATCCTACATTAAGGCGTAGGGTAGGCGGTGGCGGTGGCGTAGTGGTATTATCACTGGAATAGTAACCCAGAGACCCAGGGTATTTCTCTGGGGACATGGGTTCGAATCCCACCACAGCAGAAGGTGGAATTTGAATTCAATTAATAAATCTGGAATTAAAAAGCTAGTCTAATGATGGCCATGAAACCATTGTCGATTGTTGTAAAAACCCATCTGGTTCACTAATGTCCTTTAGGGAAGGAAATCAGCTGTCCTTACCTGGTCTGGCCTACATGTGACTCCAGACCCACAGCAATGTAGTTAACTCTTACATGCCCTCTGAAATGGCCTAGCAAGCCACTCAGTTGTACCTAACCGCTACAAAGTCCATAAAAAGGAATGAAACCGGATGGACCACCCGGCATCGACCTAGGCACCGGAAACGACAACGGCAAACCCAGCCCTGTCGACCCTGCAAAGTCCTCCTTACTAACATCTGGGGGCTTGTGCCAAAGTTGGGAGAGCTGTCCCACAGACTAGTCAAGCAACAGCCTGACATAGTCATACTCACGGAATCATACCTTACAGACAATGTCCCAGACACTGCCATCACCATCCCCGGGTATGTCCTGTCCCACCGGCAGGACAGACCCAGCAGAGGTGGTGGCACAGTGGTATACAGTAGGGAGGGAGTTGCCCTGGGAGTCCTCAACATCGACTCCGGACCCCATGAAATCTCATGGTATCAGGTCAAACATGGGCAAGGTAACCTCCTACTGATTACCACCTACCGCCCTCCCTCAGCTGATGACTCAGTACTCCTCCATGTTGAACACCACTTAGAGGAAGCACTGAGGGTGGCAAGAGCACAAAATGTAGTCTGGGTGGGGGACTTCAATGTCCGTCACCAAGAGAGGCTCGGTAGCACCACTACTGACCGAGCTGGCAGAGTCCTAAAGGACATGGCTGCAAGACTGGGTCTGCGGCAGGTGGTGGGGAACCAACACAAGGGAAGAACATACTCGACCTCGTCCTCACCAATCTGCCTGCCACGGATGCATCTGTCCATGACAGTATTGGTAGTAGTGACCACCGCACAGTCCTTGTGGAGACGAAGTCCCGCCTTCACATTGAAGATACCCCGTCCATCGTGTTGTGTGGCACTATCACCGTGCTAAATGGGATAGATTTCGAACTGATCTAGCAATGCTAAACTGGGCATCCATGAGGTGCTGTGGGCCATCAGCAGAAGAAAAATTGTACTCAACCACAATCTGTAACCTCATGGCCCAGCATATCCCTCACTCTACCATTACCATCAAGCCAGGAGACCAACCCTGGTTCAATGAAGAGTGCAGGAGGGCATGCCAGGAGCAGCACCAGGCATACCTCAAAATGAGGTGTCAACCTGGTGAAGCTACAACCCAGGACTACTTGCATGCCAAACTGCGTAAGCAGCATGCGATAGACAAAGCTAAGCGATCCCATAACCAACGGATCAGATCTAAGCTCTGCAGTCCTGCCACATCCAGCCATGAATGGTGGTGGACAATTAAACAACTAACTGGAGGAATAAAAGCAAAATACTGCGGATGCTGGAAATCTGAAATAAAAACAGGAAATGCTGGAATCCCTCAGCAGGTCTGGCAGCATCTGTGGAAAGAGAAGCAGAGTTAACGTTTCGGGTCAGTGACCCTTCTTCGGAACTGACAAATATTAGAAAAGTCACAGATTATAAGCAAGTGAGGTGGGGGTGGGGCAAGAGATAACAAAGGAGAAGGTGCAGATTGGACCAGGCCACATAGCTGACCAAAAGGTCACGGAGCAACGGCAAACAATATGTTAATGGTGTGTTGAAAGACAAAGCATTAGTACAGATTAGGTGTAAATACACTGAATATTGAACAGCAGCAAGTGCAAACCTGAAAAAAAACAGTTGGTAAGTAAACTGAACAAACTAAGATGAAATGAAATAAATGCAAAAAAAAGATTGTAAAAAATGTAAAAAAGAATGTAAAAAAAAAGGAAGAAAAAATAACTAAAAATGAAAGTAAAATGGGGGGCTGTCATGCTCTGAAATTATTGAACTCAATGTTCAGTCCGGCAGGCTGTAGTGTACCTAATCGGTAGATGAGATGCTGTTCCTCGAGCTTGCGTTGATGTTCACTGGAACACTGCAGCAATCCCAGGACAGAGATGTGAGCAAGAGAGCAGGGGGGAGTAATGAAATGGCAAGCAACCAGAAGCTCAGGGTCCTGCTTGCGGACTGAGTGGAGATGTTCCGCAAAGCGGTCACCCAGTCTGCGCTTGGTCTCCCCAATGTAGAGGAGACCACACTGTGAGCAGCGAATACAGTATACTACATTGAAAGAAGTACAAATAAATCGCTGCTTCACCTGAAAGGAGTGTTTGAGGCCTGGGATAGTGAGGAGAGAGGAGGTAAATGGGCAGGTATTACACCTCCTGCGATTGCAGGGGAAGGTGCCCTGGGACGGGGACGAGGTGGTGGGGGTAATGGAGGAGTGGACCAGGGTGTCGCGAAGGGAACAATCCCTTCTTTCAATGTAGTATACTGTATTCGCTGCTCACAGTGTGGTCTCCTCTACAGTTTTAGTCACCCCTACCATGGGAAACAGACTCTGGCTATCTACCCTATCTATGCCTCTCATAATTTTATATCCCTCTATCATGTCCCCTCTCAGCCTCCTTCACTCCAGAGAAAACAGACCTAGCCTATCCAATCTCTCAAAAACTCAAGCCCTCCAAACCAGGCAACATCCTTGTGAATCTTTTCTGCACCCTCTCTAGCTTAATCACATCTTTCCTGTAGTGCGGTGACCAGAACTGCACACAGGACTCCCAATGCGGCCTAACCAACGTTATGTACAACTGTAACATGAAGTCAAAACTCTTATACTCATTGCCTCAGCCGATGAAGGCAAGCATGCCATATGCCTTCTTCACCACCATGTCTACCTGTGTTGCTACTTTCAGGGAACTATGTACTTGCACCCCAAGGTCTCTGCTCAAGAACATTCCCCAGGGCCCTGCCATTCACTGTATATGTCCTGCCCTGGTTTAACTTCCCAAAATGCATCACTTCACACTTGTCTGCATTAAATTCCATTTGCCAATCCCTTGCCCACTTTCCCAGTTGATCTACATCCTGTTGCAACCTGAGACAACCTTCTTCACTGTCCACTATACCACCAATTCTGGTGTCATCTGCAAACTTACTAATCATGCCCCTTACATTCACATCCAAGTCATCAATATATATATATATGGCAAACAGAGGGCCCAGCACAGATCCCCGTGGCACACCACTGGTCACCGGCCTCCAATCGGAAAAACAACCCTCCACTACCACCCTCTGCCTCCTATCACCAAGCCAATTTTGTATCCAATTTGCCAGCTTGCCCTGGATCCCATGTGTTCAAACCTTCCGGAGCAGCCGACCATGCGGGACCTTGTCAAAGGCCTTGCTAAAGTCCATGTAGACAACGTCCATCACCCTGCCCTCATCAATCCTCTTGGTCACATCCTCAGAAAACTCAATCAAATTCGTGAGACATGATTTCCCACGCACAAAGCCATGCTGACTATCCCTAACCAGACCTTGCCTTTCCAGATGCATATAAATCCTGTCTCTCAAAATCCCTTCCAATAACTTTCCCACCACTGATGTAAGGCTCACTGGCCTGTAATTCCCTGGCTTATCCCTGCTGCCCATCTTAAATAAAGGCACAATATTAGCTATCCTCCAGTCTTCCGGTACCTCACCCGTGGCTAACGATGATACAAAAATCTCTGCCAGGGCCCCAGCAATCTCCTCCCTTGCTTCCCATAGCATACTGGGATACACCTGGTCAGGCCCTGAGGATTTCTCCACCTTAAAGTCCTTCAAAACCTCCAACAATTCCTCCTGTGTAATGTTGATATGCTTCAGGATATCGCTGTTCCCTCCCTTGAACTCACTAGTTTCCATGACCTTCTCCATGGTAAATACGGACGAGAAATATTCATTTAAGACCTCGCCCATTCCCTGTGGCTCCACACATAGATTGCTTATGGGGACCTACTCTCTCCCTAGCCACCCTTTTACTCTTAATATACTTATAGAATCTTTCAGGATTCTCCTTTATCTTATCTGCCATGGAAATCTCTTTGCCCATTTTCGCCCACCTAATTTCCTTCTTAAGTGTACTCCTACATCCCCTATACTCCTCAAGAGACTCGCTTGATCCCAGCTGCATGTACCTGACATATGCCTCCTTCTTTGTCCTCAGAATCACAGAATAATACAGTGCAGAAGAGGCCCTTCAGCCCATCGAGTCTGCACCAATGCATTAAAACACCTGACCTGTCTACCTAATCCCATTTGCCAGCACTCGGCCAATAGCCTTGAATGTTATGATGTGACAAGTGCTCATCCAGGTACTTTTTGAAGGATGTGAGACAACCAGCATCTACCACCCTCCCAGGCAGGGTATTCCAGACCGTCACCACCCTTTGGGTAAAAAAGTTCTTCCTCAAGTCCCCCTTAAACCTCCCGCCCCTCACCTTAAACTCGTGACCCCTCGTAACTGACCCTTCAACTAAGGGGAACAGCTTCTCCCGATCCACCCTGTCCATGCCCCTCATAATCTTGTACACCTCGATCAGGTCACCCCTCAGTCTTCTCTGCTCCAGTGAAAGCAACCCAAGCCTATCCAACCTCTCTTCATAGCTTAAATGTTCCATCCCAGGCAACATCCTGGTGAATCGCCTCTGCACCCGCTCCAATGCAATCACATCCTTCCTATAATGTGGCGACCAGAATTGCACACAGTACTCCAGCTGTGGCCTTCCCCAAGTTCTGCACAACTCCAACATGACCTCCCTGCTTTTGTAATCTATGCCTCGATTGATAACGGCAAGTGTCCCAGATGTGTTTTTCACCACCCTATTAACCTGCCCTTCTACCTTCAGAGATCTATGGACAAACACGCCAAGGTCCCTTTGTTCCTCGGAACTTCCCAGTGTCAGGCCATTCATTGAATACTTCCGTGTCACATTACTCCTTCCAAAGTGTATCACCTCACACTTTTCAGCGTTAAATTCCATCTGCCACTTTTCTGCCCATTTGACCATCCCGTCTATATCTTCCTGTAACCTAAGACACTCCACCTCACTGTTAACCACTCGGCCAATCTTTGTGTCATCCGCGAACTTACTGATCCTACCCCCCACATAGTCATCTATGTCATTCATATAAATGACAAACAATAGTGGACACAGCACAGATCCCTGTGGTACGCCACTGGATACTGGCTTCCAGTCTCCAAAACAGTCGTCTGTCATCACTCTCTGTCTCCGACAGCGAAGCCAATTTTGAATCCATCTTATGAACAAAGAAAATTACAGCACAGGAACAGGCCCTTCGGCACGCCAAGCCTGCGCCGATCCAGATCCTCTATCTAAACATGTCGCCTATTTTCTAAGGGTCTGTATCTCTTTGCTTCCTGCCCATTCATGTCTCTGTCTAGATACATCTTAAAAGACGCTATCGTGCCCGCGTCCACCACCTCTGCTGGCAACGCGTTCCAGGCACCCACCACCCTCTGTGAAAAGAACTTTCCACGCATATCCCCCCTAAACTTTTCCCCTCTCACTTTGAACTCGTGACCCCTAGTAATTGAATCCCCCACTCAGGGGAAAAAGACTCTTGCTATCCACCCTGTCTATACCTCTCATGATTTTGTACACCTCAATCAGGTCCCCCCTCAACCTCCGTCTTTCTAGTGAAAATAATCCAAATCTGCTCAACCTCTCTTCATAGCTAGCACCCTCCATACCAGGCAACATCCTGGTGAACCTCCTCTGCACCCTCTCCAAAGCAGCTACATCCTTTTGGTAATGTGGCGACCAGAACTGCACGCAGTATTCCAAATGTGGCCAAACCAAAGTCTTATACAACTGTAACATGACCTGCCAACTCTTGTATTCAATACCCCGTCCGATAAAGGAAAGCATGCCGTATGCCTTCTTGACCACTCTATTGACCTGTGTTGCCACCTTCAGGGAACAATGGACCTGAACACCCAAATCTCTCTGTACATCAATTTTCCCCAGGACTTTTCCATTTACTGTATAGTTCACTCTTGAATTGGATCTTCCAAAATGCATCACCTCGCATTTGCCTTGATTGAACTCCATCTGCCATTTCTCTGCCCAACTCTCCAATCGATCTATATTCTGCTGTATTCTCTGACAGTCCCCTTCTCTATCTGCGACTCCACCAATCTTAGTGTCGTCTGCAAACTTGCTAATCAGACCACCTATACTTTCCTCCAAATCATTTATGTATATCACAAACAACTGTGGTCCCAGCATGGATCCCTGTGGAACACCACTGGTCACACGTCTCCATTTTGAGAAACTCCCTTCCACTACTACTCTCTGTCTCCTGTTGCCCAGCCAGTTCTTTCTCCATCTAGCTAGTACACCCTGGACCCCATGCGACTTCACTTTCTCCATCAGCCTACCATGGGGAACCTTATCAAACGCCTTACTGAAGTCCATGTATATGACATCTACAGCCCTTCCCTCATCAATCAACTTTGTCACTTCCTCAAAGAATTCTATTAAGTTGGTAAGACATGACCTTCCCTGCACAAAACCATGTTGCCTATCACTGATAAGCCCATTTTCTTCCAAATGGGAATAGATCCTATCCCTCAGTATCTTCTCCAGCAGCTTCCCTACCACTGCGTCAGGCTCACCGGTCTATAATTACCTGGATTATCCCTGCTACCCTTCTTAAACAAGGGGACAACATTAGCAATTCTCCAGTCCTCTGGGACCTCACCCGTGTTTAAGGATGTTGCAAAGATATCTGTTAAGGCCCAGCTATTTCCTATCTCGCTTCCCACAGCAACCTGGGATAGATCCCATCCGGACCTGGGGACTTGTCCACCTTAATGCCTTTTAGAATACCCAACACTTCCTCCCTCCTTATGCCGACTTGACCGAGAGTAATCAAACATCTGTCCCTAACCTCAACATCCGTCATGTCCCTCTACTCGGTGAATACCGATGCAAAGTACTCGTTTAGAATCTCACCCATTTTCTCTGACTCCACGCATAACTTTCCTCCTTTGTCCTTGAGTGGGCCAATCCTTTCTCTAGTTACCCTCTTGCTCCTTATATATGAATAAAAGGCTTTGGGATTTTCCTTAACCCTGTTTGCTAAAGATATTTCATGACCCCTTTTAGCCCTCTTAATTCCCATTTCAGATTGGTCCTACATTCCCGATATTCTTTCAAAGCTTCGTCTTTCTTCAGCCTCCTAGACCTTATGTATGCTTCCTTTTTCCTCTTAGCTCGTCTCACAATTTCACCTGTCATCCATGGTACCCTAATCTTGCCATTTCTATCCCTCATTTTCACAGGAACATGTCTCTCCTGCTCGCTAATCAACCTCTCTTTAAAAGCCTCCCACATATCAAATGTGGATTTACCTTCAAACAGCTGCTCCCACTCTACATTCATTCCCCAGCTCCTGCCGAATTTTGGTATAGTTGGCCTTCCCCCAATTTAGCACTCTTCCTTTAGGACCACTCTCGTCTTTGTCCATGAGTATTCTAAAACTTACGGAATTGTGATCACTATTCCCAAAGAAGTCCCCTACTGAAACTTCAACCACCTGGCTGGGCTCATTCCCCAACACCAGGTCCAGTATGGCCCCTTCCCGAGTTGGACTATTTACACACTGCTCTCGAAAACCCTCCTAGATGCTCCTGACAAATTCTGCTCCATCTCGACCTCGAACACCAAGTGAATCCCAGTCAATGTTGGGAAAATTAAAATCTCCTATCACCACCACCCTGTTGCTCCTACATCTTTCCATAATCTGTTTACATATTTGTACCTCTATCTCACGCTCTCTGTTGGGAGGCCTGTAGTACAGCCCCAACATTGTTACCGCACCCTTTCTATTTTTGAGTTCTGCCCATATTGCCTCACTGCTCGAGTCCTCCATAGTGCCCTCCTTCAGCACAGTTGTGCTATCCTCTTTGACCAGTAATGCAACTCCTCCACCCCTTTTACCTCCCTCTCTATCCCGCCTGAAGCATCGATATCCTGGGATATTTAGTTGCCAATCATGCCCTTCCCTCAACCAAGTCTCAGTAATAGCAATAACATCATGCTCCCCGATACTAATCCAGGCCCTAAGTTCATCTGACTTACCTACTAAACTTCTTTCGTTAAAACAAATGCACCTCAGACCACCAGTCCCTTTGCGTTCATCATCTGCTCCCTGTCTACTCTTCCCCTTAGTCACGCTGACTTCATTATCTAGTTCCTTACAGGCTTTAGTTACTACCTCCTTACTGTCCACTGACCTCCTCATTTGGTTCCCAACCCCCTGCCACATTAGTTTAACCCTCTCCAACAGCGTTAGCAAAAGCACCCCCAAGGACATTGGTTCCAGTCTAGCCCAGGTGTAGACCGTCCAATTTGTAATAGTCCCACCTCCCCCAGAACCGGTCCCAATGTCCCAAAAATCTTAAACCCTCCCTCCTGCACCATCTCTCAAGCCACGCATTCATCCTGACTATTCTTTCATTTCTACTCTGATTATCACATGGCACTGGTAGCAATCCGGAGATTACTACCTCTGAGGTCCTACTTTTTAACATGGCTCCTAACTCCCTAAATTCTGCTTGTAGGACCTCATCCCATTTTTTACCTATATCATTGGTGCCTATGTGCACAACGACAACTGGCTGTTCACCCTCCCCTTTCAGAATGTTCTGCAGCCGATCTGAGACATCCCTGACCCGTGTTACCTTGTATCCCATGTGCATTTGCTTTCTTGATAAGTCTCCCATGTGGGACCTTTTCAAAGGCTTTGTTGAAATCCATGTAAACTACATCAACTGCACTACCTTCATCTACGTACCTGGCCACATGCTCATAAAATTCAATCAAATTTGTTAGGCATGACCTCCCTCTGACAAAGCCATGCTGAGTATTCCGAATCAAATTTTGCCTCTCCAAGTCGAGATAGATTCTCTCTTTCAGAATTTTCTCCAATAGTTTCCCTACCACTGACGAGAGACTCACTGGTCTGTAGTTCCCTGGCTTATCTCTACAACCTTTCTTAAATAGTGGGACCACATTAGCTGTTCTCCAGTCCACTGGCACCTCCCCCGTGGCCAGAGAGGAATTAAAAATTAGGGTCAGAGCCCCTGCAATCTCCACTCTCGCCTCCCTCAGCATCCTGGGACACAAATCGTCCAGACCTGGAGATTTGTCCTCTTTTAAGCCTTCCAAAACCTCCAATATCTTGTCACTCCCTATGACAATTTGCTCAAGAACCTCACAGTCTCTCTCTCTATTTTCCATATCTACATCCTCATTCTCTTGGGTGAAGACAGATGTGAAGTATTCATTCAACACCCTACCAATGTCCTCTGGCTCCATCCACAGATTTCCCCCTTGGTCCCTAATGGGTCCTACTCTTTCCCTGGTTATCCTCTTTCCATTGATATACTTATAGAATATCTTGGCATTTTCCCTACTTTTACCAGCCAAAGCTTTCTCATATCCCCTTTGCTCTCCTAATTGCTTTCTTAAGCTCCATCCTGCACTTTCTGTATTTCGCTAATGCTTCCAATGATTGGCTCTCCTTGCATTTGCTAAAAGCCTCTCTTTTCCTTCTCTTCGGACCCTGAATGTTTCTGGTCATCCATGGTTCTCTGGGCTTGTTGCTCTTCCCTATTACCCTAGAGGGAACATGTTGGGCCTGTACCCTCCCCATTTCCTTTTTGACTGCCCCCCACTGCTCTTCTGTAGATTTCCCGACCAGTAACTCTTTCCAGTCTACCTTGGTCAGATCCTGCCTTATTTTACTAAAATTCGCTCTCCCCCAATTCAAAACCTTTTTTTGCAACTTGTTTATTTCTTACTCCATCACAAGCTTAAATTGTACCCTGTTGTGGTCGCTATCACCAAAATGCACCCCCACCAATACATCAACCACCTGTCCGGCTTCATTCCCCAGAATTAGGTCCAGCACTGCACCTTCCCTTGTTGGATCCTCTATATATTGGGATAATAAGTTCTGCTGTATTCATTTTAAGAACTCCACTCCATCTAAGCCCTTAACACGATAACTATCCTAATTAATGTTGGGAAAGTTGAAATCACCTAATATAATTCCCCTATTATTATTTTTACACACTTCTGCGAATTGCGCACACATTTGTTCCTCAATTTCCCGCTGACTATCTGGGGGTCTATAATAAACACCTAGCAATGTGGCTGTCCCTTTTTTATTCCTAAACTCTACCCATGAAGCCTCATTTGATGCCCCCTCCAAGATATCATCTCTCCTTTCTGCAGTAACTGACTCCTTAACTAATATTGCAATGCCCCCTTCTCTTTTACCCCCTCCTCTGTCTCGCTTGAAGATTCTATATCCCGGGATATTGAGCTGCCAATCCTGCCCCTCCCTCAACCATGTCTCCGTGATGGCTACTATATCACAATTCCACGTATCAATCCTTGCCCTTAACTTATCCGTTTTACCTGCAATACTCCTGGCATTAAAGTAGAGGCCTTCCATCCTGGTCTTACTCCCTTGAAACTTACTTCCGCTGTATTCCCTCTGACTTGTTTGCTTTCCTGTGCTTAGCTGTGTCCCTATTCTGCTCGGAGTCTGCGTCCCCTCCCCCTGCCAAATTAGTTTAAACTCCTCCCAACAGCACGAGCAAACCTGCCAGGAAGGATGTTAGTCCCCCTCTGGTTCAGATGTAGACCGTCCCGCTTGTACGGGTCCCACCTTCCCCAGAAACGGTCCCAGTGGTCCAGGAACCTAAAACCCTCCCTCCTGCGCCAACTCTTAAACCACGCATTCAATTGTGCTATTCTCCTATTTCTCTACTCGCTAGCACGTGGCACTGGGAGTAATCCAGCGATTACAACCCGAGAGGTCCTGCTTTTTAGTCTACTGCCTAACGCCCTGAATTCTTGATGCAAGACCTCATCCCTCTTTCTACCTATGTCATTGGTACCAACATGTACCATGACCTGTGCCTTATCACCCTCCCCCTTCAGGATGCCCTGCAGCCGTTCAGTGACATCCAAGACCCTGGCACCAGGGAGGCAACACACCATCCTTGGTCCTGACCAGACCCTCACTGTCCCTCATCAACCAAGGTTCCCTAAACTTGCCAGCCTTGCCCTTCCATCTAACAGGAACATGCCGGCCCTGAACTCATCCTATCTCACTTTTAAAAGCCTCCCACTTGCCAGACGCCCCTTTATCTGTAAACAGCCTCTCCCATTCAACTTTTGAGTGTTCCTGTCTGATGCCATCGAAATTAGCCTTACCCCAATTTAGGACTTCAACCTGAGGACCAGTCCTATCCTTTTCCATAACTATCTTGAAGCTAATAGAGTTATGGTCACTGGTCCCAAAGTGCTCCCCCACTGACACATCAACCACCTGCCCAGCCTCATTTCCTAAGAGGAGGTCGAGTGTTGCCCCTTCTCTAGTAGGCCACATACTGCTTCAGAAAACTATCCTGGATACACTTAACAAATTCTTCGACATCTGATTCCTTCACACTCAGGCAGTTCCAGTCAATATTAGGGAAGTTAAAATTACCTACTATTACAACCCTATAATTCCTACACCTATCTGTGATTTCCTTACATATATGCTCCTCCACTTCCCTCTGACTATTGGGGGGCCTATAGTATAATCCCATCAAAGTGATCACCCCTTTCTTATTTCTAAGTTCTACCCATATGGCCTCGCTGGATGTTCCCCCCCCCCCCAGGATATCCTCTCCAAGTACTGCCGTGATGTCCTCCCTAATCAATAGTGCAACTCCCCCTCCTCTTACTTCCACATCTGTCACGCCGGAAAGATCGGTACCCCGGAACATTGAGCTGCCAGTCCTGCCCATCCCTCAACACATTTCCGTAATAGCTATAATATCACAATCCCATGTACCGATGCATGCTCTGAGTTATTCTGCCTTACCTGTAAGGCTTCTTGCATTGAAGTAAATGCAATTTAGCCTACCAGACCTTCCACGCTCCCTGCCCGGCCTGCCTACTGGACTTGCTTGCTTTAACCTTTATATTTGCCTCAACTATCTCATCTGAGAGACTACTACTTTGGGTCCCACCTCCCTGCAAGACGAGTTTAAACCCTCCCGAGTAGTATTAGCAAACCTCCCCGCAAGGATATTGGTCCCCCTCCAGTTTAGATGCAACCCGTCCTTCTTGTACAGGTCACCTCTGCACCAGAAGAGATCCAAGTAGCAGAAGCCCTCCCACCTACACCAGCTCTTCAGCCACGCATTCATTTGCCTTATCCTCCTATTCCTACCCTCACTAGCATGTGGCACAGGGAGTAATCCTGAGATTACAACCCTAGAGGTCCTGCTTTTTAACCTTCTGCCTAACTCCCTATATTCACTTTGCAGGACCTCATCTCTTTTCCTGCCTATGTCGTTAGTACCAATATGGACCACGAGCTCTGGCTGCTCACCCTCCCCTTTCAGAATGTCCTGCAGCCGCTCCGAGACATCCTTGACCCTAGCACCAGGGAGGCAACATACCATCCTGGAACAAAAACAAGAAATGCTGGAATCGCTCAGCAGGTCTGGCAGCATCTGTGGAAAGAGAAGCAGAGTTAACGTTTCTGGTCAGTGACCCTTCTTCGGAACCATCCTGGAGTCTGGTTTGTGGCCACAGAAATGCCTATCTGTACCCCTTACGATAGAACCCCCTATCACTATAGCTCTTCCACCCTTTTCCTCCCCTGCTGTGTAGCAGAGCCCTCTGTGGTGCCATGAACTTGGCTGTTGCTGCTTTCCCGTGGGAGGTCACCACCCTCCCCAACAGTATCCAAAGCGGTATATCTGTTTGAGAGGGGGATGGCCACAGGGGACTCCTGCACTACCTGCCTGTGCCTACTACTCCATCTGGTGGTCACCCATCTTTTTTCTGCCTTTGCAGCCATTACCTGCGGTGTGATTCCCTCACTAAACGTGCTCTCCATGACGTCCTCAGCATCGCGGATACTCCACAGCGAATCCACCCTCCGCTCCAGCTCTGTAATGCGGGTAGTCAGTAGCTGCAGATGGATACACTTCCTGCACACATGGTCACCAGGGACACTGGAAGCGTCCCTGATTTCCCACATAGCGCAGGAGGAGCATATCACGGGGCTGAGCTCTCCTGCCATGACTTACCCTTAGATTAATTAGTTACTCCCTGAATTAAAAAATACTAATTATACTCGGGGCCTTGTTCTCCCACTTCAATCCAAAATCCTTAAATACATAAAAACACTTTAGTAGTACTCACCTTATCAACAGAGTTTTATTTTCAACAAAAAAAACTTGCCCCTTATTTTTTAAGATATTCGAACAGCTGCTACTCACCAACCAATCACCTTGCAGCTCTCCTGTGATGTCACTGTTGGCATTTTTTTTCCAAAACTCAGGTGCGCTGTCGCTGCTCTTTTTAAGCACCTCCGGTCTCACTCAGTCTCCTTCTTTCACGCTGTCTCTTCTCTTTTTAAACACCGCTGGTTTCACTCACTCATGTCGGAGACTTTTCTCTCTTTGAGGTTCACGTGTTTTCACAAGATTCACTTCCATGGGAGAGATGGAGGCAGGCAGGAGGGAGGTATTATCAGTCCAGGAGTAAAGTGTTTTCTGATCTCAAGTACTGTTTTCTCCAATTTAAAACTCTCAGTTCAAACCTCTGCAATATCCAGTTAGTCATGTGACTAAAACTGGTCTGACCACTACTGTGTATTGGGGAAGCAATGACTGGGTCCCCATTGTTCCAACACTGTCTGTTACTAAGCAAATTTCCTTCCGGTCAGAGGTTTGCAATTTTTAAGTTTTAATGTTCATGTGGCGAAATAATGTGTGCCTCAGTCTAGGCAGGTGGGGTTTGCCTGGACAGCATCCATGAGGTGCTGTGGGCCATTAGCAGGAGCAGAATTGTACTCAACCACAATCTGTAACCTCATGCCCGGCATATCCCCCACTCTACCATCACCATCAAGCTGTAGAGTCAACCCTGGTTCAATGAAGAGTGCAGGAGGGCATGCCAGGAGCAGCACCAGGCATCCCTCAAAATGAGGTGTCAACCTGGTGAAGCTACAACACAGGACTACTTGCATGCCAAAACAGCGTAAGCAGCATGCGATAGACAGAGCTAAGCGATCCCATAACCAACGGATCATTTTTTAAAATTCATTCATGGGATGTGGGCGTCGCTGGCCAGGGCAGCATTTATTGCCCACCCTTTATTCCCCTTGAGAAGGTGGTGGTGAACTGTGTTTTTGAACTGCTACAGTCCATGTGGGGTCGGTACACCCACAGTGCTGTTAGGAAGGGAGTTCCAGGATTTTGACCTAATGACAGTGAAGGAACGGCGATATAGTTTCAAGTCAGGATGGTGTGTGACTTGGATGGGAACTTGCAGGTGGTGGTGTTCCCATGTATTTTCTGCCCTTGTCCTTCTAGTTGGTAGAGGTCGCGGGTTTGGAAGGTGCTGTTTAAGGAGCCTTGTTGCATTGCTGCAGTGTGTCTTGTAGATGGTACACACTGCTGCCACTGTGCATCAGTGGTGAAGGGAGTGAATGTTTGTAGATGGGGTGCCAATCAAGCGGGCTGCTTTGTCCTGGATGGTGTCGAGCTTCTTGAGTGCTGTTGGAGTTGCACCCATCCAGGCAAGTGGAGAGTATTCCATCACACTCCTGACTTGTGTCTTGTAGATGGTGGACAGGTTTTGGGAAGTCAGGAGGTGAGTTACTCGCCTCAGGATTCCTAGCCTCTGACCTGCTCTTGTAGCCATGGTATTTATATGGCTACTCCAGTTCAGTTTCTGGCCAATGGTAACCCCTAGGATATTGATAGTGGGGGAATTCAGCGATGGTAATGCTGTTGAATGTCAAGGGGAGATGGTTAGATTCTCTGTTGTTGGAGATGGTCATTGCCTGGCACTTGTGTGGCGCGAATGTTACTTGCCACTCATCAGCCCAAGCCCGGATATTGTCCAGGTCTTGCTGTATTTCTACACGGACTGCTTCAGTATCTGAGGAGTCACGAATGGTGAACATTGTGCAATCATCAGCGAACATCCCCACTTCTGACCTTATGATTGAAGGAAGGTCATTGATGAAGCAGCTGAAGATGGTTGGGCCTAGGACACTACCCTGAGGAACTCCTGCAGTGATGTCCTGGAGCTCAGATGATTGACCTCCAACAACCACAACCATCTTCCTTTGTGCTAGCTATGACTCCAGCCAGCAGAGGGTTTTCCCCCTGATTCCCATTGACCTCAGTTTTGCTACGGCTACTTGATGCTATACTAAGCTCTGCAGTCCTGACACATCCAGTTGTGAATGGTGATGGACAATTAAACAACGAACTGGAGGAGGTGGCTCCACAATTATCCCCATCCTCAATGATGGGGGAGCCCAGCACATCAGTGCGAAAGTTAAGGCTGAAACATTTGCAACAATCTTCAGCCAAAAGTGCCAAGTTGATGATTCATCTCGGCCTCCTCCTTAAGTCCCCAGCATCACAGATGCCAGTCTCCAGCCAATTCAATTCACTCCACGTGATATCAAGAAACAACTGAAAGCACTGGATACTACAAAGGCTATGGGCCCTGACAATATTCCGGCAATAGTACTGAAGACCTGTGCTCCAGAACTTGCCGTGCCCCTAGCCAAGCTGTCCCAGTACAGCTACAACACTGGCATCTACCGGACAATGTGGAAAATTGCCCAGGTATGTCCTGTACACAAAAAGGACAAGTCCAATCCAGCCAATTACCACCCCATCAGTCTATTCTCGATCATCAGTGAAGTGATGGACGGTATCGTTGGCAATGCTATCAAGCGGCACTTGCTTAGCAATAACCTGCTCAGTGACGCTCAGTTTGGGTTCCACCAGGGCCACTCAGCTCCTGACCTCATTACAGCCTTGCTTCAAACTTGGACAAAAAAGCTGAACTCAAGGTGAGGTGAGAGTGACTGCCCTTGACATCAAGGCAGCATTTGATCTAATATGGCATCAAGAGAATCAGGGGAAAACTCTCCGCTGGTTGGAGTCATACTGAGTGCAAAGGACGATGGTTGTGGTTGTTTGGAGGTCAATCATCTGAGCTCCAGGACATCACTGCAGGGGTTCCTCAGGGTAGTGTCCTCGGCCCAACCATCTTCAGCTGCTTCATCAATGACCTTCCTTCAATCATAAGGTCAGAAGTGGGGGTTCGCTGATGATTACACAATGTTCAGCACTATTCACAACTCCTCAGATACTGAAGCAGTCCATATAGAAATGCAGCAAGACCCTGATAATATCCAGGCTTGGGCTGATAAGTGGCAATTAACATTTGTGCCACACAAGTGCCAGGCAATGACTATCTCCAACGAGAGAATCTAAGCATCTCCTGAGCTGAGATGATTGTCCTCCATCTCTCATTGACATTCAATGTCATTATGATTACTGAATCCCCCAATATCAACAGCCTGGGGGTTACCATTGACCAGAAACTGAACTGGAGTAGCCATATAAATACCGTGGCTACAAGAGCAGGTCAGACACTAGGAATCCTGCGGTGAGTAACTCATTTCTGACTCCCCAAAGCCTGTCCACCATTTACAAGACACAAGTCAGGAGTGTGATGGAATACTTTCCACTTGCCTGGATGGGTGCAGCTCCAACAACACTCAAGAAGCTCGACACCATCCAGGACAAAGCAGCCCGCTTGATTGGCACCCCATCTACAAACATTCACTCCCTCCACCACCGACACACAGTGGCAGCAGTGTGTACCATCTACAAGATGCACAGCAGAAACTCACCAAGGCTCCTTCGACAGCACCTTCCAAACCAGCAACCTCTACCAACTAGAAGGACAAGGGCAGCAAATACATGGGAACACCACCACCTGCAAGTTCCCCTCCAAGTCACACACCATCCTGACTTGGAACTATATCGCCATTCCTTCACTATCGCTGGGTCAAAATCCTGGAACTCCCTAACAGCACTGTGGGTGTACCTACCCCATTAGGGTCAACCACATTGCTGTGGGTCTGGAGTCACATGTAGGCAATATCAGGTAAGAACAGCAAATCTCCTTCCCTAAAGGACATGAGTGAACCAGATGGGTTTTTACAACAATCGACAATGGTTTCATTGCCATCATTAGACTAGTTTTTAAATCCACTTATCTTTACTGATCTTTAACTTGAGCCATGTGACAATCAGTAACATTGTTGCCAAACCCATTCCTTCAGTGTCCTCTTGGTGGCTCCCTTTTTAAAAAACTGGTCCAAAATTTATTCAGTTTGACCATGAATTCCTTAAAAATATTTTTAACAAAAACAAAAGCACCTTCATATCAAGCGCTGTCACAAAGAAATTTTTTTTAAAACACTTTGGCGGAATACTTGTCCTTGGTTTTGGTTTGGCATCTCAAATGCATATAGATGGCTGTCACTGGGATCTTCTTAGAACAGTTCTTTCCTGGTGATGTTACTGACCACTCCTGTCAAAGCCCCAAATCAAAAATATACAATTCTGATTGTGGTGGGACCAACGCACTGTTAATTCAATCCCGTCACTCCACAGATTGGCTAACATATCATTTAAAACATTCCAAATTAAAGAAAGCCTGGTATGGAGGGAAGGTCTTACGAGGAAAGGCTGAGGGACTTGAGGTTGTTTTCGTTGGAGAGAAGGAGGAGGAGAGGTGACTTAATAGAGACATATAAGATAATCAGAGGGTTAGATAGGATGGATAGTGAGAGTCTTTTTCCTCGGATGGTGATGGCAAACACGAGGGGACATAGCTTTAAGTTGAGGGGTGATAGATATAGGACAGATGTCAGAGGTAGTTTCTTTACTCAGAGAGTAGTAGGGGCGTGGAACGCCCTGCCTGCAACAGTAGTAGACTCGCCAACTTTAAGGGCATTTAAGTGGTCATTGGATAGACATATGGATGAAAATGGAATAGTGCAGGTCAGATGGTTTCACAGGTCGGCGCAACATCGAGGGCCGAAGGGCCTGTACTGCGCTGTAATGTTCTAATTCTAATTCTAAATTAACTCTTTAATTAGAAGAACTAAATTCTTGAACACTATGAAGATATAAACAACATTTAAAATAGAAAAAATTAGAGCTCTTGCAAATTTACAGTCCAATGTTGCCTGAAGTCCTCACAGAATGTTGCCTGAAATCCCCATAGAATGTTGCTTGAAGTCCTCACAGAATGTTGCTTTCCTTCTCCAGTGAACTTCAACAAATAACATCGTGCAAACACAAGATTCAATCTGACTTGAGTTTTTGAGGGATAAAAGATTGTCACAGTCTAATTTCTCTCCCTTCAGTTTAAATTACCAGAGATCTGTGTTTTGGCTTGATGTTTTAAAATTTTGAGAGATAATAATTAAACAGACTAAAATCCTTTTCCTTCAATTAAATGGTTGAGAGCTCTTTTTTTTCAATTGCTGTCATCACAGCATCCTCTGTGTCTGTGTGTTCTGTTCGAACAAACTGTCTTTAACTAAAAGCCAGTTCAAAACTGAATTGTTACAGATGTATCACATGAGACTCACTCCCAGTGGCTATATCTATGGTAACGAGAATGCACCCTTTGAATCGTAGTCTCCAAATGGCTGTTTCCAACGGCAACTGAAAATGCATCTTTCTATAATTCCTGAGGCTTGCTGGTCCTTAAAACAATACTGATCCTTTGCAAACCTTAAAGGCAAACCGGAGAAAAAAACTACAGGACCATGGCACCTCCTCCCCTAATGGAATGAAATGTCATTACTGAAATGCATTTTGTTACAAAGAGTAAAAAAAAATACAAATTGAAACAAATGCAAACTTTTTTTTCCATGCATTTACAGATATACACATTTTAAAAACAGTTTAGAATGTAGCAACAAGTTCCACCAGAACATTTTGGCTTTACATTTTCAAAACATTGTTTCAATTAACCCATTTCAAATTTCCAAGCATAGTCTTCCAGTTGTTTTGTGTTTTCCTTCCAAGTGTCCCTATTGTCCATCACCTCAGCCAGGTGAGCTGCACAGCTAGGATCACTGACCACTACTGGGTTCACTATTCTCTGAGAAGTTTCTCGAATACCCCTTAACCTATGTGGCATCACTGGACACTGGAAAACCCTGTCCAGTGTAACAGAAGCTGGTTTTTTCTTACCCTGGGATGTCAAAGGAATTTGACAGTATCCTTCCAACACATCTGTCTCTTTAAGACTCATTGTGATGCCCACTCTGTCCTTACAGTCCTTTAAATGAGAATTTGGGTAGGAGTCTGCCTTCTTTACCACAGTGACTTTTCTAGAGTCTATGCAAGTTTGAGCCGATCCACCAGGTTTAGACATCAAGACCATCTGTGAATTCCAGCTGTCCTGACTAGGTTTATTTAAGCTGCCCTTCGGCATGCATTGTACCTCTGCTTCTACTTGGGCCTGTCTGTCTGGACCTAAGTGACAAGGATGTTGTTTTAAAGGAATAGTTCCCCCTATACCCACATCATGTGTGGCTAAGGTTGTACATCCTGGCTTATCCCTACAAACTTTTTGAAACATTGTGAAAACCCTGGTTAGGACTTCACGCTGTTTTGTCTCTAAGTGTAAAAGCCTATTGTTTAATTTTCCTAACCATTCTGCATTCACTGATTGGATAATTGGAGGTTCAATCTGAGAATTTCCTAGGCCTACTACTGCCTCATCCTCACTATCCTTTTCCTTCTCCACAGTCCCGATTACCTGACATACCTGTACTGGCTTATCCTCCGTCCTGTGGTAATATGGTTTGAGCAAATTAATGTGACACAACCAGTTCTTCATCCGGCAGTAAGTTTGCAGACGACACTAAGATTGGAGGAGTAGCAAATAGTGAAGGGGACTGTCAGAGAATACAGCAGAATATAGATAGATTGGAGAGTTGGGCAGAGAAATGGCAGATGGAGTTCAATCAGGGCAAATGCGAGGTGATGCATTTTGGAAGATCCAATTCAAGAGTGAATTATACAGTAAATGGAAAAGTCCTGGGGAAAATTGATGTACAGAGAGATTTGGCTGTTCAGGTCCATTGTTCCCTGAAGGTGGCAACGCAGGTCAATAGAGTGGTCAAGAAGGCATACGGCATGCTTTCCTTCATCGGACGGGGTATTGAGTACAAGAGTTGGCAGGTCATGTTACAGTTGTATAGGACTTTGGTTCGTCCACATTTGGAATACTGCGTGCAGTTCTGGTCACCACATTACCAAAAGGATGTGGATGCTTTGGAGAGGGTGCAGAGGAGATTCACCAGGATGTTGCCCGGTATGGAGGGCGCTAGCTATGAAGAGAGGTTGAGTAGATTAAGATTATTTTCATTAGAAAGACGGAGATTGAGGGGGGACCTGATTGAGGTGTACAAAATCATGAGAGGTATAGACAGGGTGAATAGCAAGAAGCTTTTTCCCAGAGTGGGGGATTCAATTACAAGGGGACACGAGTTCAAAGTGAAAGGGGAAAAGTTTAGGGGGGATATGCGTGGAAAGTTCTTTACGCAGAGGGTGGTGGGTGCATGGAACGCTTTGCCAGCGGAGGTGGTAGACGCGGGCACGATAGCGTCTTTTAAGATGTATCTAGACAGATACATGAATGGGCAGGAAGTAAAGAGATACAAACCCTTAGAAAATAGACGACATGTTTAGATGGAGGATTTGGATCGGCGCAGGCTTGGAGGGCCGAAGGGCCTGTTCCTGTGCTGTAATTTTCTTTGTTCTTTGTTCTTTGTGTCAATCAAGTAATCTACCTTACCCACTCTTTTGATCACTCTATATGGGCCACTGAACCGTGCTTTCACTGGTTCTCCCTGTAACGGTAACAACACTAATACCTCATCCCCTGGTTTTATGATAGATTGTGGTTTTCCCACCATTTGACAGGTGTGGCATGCCCTACAAAATTGTCTCACATCCTTTGTAAGACCTGGCCTGTAATAATGTTTGCTTATGTGTGATTTGGTCTTCTGAATTCTCCTATGTCCTGAAAAAGGAATGTCGTGTGCGAACCTTAATAATCCTTGTCGATATTTCAGTGGTACCGCTATCTGTTCAACAACAGGGGAGGCAGTGGCGTACTGGTATTGTCACTGGACTAGTAACCCAGAGCCCCAGGTATTTCTCTGTGGACATGGGTTCGAATCCCACCACAGCAGAAGGTGGGATTTGAATTCAATTAATAAATCTGGAATTTAAAGCTAGTCTAATGATGGCCATGAAACCATTGTCGATTGTTGTAAAAACCCATCTGGTTCACTAATGTCCTTTAGGGAAGGAAATCTGCTGTCCTTACCTGGTCTCGCCTACATATGACTCCAGATCCACAGCAATGTGGTTGACTCTTACATGCCCTCGAAATGGCCTAGCAAGCCATTCAGTTCAAGGGCAATTAGGGATAGACAATAAATACTGGTCTGGCCTGCAACACCCACATTCCATGAAAGAATAAAAAAAAACAACTGTCCAGTCTTCGTTGGCAGGTCTATGAGGCGGTCTCTGTTTCCTCCTCAAAGCTCCGTTTGCCATATAATAGCCTTCCAGAACTCCTTTCACCTCAGCTTCTGACAGAGCCAGGCATGGACAACGTATGTCAGCCAAGAGCGACGTCTCAATTCATTCCATCTTCGCTGCCTCCGGAGAATACTTGGTATCAGGTGGCAGGACCGTATCTCCAACACAGAAGTCCTCGAGGCGGCCAACATCCCCAGCTTATACACACTACTGAGTCAGTGATGCTTGAGATGGCTTGGCCATGTGAGCCGCATGGAAGATGGCAGGATCCCCAAAGACACATTGTACAGCGAGCTCGCCACTGGTATCAGACCCATCGGCCGTCCATGTCTCCCCTTTAAAGACGTCTGCAAACGCGACATGAAATCCTGTAACATTGATCACAAGTCGTGGGAGTCAGTTGCCAGCGATCGCCAGAGCTGGCAGACAGCCATAAAGGCGGGGCTAAAGTGTGGCGAGTCGAAGAGACTTAGCAGTTGGCAGGAAAAAAGACAGAGGCGCAAGGGAAGAGCCAACTGTGCAACAGCCCCGACAATCAAATTTTTCTGCAGCACCTGTGGAAGAGCCTGTCACTCTAGAATTGGCCTTTATAGCCACTCCAGGCTTTAGTATCTGATTTCACATTCACAGCTGTCTATAAAGCAATAGCCTGGTCTGCTATACTCTCAGTCAGAGTCTTTTCCTCTGCACTAATATTGCATACCTCAACAAGTCCTATGGATTTACCTCGCAATTTCCAGCACTCAGAATGAAGATGACCTGTTTTGTTGCAATGATAACTCTTTGGCTTGCGAACCTCACTTCTACCCTCAGCACCTTCCTTTCTGACCTGAGGGGGTGATCCTGGGGCATTCCCAGCTGTTCCTTCTTATTCCCGGCTACTTGCCTTCCTTTCACTCTCCCACTTTCTATCCTTCTCGGGTTTATGGGGATGACGGACAAAATAGGTTGGCTTATTCACAAGCTCAAAATCATCAGCAGTCTCTGCTGCTTGTCTAGTTTTCAAAACTTTCAGGTTATCAATATGAGTTCTCACTACTGAAGGAATGGAGTTTTTATACTCTAAGAGAACCAGTTCTCGAAGGTTCTCATATGTGGTTTCTGCCTTTAATGCCCATATCCAATGGTCAAAATTAGTTTGTTTCACCCTCTCAAATACTAAATATGTCTTCCCAGTCAATCTCCATAAGTTCCTAAACTTCTGACGGTAAGCTTCAGGGACTAACTCATACGCAGCAAGAATAGCCTTTTTTGCCATATCATAATCTGCATGGCTTGGCCATGTGAGCCGCATGGAAGATGGCAGGATCCCCAAAGACACATTGTACAGCGAGCTCGCCACTGGTATCAGACCCACCGGCCGTCCATGTCTCCGTTATAAAGACGTCTGCAAACGCGACATGAAATCGTGTGACATTGATCACAAGTCGTGGGAGTCAGTTGCCAGCATTCGCCAGAGCTGGCGGGCAGCCATAAAGACAGGGCTAAATTGTGGCGAGTCGAAGAGACTTAGTAGTTGGCAGGAAAAAAGACAGAGGCGCAAGGGGAGAGCCAACTGTGTAACAGCCCCAACAAACAAATTTCTCTGCAGCACCTGTGGAAGAGCCTGTCACTCCAGAATTGGCCTTTATAGCCACTCCAGGCGCTGCTTCACAAACCACTGACCACCTCCAGGCGCGTATCCATTGTCTCTCGAGATAAGGAGGCCCAAAAGATAGATAATCTGCAGAAGCCTCTTCAGAAAGCATGGCATAAACTTCATGAGTTCTGCCTACCAGCCTGCCCTGCATGAGCAATGTCCAGCTTTCTTTTGGCCATTTCATCTGTTTGGCTATTTTTTCAAAAGATATGAAAAATGCCCCTACGGCCCTTTCCTCAAACTTCGGAAGAGCCTGAATAAATTTAAACAACTTCTCGTTGGGTCCTGATCTAAATCCAGATTCTTCCTGACCTGAATTTTTCCTGGATTTAAGACTACCCCTTTGTCTCAGTTCCACCTCTTTTAACCTAAGTTCCCTCTCTTCACTTTCACTTTCTCTCCGAAATGCTCTCTCTTTCTCCCTTTCCTCCAGTTCAAGTTTTCTTATTGCTCTTGCTTTCTCTTTTTCCTGCTGAAGCTCCAGTTTTTTCATTTCTAACTGAATCCTAGCCAATTCCACTGCATCACTCTCGGACCTACAACCTTCATGTCTTTTGTATTCGCTTTCTTTTCCCCCGTATTGCCCTTCATCTGTATTATTATCATCATCTTCTTGTACCAATTCCAGATGTTCAGCTGTTATATCAATTATCTCTGCTTTTTTGGCACCTGATTTCAATTCCAACCCCAATTTCGCTGCCAATTCTTTTAATTTGTTCTTAGTTAAAGTTATCAAGTCACTCAGGGAAACATTCTGCTTTGCCAAAAACTCTGCTACAACCACTAATGCCATAACAATGGTATAGACTGTATCTGATTATACAAGAGACCTGGTTCTTTTAATTTCTTTGTAATTGGTGTCAGATTTAGATCCCAACAATCAAGTTTCTAATTAATAAGATCCCAATTAATATGTGATTCAAATCGCGGGACCAAACCCCCAATAAATATGTTACGACCGACTGCTCCTGTCAAAGCCCCAAATCAAAATATATGATTCTGATTGTGGTGGGACCAACGCACTGTTAATTCAATCCCATCACTCCACAGATCGGCGAACATATCATTTAAAACTTTCCAAATTAAAGAAAGACCCAGCCAAATTGTACCATCTATTAACCCCCGAACAAGGCCAACCAAACCAGTTGTCTTAAAATCAACAAATTAACTCTTTAATTAAAAGAACTAAATTCTTAAACACTAAGAAGGTATAAACAACATTTAAAATAGAAAAAATTAGAGTCCTTGCAAATTTACAGTCCAATGTTGCTTGAAGTCCTCACAGAATGTTGCTTTCCTTGTAGTGGTGGGTGATTTTAACTTCCCCGATAGTGCGAGGGGCTTGGACAGGGCAGAATTTGTAAGGAGCCTCCTACATTTGATATGTGGGAGGCTTTTAAAGAGAGGTTGATTAGCGTGCAGGAGAGACATGTTCCTGTGAAAATGAGGGATAGAAATGGCAAGATTAGGGAACCATGGATGACAGGTGAAATTGTGAGACTAGCTAAGAGGAAAAAGGAAGCATACATAAGGTCTAGGAGGCTGAAGAAAGACGAAGCTTTGAAAGAATATCGGGAATGTAGGACCAATCTGAAACGAGGAATTAAGAGGGCTAAAAGGGGTCATGAAATATCTTTAGCAAACAGGGTTAAGGAAAATCCCAAAGCCTTTTATTCATACATAAGGAGCAAGAGGGTAACTAGAGAAAGGATTGGCCCACTCAAGGACAAAGGAGGAAAGTTATGCGTGGAGTCAGAGAAAATGGGTGAGATTTTAAATGAGTACTTTGCATCGGTATTCACCGAGGAGAGGGACATGACGGATGTTGAGGTTAGGGACAGATGTTTGATTACTCTAGGTCAAGTCGGCATAAGGAGGGAGGAAGTGTTGGGTATTCTAAAAGGCATTAAGGTGGACAAGTCCCCAGGTCCGGATGGGATCTATCCCAGGTTGCTGTGGGAAGTGAGAGAGGAAATAGCTGGGGCCTTAACAGATATCTTTGCAACATCCTTAAACACGGGTGAGGTCCCAGAGGACTGGAGAATTGCTAATGTTGTCCCCTTGTTTAAGAAGGGTAGCAGGGATAATCCAGGTAATTATAGACCGGTGAGTCTGACATCAGTGGTAGGGAAGCTGCTGGAGAAGATACTGAGGGATAGGATCTACTCCCATTTGGAAGAAAATGAGCTTATCAGTGATAGGCAACATGGTTTTGTGCAGGGACGGTCATGTCTTACCAACTTAATAGAATTCTTTGAGGAAGTGACAAAGTTGATTGATGAGGGAAGGGCTGTAGATGTCATATACATGGACTTGAGTAAGGCGTTTGATAAGGTTCCCCATGGTAGGTTGATGGAGAAAGTGAAGTCGCATGGGGTCCAGGGTGTACTAGCTCGATGGATAAAGAACTGGCTGGGCAACAGGAGACAGAGAGTAGCAGTGGAAGGGAGTTTCTCAAAATGGAGACGTGTGACCAGTGGTGTTCCACAGGGATCCGTGCTGGGACCACTGTTGTTTGTGATATACATAAATGATTTGGAGGAAAGTGTAGGTGGTCTGATTAGCAATTTTGCAGACGACACTAAGATTGGTGTAGTAGCAGATAGTGAAGGGGACTGTCAGAGAATACAGCAGAATATAGATAGATTGGAGAGTTGGGCAGAGAAATGGCAGATGGAGTTCAATCCGGGCAAATGCGAGGTGATGCATTTTGGAAGATCCCATTCAAGAGTGAACTATACAATAAATGGAAAAGTCCTGGGGAAAATTGATGTACAGAGAGATTTGGGTGTTCAGGTCCATTGTTCCCTGAAGGTGGCAACGCAGGTCAATAGAGTGGTCTAGAAGGCATACGGCATGCTTTCCTTCATCGGACGGGGTATTGAGTACAACAGTTGATAGTTCATGTTGCAGTTGTACAAGACTTTGGTTCGGCCACATTTGGAATACTGCGTACAGTTCTGGTCGCCACATTACCAAAAGGATGTAGATGCTTTGGAGAGGGTGCAGAGGAGGTTCACCAGGATGTTGCCTGGTATGGAGGGCGCTAGCTATGAATTAGAATTAGAACATTACAGCGCAGTACAGGCCCTTCGGCCCTCGATGTTGCGCCGACCTGTGAAACCATCTGACCGACACTATTCCATTTTCATCCATATGTCTATCCAATGACCACTTAAATGCCCTTAAAGTTGGCAAGTCTACTACTGTTGCAGGCAGGGCGTTCCACGCCCCTACTACTCTCTGAGTAAAGAAACTACCTCTGACATCTGTCCTATACCTATCACCCCTCAACTTAAAGCTATGTCCCCTCGTGTTTGCCATCACCATCCGAGGAAAAAGACTCTCACTATCCACCCTATCTAACCCTCTGATTATCTTATATGTCTCTATTAAGTCACCTATCCTCCTCCTCCTCTCCAACAAAAACAACCTCAAGTCCCTGAGCCTTTCCTCGTAAGACCTTCCCTCCATACCAGGCAACATCCTAGTAAATCTCCTCTGCACCCTTTCCATAGCTTCCACATCCTTCCGATAATGCGGTGACCAGAACTGCACGCAATACTCCAGGTGCGGCCTCACCAGAGTTTTGTACAGCTGCAGCATGACCTCGTGGCTCCGAAACTCGATCCCCCTACTAATAAAAGCTAACATACCATATGCCTTCTTAACAGCCCTATTAACCTGGGTAGCAACCTTCAGGGATTTATGCACCTGGACACCAAGATCTCTCTGTTCATCTACACTACCAAGAATCTTCCCATTAGCCCAGTACTCTGCATTCCTGTTACTCCTTCCAAAGTGAATCACCTCGCACTTTTCCACATTAAACTCCATTTGTCATCTCAGCCCAGCTCTGCAGCCTATCTATGTCCCTCTGTACCCTACAACATCCTTCGGCACTATCCACAACTCCACCGACCTTCGTGTCATCCGCAAATTTACTAACCCACCCTTCTCCACCCTCTTCCAGGTCATTTATAAAAATGACAAACAGCAGTGGCCCCAAAACAGATCCTTGCGGTACACCACTAGTAACTAAACTCCAGGATGAACATTTGCCATCAACCACCACCCTCTGTCTTCTTTCAGCTAGCCAATTTCTGATCCAAAGCTCTAAATCACCTTCAACCCCATACTTCCGTATTTTCTGCAATAGCCTACCATGGGGAACCTTATCAAACGCCTTGCTGAAATCCATATACACCACATCCACGGCTTTACCCTCATCCACCTGTTTGGTCACCTTCTCAAAAAACTCAATAAGGTTTGTGAGGCACGACCTACCCTTCACAAAACCGTGCTGACTATCGCTAATGAACTTATTCTTTTCAAGATCATTATAAATCCTATCTCTTATAACCTTTTCCAACATTTTACCCACAACCGAAGTAAGGCTCACAGGTTTATAATTACCAGGGCTGTCTCTACTCCCCTTCTTGAACAAGGGGACAACATTTGCTATCCTCCAGTCTTCCGGCACTATTCCTGTCGACAATGACGACATAAAGATCAAGGACAAAGGCTCTGCAATCTCCTCCCTAGCTTCCCAGAGAATCCTAGGATAAATCCCATCTGGCCCAGGGGACTTATCTATTTTCACACTTTCCAAAATTGCTAACACCTCCTCCTTGTGAACCTAAATCCCATCTAGCCTAGTAGCCTGAATCTCAGTATTCTCCTCGACAACATTTTCTTTCTCTACTGTAAATACTGACGCAAAATATTCATTTAACACTTCCCCTATCTCCTCTGATTCCACACACAACTTCCCACTACTATCCTTGATTGGCCCTAATCTAACTCTAGTCATTCTTTTATTCCTGATATACCTATAGAAAGCCTTGGGGTTTTCCCTGATCCTATCCGCCAATGACTTCTTGTGTCCTCTCCTTGCTCTTCTTAGCTCTCCCTTTAGATCCTTCCTGGCTAGCTTGTAACTCTCAAGCGCCCTAACTGAGCCTTCACGTCTCATCCTCACATAAGCCTTCTTCTTCCTCTTGACAAGCGCTTCAACTTCTTTAGCAAACCACGGCTCCCTCGCTCGACAACTTCCTCCCTGCCTCACAGGTACATACTTATCAAGGACACGCAGTAGCTGCTCCTTGAATAAGCTCCACATTTCGATTGTTCCCATCCCCTGCAGTTTCCTTCCCCATCCTACGCATCCTAAATCTTGCCTAATCGCATCATAATTTCCTTTCCCCCAGCTATAATTTTTGCCCTGCGGTATTTACCTGTCCCTGCCCATCGCTAAGGTAAACCTAACCGAATTGTGATCACTATCACCAAAGTGCTCACCTACATCTAAATCTAATACCTGGCCGGGTTCATTACCCAGTACCAAATCCAATGTGGCATCGCCCCTGGAGAGGTTGAGTAGATTATGATTATTTTCATTAGAAAGACGGAGGTTGAGGGGGGACCTGATTGAGGTGTACAAAATCATGAGAGGTATAGACAGGGTGGATAGCAAGAAGCTTTTTCCCAGAGTGGGGGATTCAATTACTAGGGGTCACGAGTTCAAAGTGAGGGGAGAAAAGTTTAGGGGGGGATATGCGTGGAAAGTTCTTTACGCAGAGGGTGGTGGGTGCCTGGAACGCATTGCCAGCGGAGGTGGTAGACGCGGGCACGATAGCGTCTTTTAAGATGTATCTAGACAGATACATGAATGGGCAGGAAGTAAAGAGATACAGACCCTTAGAAAATAGGCGACAGGTTTAGATAGAGGATCTGGATCGGCGCAGGCTTGGAGGGCCGAAGGGCCTGTTTCTGTGCTGTAATTTTCTTTGTTCTTTGTGCTACGGGCCAAGTACTGGAAAATGGGATTAGAATAGTTAGGTGTTTGATGGCCGGCGGACACGATGGGCCGAAGGGCCTGTTTCTGTGCTGTATAACTCTGACTCCTGGGGAACACCACTGTACACTTCCCTCCAGTCTGAAAAACAACCATTCACCACCACGAACATGCAAATTAGGAACAGGAGTAGGCCACTCGGCCCCTTAAGCCTGCTCCGTTATTCAATAAGATCATGGCTGATCTGATTGTAATCTCGACTCCACATTTCCACCTAACCCCGATAACCTTTCACCCCCTTGCTTATCAAGAATCTATCTACCTCTGCCTTAAAAATATTCACAGACTTTGCTTCCACTACCTTTTGAGGAAGAGAGTTCCACAAACTCACGACCCTCTGAGAGAAAAAAATTTTCATCTCTCTATTAAATGGACGACCCCTTATTTTTGAGCAGTGACCCCCTAGTTCTAGATTCTCCCACAAGAGAAAACATCCTTTCCACATCCACACTGTCAAGACCCCTCAGAATCTTATGTTTCAATCATGTTGCCTTTTACTCTTCTCCTAAATAAGGAGACCAGTACTGTACACAGTACTTCAGATGTGGTCTCACCAACGCCCTGTATAACTGAAGCATAGCCTCCCTACTTTAGTATTCAATTCCCCTCGCAATGAACAGTAACATTCTACTAGCTTTCCTAATTATGTGCTGTACCTGCATACTAACCTTTTGCAATTCATGTACTTGGACACCCAGATCCCCCTACATCTCAGAGCTCCGCAAACTCTTGCCATTTAGTTAATATGCTTCTTTTATATTCTTCTTGCCAAAGTGGACAATTTCCCACTTTCCCACATTATACTCCATTTTCCAGATCTATGTACCTGGATCTGCACCTGAAGTGCTGTAACCTGCAAGGCTATGGATCAGGTGCTGGAAGGATTAGATCGGGTAGCTAGTTTTTATATATATATATATATGAACATGTGCTCTACACAGTCCAGTACTGTAGCAGGTTCTCCATGTACTTTACCCAGTATCTACAGGTACCAGCTGGGTAGGAACCCTTCCTCACATCCTCCCTTTGTTCTGCTTTGTTCTTTCCCTCCACCTACTGATTGTGCTTTCTCTTCACCTCCCATTGTACCCATACTGTATTTTGACATGGACTCGATGGGCTGAACGGCTCCTTCTGTGCCCTAAATGAATCTATGACTCTACTCTGGTCCTCACTCCTTTTTCCTTCCATCCTTTTCTGTCTAGTAGACGGAGGGTGGACACCCTGGTCACCGTGGTCTGACTGTCCAGTGAGCTGCAACCATGGGTTACAGACTCGCACAAGGGCTTGTATAAACCCTCCGCCTCGGAACAAGGGCTCAGAATGTGAGGGTCTCAACCTTCAAATACAGAACTGCAGCATCCCACCCTGCCCAGGTAAGGAGGCTCGGACCTGGGTGTGGGGAGGTGGGGGGAGGGAACTTGAGGAGGAAGGAGAGCATGAGAATAAAGGAAAGAGTGAGATTGTCAATGTGAGATGTTGGAGAGAATGACTAAGATTGAGGGGAAAGGAGAGAGAATAAGTAACACTGGGGGAAGATAACAGGGTGAGAGAGAGGAGGAAATGAGAGCCCCTGTTTGCAACAATTAAAATCTGTGTTTCTGTGGCTGTGATTTTTTTGTTGTACAGTGGCAGGATCCAGCTGTGATTGGTCAGTGTGGAGCCCCTGCTCCAGCACCTGTGGGACAGGCTACAGGAGTAGGAGCTGCTCAGAGGGACAGCAGGAGAGGAAGGAGTTGGAACCCTGCTACACACAGCCCTGCCCAGGTCAGTGCTCTCGGCATCACTGTAGTTTCTCAATGTTTTAATGAGCCAGTAAATCATCAGAATATCTATATAAAGCATTCCAGTTCTTAGCTGAACGCACTGAGGGAACGCAGTGAGAAGAGACATTTTTCTGAGTGAGACAATGCCAGAGTGAAGCTGGAATTTGGTGCACATGGGAATTCGGTGCAGAGGGGAAAAGAGGGGCTCTTTTCCCTATCTTTTTTAGCCTCAAGCAGCTGGTAAGCCTTCTTCCTTTGACTCCAAGGTCGGTGATTGGTTGGTGAGTATTTTATCATTTATCTTTCAAACCTCAGGTAATTTTAGAAATTGTAAGGTTTTTATTTGGTAATACTAGTTAAGCTTAGTAGATTTTGAACCAGTGAGAGAGTTAATTAAGAAAGTAATTACAGTGAATTAACTAATAGCATAAGTAACAATGGCAGGACAGGAATGTTGCAGCTGTGATATGTGGGAGCTTTTGGTTACCAAGGCAATCCAGGGCAAAAACATCTTCAGAAAGTGTAAGCAGCTAGAGAAATTCCGGATCAGGATTACTGATCTGGAAGCTGAACTGCAAACACTGTGCAACGTAAGGGAAGAGGAGAAATACCTGGACATGTGGTTCCAGAAGACAGTCACACCTCTGAGAACAGGGTCATCTGTTTTGGTCTGCAGTGAGGGACAGGAGGATGTGACTGTAAGTGAAGTAGGTAAAGGGACTGAGCAGACAGTAGTGGAGGAGAGTCAGACTTGGCAATTGTCAAACAGGTTTGAGGTGCTCTCAACTTGTGTAGACAAAGGCGAGGTCTACAAGGTGGATGAGCAGACTGGCCATGGCACTGTGGCACAGGAAGCCATTCAAGTAGGGGGAGCAAAAAGAAATGTAGTGGTAGTAAGGGATAGTATAGTGAGGGGGATTGACACTGTTCTGTGCAGCCCGGATCACGAGTCCAGAAGGTTGTGCTGTCTGCCCGGTGCCAGGGTTCGGGACATCTGTTCAGGGCTGGACAGGAACTTGGAGTGGGAGGGGGAAGATCCAAAAGTCATAGTCCATAGAGTCATAGAGTGGTACAGCACAGAAACAGGCCCTTCGCCCACCGCGTCCATGCCGACCATAATGTCTATCTATACTAATCCCACCTGCCTGCATTAATTCCATATCCCTATATGCCTTGCTCATTCAAGTACCTGTCCAGGTGCCTGGAACGCGTTGCCAGCGGAGGTGGTAGACGCGGGCATGATAGCGTCTTTTAAGATGTATCCAGACAGATACATGAATGGGCAGGAAGCAAAGAGATACAGACCCTTAGAAAATAGGCGACAGGTTTAGATAGAGGATCTGGATCGGCGCAGGCTTGGAGGGCCGAAGGGCCTGTTCCTGTGCTGTAATTTTCTTTGTTCTTTTTGTTCTAAATCACAGAATAATACAGTGCAGAAGAGGCCCTTGGGCCCATCGAGTCTGCACTGATACATTAAAACACCTGACCTGTCGACCTAATCCCATTTGCCAGCACTTGGCCCAGAGCCTTGAATGTTATGACGTGCCAAGTGCTCATCCAGGTACTTTTTAAAGGATGTGAGGCAACCCGCCTCTACCACCCTCCCAGGCAGGGCATTCCAGACCGTCACCACCCTCTAGGTAAAAAAGTTCTTCCTCAAATCCCCCTTAAACCTCCTGCCCCTCACCTTAAACTTGTGACCCCTCGTAACTGACCCTTCAACCAAGGGGAACAGCTGCTCCCTATCCACCCTGTCCATGCCCCTCATAATCTTGTACACCTCGATCAGGTCACCCCTCAGTCTTCTCTGCTCCAGTGAAAACAACCCAAGCCTATCCAACCTCTCTTCATAGCTTAAATGTTCGATCCCAGGCAACATCCTGGTGAATCGTCACTCCACCCCCTCCAGTGCAATCACATCCTTCCAATAATGTGGCGACCAGAATTGCACACAGTACTCCAGCTGTGGAGTGTCGCTACTGTTCGTGCCTCCACCACCTCCTCAGGCAGCTCATTCCAGATACCCACTATTATTTGTGTGAAAAATTTACCCCTTTGATCCCCTTTAAACCTCCTCCCTCTCACCTTAAATCTATGCCCTTGAGTTTTCGTCACACCTACCATGGGAAACAGACTCTGGCTATCTACCCTATCTCTGCCTCTCATAATTTTATATACCTCTATCATGTCCCCTCTCAGCCTCCTTCGCTCCAGGGAAAACAGACCCAGCCTATCCAATCTCCCTTTATAACTCAAGCCCTCCAAACCAGGCATCCTTGTGAATCTTTTCTGCACCCTCTCTAGCTTAATCACATCTTTCCTGAAGTGCGGCGACCAGAACTGCACACAATACTCCAAATGCGGCCTAACCAACGTTATGTACAACTGTAACATGACGTCCCAACTCTTGTACTCAATGCCTCAGCCGATGAAGGCAAGCATGCCATATGCCTTCTTCACCACCCTGTCTACCTGTGTTGCCACTTTCAGGGAACTATGTACTTGCATCCCAAGGTCTCTCTGCTCAACAACACTCCCCAGGGCCCTGCCATTCACTGTCCATGTCCTGCCCTGGTTTAACTTCCCAAAATGCATCACTTCGCAGTTGTCTGCGTTAAATTCCATTTGCCAATCCCTTGCCCACTTTCCCAGTTGATCTATATCCACGGCGTGGATTTCCGCCAGGTGCTCTGGTTTCCTCCCACAGCCAAAGATTTGCAAATTGACAGGTAAATTGGCCATTGTAAATTGCCCCAAGTGTAGGTAGGTGGTAGGGGAATGGTGGGGATGTGGTAGGGAATATGGGATTAATGTAGGATTAGCATAAATGGGTGGTTGTTGGTCGGCACAGACTCGGTGGGCCGAAGGGCATGTTTCAGTGCTGTATCTCTCCAATATCCTGTTGTAACCTTGGACAACCTTCTTCACTGTCCACTATACCACCAATTTTGGTGTCATCTGCAAACTTACTAATCATGCCCATTCCATTCACATCCAAGTCATTAATATATATGACAAACAAAGGGCCCAGCACCGATCCCTGAGGCACACCACTGGTCACCAGCCTCCAATCTGAAAAACAACCCTCCACTATCACCCTCTGCCTCCCATCACCAAGCCAATTTTGTATCCAATTTGCCAGCTCACCCTGGATCCCATGTGTTTGAAACTTCTGGACCATCCTACCATGCGGGACCTTGTCAAAGAACAAAGAAAAGTACAGCACAGGAACAGGCCATTCGGCCCTCCAGGCCTGCGCTGATCTTGATGCCTGCCGAAACTAAAACCTTCTGCACTTCCGGGGACCGTATCCCTCTATTCCCTTCCTATTCATGTATTTGTCAAGATGTCTCTTAAACGTCGCTATCGTACCTGCTTCCACCACCTCCCCCGGCAGCAAGTTCCAGGCACTCACCACCCTCTGTGGAACGAACTTGCCTCGCACATCCCCCTCTAAACCTTGCCCCTCACACCTGAAACCGATGTCCCCTGGTAACTGACTCTTCCACCCTGGGAGAAAGCTTCTGACTATCCACTCTGTCCATGCCGTTCATAACTTTGTAAACCTCTATCATGTCGCCCCTCCACCTCCGTCGTTGCAGTGAAAACAATCCGAGTTTATCCAACCTCTCCTCATAGCTAATGCCCTCCAGACCAGGCAACATCCTGGTAAACCTCTTCTGTACCCTCTCCAAAGCCTCCACGTCCTTCTGGTAGTGTGGCGACCAGAATTGCCCGCAATATTCTAAGTGTGGTCTAACTAAGATACTGTACAGCTGCAGCATGACTTGTCAATTTTTATACTCTATGCCCCGACCGATGAAGGCAAGCATGCCATATGCCTTCTTGACTACCTTATCCACCTGTGTTGCCACTTTCAGTGACCTGTGGACCTGTACACCCAGATCTCTCTGCCTGTCAATACTCCTAAGGATTCTGCCATTTACTGTATACTTCCCACCTGCATTAGACCTTCCAAAATGCATTACCTCACATTTGTCCGGATTAAACTCCATCTGCCATTTCTCCGCCCAAGTCTCTAACCGATCTATATGTTGTATCCTCTGACAATCCTCATCACTATCCGCAACTCCACCAACCTTTGTGTCGTCCGCAAACTTACTAATCAGACCAGCTACATTTTCCTCCAAATCATTTATATATACTACAAAGAGCAAAGGTCCCAGCACTGATCCCTGCGGAACACCACTAGTCACATCCCTTCATTCAGAAAAGCACCCTTCCACTGCTACCCGCTGTCTTCTATGACTGAGCCAGTTCTGCATCCATCTTTCCAGCTCACCTCTGATCCCGTGTGACTTCACCTTTTGTACCAGTCTGCCATGAGGGACCTGGTCAAAGGCTGAACTGAAGTCCATACAGATAACATCCACTGCCCTTCCTTCATCAATCATCTTCGTCACTTCCTCAAAGAACTCAATCAAATTAGTGAGACACGACCTCCCCTTCACAAAACCATGTTGCCTCTCGCTAATAAGTCTATTTGTTTCCAAATGGGAGTAAATCCTGTCCCGCAGAATCCTCTCCAATAATTTCCCTACCACTGACGTAAGGCTCACCGGCCTATAATTTCCTGGATTATCCTTGCTACCCTTCTTAAACAAAGGAACAACATTGGCTATTCTCCAGTCCTCTGGGACCTCACCTGTAGCCATTGAGGATGCAAAGATTTCTGTCAAGGCCCCAGCAATTTCTTCCCTTGCCTCCCTCAGTATTCTGGGGTAGATCCCATCAGGCCCTGGGGACTTATCTACCTTAATGCTTTGCAAGACGCCCAACACCTCCTCCTTTTTGATAATGAGATGACTGAGACTATCTACACTCCCTTCCCTAGGCTCATCATCCACCAAGTCCTTCTCTTTGGTGAATACTGATGCAAAGTACTCATTTAGTACCTTGCCCATTTCCTCTGGCTCGACACATAGATTCCCTCCTCTGTCCTTGAGTGGGCCAACCCTTTCCCTGGTTACCCTCTTGCTCTTTATATACGTATAAAAAGCCTTGGGATTCTCCTTAATCCTGTTTGCCAATGACTTTTCATGACCTCTTTTAGCCCTCCTGACTCCTTGCTTAACTTCCTTCCTACTGTCTTTATATTCCTCAAGGGATTCATCTGTTCCTAGCCTTCCAGCCCTTACGAATGCTTCCTTTTTCTTTTTGTCTTGGCTCACAATATCCCACATTATCCAAGGTTCCCGAAACTTGCCAAACTTATCCTTCTTCCTCACAGAAATATGCTGGTCCTGGATTCTAATCAACTGACGTTTGAAAGACTCCCACATGTCAGATGTTGATTTACCCTCAAACAGCCACCCCCAATCTAAATTCTTCAGTTCCTGCCTAATATTGTTATAATTAGCCTTCCCCCAATTTAGCACCTTCACCCGAAGACTACTCTTATCCTTATCCACTAGTACCTTAAAACTTATGGAATTATGGTCACTGTTCCCGAAATGCTCCCCTACTGAAACTTCGACCACCTGGCCGGGTTCATTCCCCAATACCAGGTCCAGTACGGCCCCATCCCTTGTTGGACTATCTACATATTGTTTCAAGAAGCCCTCTTGGATGCTCCTAACAAATTCTGCCCCATCCAAGCCCCGAGCACTAAGTGAGTCCCAGTCAATATAGGAGATGTTCAGATCACCCACCAGTACAACCCTGTTACCTTTACATCTTTCCAAAATCTGTCTACATATCTGCTCCTCTACCTCCCGCTGGCTGTTGGGAGGCCTGTAGAAAACCCCCAACATCGTGACTGCACCCTTCCTATTCCTGAGCTCCACCCATATTGCCTCGCTGCATGACCCCTCCGAGGTGTCCTCCCGCAGTGCAGCTGTGATATTCTCCTTAACCAGGAATGCAACTCCCCACCCCTTTTACATCCCCCTCTATCCCGCCTGTCGCTTCTAAATCCTGGAACATTTATCTGCCAATCCTGTCCTTCCCTCAACCAAGTCTCTGTAATAGCAACAACATCATGGTTCCAAGTACTAATCCAAGCTCTACGTTCATCTGCCTTACCTGTTATACTTCTCACATTGAAACAAATGCACTTCAGACCACCAGTCCCACTGTGCTCCGCAACATCTCCGCCTGCTCTTCCTCTCAATCTTACTGGCCTTATTTACTAGTTCCCCCTCATTTATTTCACTTGCTGTCCTACTGCTCTGGTTCCCACCCCCCTGCCACACTAGTTTAAACCCTCCCGAGTGACGCTAGCAAACCTTGCAGCCAGGATATTAGTGCCCCTCCAGTTTAGATGCAACCCGTCCTTCTTGTACAGGTCCCATCTGTCCCTGAAGAGATCCCAATGATCCAGATATCTGAAACCCTCCCTTCTACACCAGCTGTTCAGCCACGTGTTTAGCTGCACTATCTTCCTATTTCTAGCCTCACTGGCACGTGGCACAGGGAGTAATCCCGAGATTACAACCCGAGAGGTCCTGTCTTTTAACTTTCTACCTAACTCCCTAAACTCCCCCTGCAGGACCTTGTCACTCTTCCTGCCTATGTCATTGGTACCGATGTGTACCACAGCCTCTGGCTGTTCACCCTCCCCCTTCAGAATGCCCCCTGTCCGTTCAGAGACATCCTTGACCCTGGCACCAGGGAGGCAACACACCATCCTGGAGTCTCTTTCACATCCACAGAAGCGCCCATCTGTGCCCCTGACTATAGAGTCCCCTATAACTATTGCTCTTGTGTGCTTTGTCCCTCCCTGCTGAACAACAGTGCCAGCCGTGGTGCCACTGCTCTGGCTGCTGCTGTTTTCCCCTGATAGGCCATCCCCCCCAACAGTATCCAAAACGGTATACTTGTTAGCGAGGGGGATAACCACAGGGGATTCCTGCACTGACTGCCTGCCCCTTCTAGTGGTCACCCATCTATCTGCCTGCACCTTGGGTGTCACCACTTCTCTAAAACTCATGTCTATGACACTTTCTGCCACCTGCATGCTCCTAAGTGCATCCAGTTGCCGTTCCAACCGATCCATGTGGTCTGTGAGGAGCTGCAACTGGGTACGCTTCCTGCAGATGTAGTTGTCCGGATCGCTGGAAGTGTCACGGACCTCCCACATCTCACAGGTGAAGCACTTCACCCCTCTAACTGACATTTCTAGCACTAATTAATGAATTAATTTAAAATAAATACTTATTAAATCCTTACTAAATTGTTCTCATTTATGGGCGGCACAGTGGCACAGTGGTTAGCACTGCAGCCTCACAGCTCCAGTGACCCAGGTTCAATTCTGGGTACTGCCTGTGTGGAGTTTGCAAGTTCTCCCTGTGTTTGCGTGGGTTTCCTCCGGATGCTCCGGTTTCCTCCCACATGCCAAAGACTTGCAGGTTGATAGGTAAATTGGCCATTAGCAATTGCCCCTGGTATAGGTCGGTGGTAGGGAAATCTCGGGACAGGTGGGGATGTGGTAGGAATGTGGGATTAGTGTAGCATTAGTATAAATGGGTGGTTGATGGTCGGCACAGGCTCGGTGGGCCGAAGGGCCTGTTTCAGTGCTGCATCTCTAAACTAAACTAAACTAAATGGTCCCCAGTGCTAGATTCCGACTATAAATATTAAATGCTAACTAAATACAATAATCTCCTCCCTCTGGTTTAGTTACTCTATTATTAATTAGTTAATTCATGTTTTTATCAATTTTTATAAATGTTTTATTTTCAAATTCAGTAAAAATTCCCTACCAGCCAATCAGGTCACAGCTTTCCTGTGACGTCACTTTCAGTTTTTTTTTACCAGAGGTAAGTTTTTAAAACTTTCCGGTCTGGAACTCCGCCCTCCGAGTCTTCTCCCAGTCAGCTGTGCTCTTTGGAAGCTCTCGGCTCCCCTCACTCTGAGAACAGTTAGGAAATGAAAGGAGCTCCTCGCTCCCTCCTCACCGAACTTTCTCAGTTACCAAACTTCCACTATAGCACTCAAATGCAACCCAAGTCAGCACTCCAGTGCAAACAAAGTCAGCACTGTAAGATGGCTCACTTTTATACTGACTGACTCTAGCCCCTGAAAACTGGTTTAAGCCAATTCTCTAATTAACAAGGTGCAGCTGCAAGCAGAGCCTGAGTGAACCGTGTTTAAAGCTGGTCTAAAACTCACCTTCTCCAACCCTAACAGCAACTGTTAAGTTAATCTGCTAAATAAAAGACAGATTAGATTTAAGATAAAATTAACCCTTAATTATCATCACTTACCAAACTTCCACTGTAGCACTCTAATGAAAGTCAGCACTCCAGTGCAAAGGCCTTGCTAAAGTCCATGTCGACAATGTCCATCGCCCTGCCCTTGTCAATCCTCTTGGTCACCTCCTTGAAAAACTCAATCAAATTCGTGAGACATGATTTCCCACGCACAAAGCCATGCTGACGATCCCGAATCAGACCTTGCCTTTCCAAATGCATATAAATCCTGTCTCTCAGAATCCCTTCCAATAACGTTCCCACAACTGATGTAAGGCTCACCAGCCTGTAGTTCCCTGGCTTATCCCTGCTGCCCTTCTTAAATCAAGGCCCAACATTAGCTATCCTCCAGTCTAATGATACCTCACCCGTAGCTAACGATGATGTCGAGCTTCTTGAGTGTTGTTGGAGCTGCACCCATCCAGGCAAGTGGAGAGTATTCCATCACACTCCTGACCTGTGCCTTGTAGATGGTGGACAGGCTTTGGGGAGTCAGGAGGTGAGTTACTCGCCGCAGGTTTCCGAGCCTCTGACCTGCTCTTGTAGCCATGGTATTTATATGGCTACTCCAGTTCAGTTTCTGGTCAATGGTAGCCCCTAGGATGTTGATAGTTTTGGATTCAGCGATGGTAATGTCCTTGAATGTCAAGTGGAGATGGTTAGATTCTCTCTTGTTGGGGATGGTCATTGCCTGGCACTTGTGTGGCGCGAATGTTACTTGCCACTTATCAGCCCAAGCCTGGATATTGTCCAGGCCTTGCTGCATTTCTACACGGATTGCTTCAGTATCTGAGGAGTCATGAATGGTGCTGAACATTGTGCAATCATCAGCGAACATCCCCACTTCTGACCTTATGATTGAAGGAAGGTCATTGAGGAAGCAGCTGAAGATGGTTGGGCCTAGGACACTACCCTGAGGAACTCCTGCAGTGATGTCCTGGAGCTCAGATGATTGACCTCTAACAACCACAACCATTTTCCTTTGTACTAGGTATGACTCCAGCCAGCGGAGGGTTTTCTCCCTGATTCCCACTGACTTCAGTTTTGCTCGGGCTCCTTGATGCCATACTCGGTCAAATGCTGCCTTGATGTCAAGGGCAGTCACTCTCACCTCACCTCTTGAGTTCAGCTCTTTTGTCCATGCTTGAACCAAGGCTGTAATGAGATCAGGAGCTGAGTGGCCCTGGCGGAACCCAAACTGAGTGTCACTGAGCAGGTGATTGCTGAGCAAGTGCCGCTTGATGGCACAGTTGATGACACCTTCCAGCACTTTTCTGATGATTGAGAGGAGGCTGATGGGGCGGTAATTGGCCGGGTTGGACTTGTCCTGATTTTGTGTTCAGGACATACTTGGGTAATTTTCCATATTGCAGGGTAGATGCCTGTGTTGTAGCTGTACTGGAACAGCTTGGCTAAGGGCGCGGCAAGTTCTGGAGCACAGGTCTTCAGTACGATTGCAGAATGTTGTCAGGGCCCATAGCTTTTGCAGTATCCAGTGCCTTCGGTCGTTTCTTGATATCACGCGGAGTGAATTGAATTGGCTGAAGTCTGGCATCTGTGATGCTGGGGACTTTCAGAAGGAGGCCGAGATGGATCATCAACTCCGCACTTCTGGCTGAAGATTGTTGAAAATGCTTCAGCCTTATCTTTCACACTGATGTGCTGGGCTCCCCCATCATTGAGCATGGGGATATTTGTGGAGCCACCTCCTCCAGTTAGTTGTTTAATTGTCCACCACCATTCACGACTGGATGTGGCAGGACTGCAGAGTTTAGATCTGATCCGTTGAACAAAGAACAAAGAAAATTACAGCACAGGAACAGGCCCTTCGGCCCTCCAAGCCTGCGCCAATCCAGATCCCCTATCTAAACATGTCGCCTATTTTCTAAGGGTCTGTATCTCTTTATTTCCTGCCCATTCATGTATCTGTCTTGATACATCATAAAAGACGCTATCGTGCCCGCGTCTACCACCTCCGCTGGCTACGCGTTCCAGGCACCCACCACCCTCTGCGTAAAGAACTTTCCACGCATATCCCCCCTAAACTCTTCCCCTCACTTTGAACTCATGACCCCTAGTAATTGAATCCCCCACTCTGGGAAAAAGCTTCTTGATATCCAACCTGTCTATACCTCTCATGATTTTGTACACCTCAATCAGGTCCCCCTTCAACCTCCGTCTTTCTGATGAAAATAATCCTAATCTACTCAACCTCCCTTCATAGCTAGCAACCTCCATACCAGGCAACATCCTGGTGAACCTCCTCTGCACCCTCTCCAAAGCATCCACATCCTTTTGGTAATGTGGCGACCAGAACTGCACGCAGTATTCCAAATGTGGCCGAACCAAAGTCCTATACAACTGGAACATGACCTGCCAACTCTTGTGCTCAATACCCCGTCCGATGAAGGAAAGCATGCCGTATGCCTTCTTGACCACTCTATTGACCTGCGTTGCCACCTTCAGGGAACAATGGACCTGAACACCCAAATCTCTCTGTACATCAATTTTCCCCAGGACTTTTCCATTTACTGTATAGTTCACTCTTGAATTGGATCTTCCAAAATGCATCACCTCGCTTTTGCCCTGATTGAACTCCATCTGCCATTTCTCTGCCCAACTCTCCAGTCTATCTATATTCTGCTTTATTCTCTGACAGTCCCCTTCACGATCTGCTACTCCACCAATCTTAGTGTCGTCTGCAAATTTGCTAATCAGACCACCTATACTTTCCTCCAAATCATTTATGTATATCACAAACAACAGTGGTCCCAGCACGGATCCCAGTGGAACACCACTGGTCACACGTCTCCATTTTGAGAAACTCCCTTCCACTGCTACTCTCTGTCTCCTGTTGCCCAGCCAGTTCTTTATCCATCTAGCTAGTACACCTTGGACCCCGTGCGCCTTCACTTTCTCCATCAGCCTACCATGGGGAACCTTATCAAACGCCTTACTGAAGTCCATGTATATGACATCTACAGGCCTTCCCTCATCAATCAACTTTGTCACTTCCTCAAAGAATTCTATTAAGTTGGTAAGACATGACCTTCCCTGCACAAAACCATGTTGCCTATCACTGATAAGCCCATTTTCTTCCACATGGGAATAGATCCTATCCCTCAGTATCTTCTCCAGCAGCTTCCCTACCACTGACGTCAGGCTCACCGGTCTATAATTACCTGGATTATCCCTGCTACCCTTCTTAAACAAGTTGACAACATTAGCAATTCTCCAGTCCTCCGGGACCTCACCCGTGTTTAAGGATGCTGCAAAGATATCTGTTAAGGCCCCAGCTAATTCCTCTCTCGCTTCCCACAGCAACCTGGGATAGATCCCATCTGGACCTGGGGACTTGTTCACCTTAATGCCTTTTAGAATACCCAACACCTCCTCCCTCCTTATGCCGACTTGACCGAGAGTAATCAAACATCTGTCCCTAACCTCAACATCCTTCATGTCCCTCTCCTCGGTGAATACCGATGCAAAGTACTCATTTAGAATCTCACCCATTTTCTCTGACTCCATGCATAACTTTCCTCCTTTGTCCTTGAGTGGGCCAATCCTTTCTCTAGTTACCCTCTTGCTCCTTATATATGAATAAAAGGCTTTGGGATTTTCCTTAACCCTGTTTGCTAAAGATATCTCATGACCCCTTTTAGCCCTCTTAATTCCTCGTTTCAGATTGGTCCTACATTCCCGATATTTTTTCGAAGCTTCGTCTTTCTTCAGCTGCCTAGACCTTATGTATGCTTCCTTTTTCCTCTTAGCTAGTCTCACAATTTCACCTGTCATCCATGGTTCCCTAATCTTGCCATATCTGTCCTTCATTTTCACAGGAACATGTCTCTCTTGCACCCTAATCAACCTCTCTTTAAAAGCCTCCCACATATCACATGTGGATTTACCTTCAAACAGCTGCTCCCAATCTACATTCCCCAGCTCTTGCTGAATTTTGGTATAGTTGGCCTTCCCCCAATTTAGCACTCTTCCTTTAGGACCACTCTCGTCTTTGTCTTTGGCCATTTTGAAGACATGGGTAGAGCAGGGACAGGAATGGATGTTGCAGGTTGCGGGATTTAGATGTTTCAGTAAGAACAGAGAAGATGGTAAAAGAGGGGGGGGTGTGGCATTGTTAATCAAGGAGAGTATTACAGTGGCAGAAAGGACATTTGAGGACTCGTCTACTGAGGTAGTATGGGCCGAGGTTAGAAACAGGAGAGGAGAGGTCACCCTGTTGGGAGTTTTCTATAGACCTCCGAATAGTTCCAGAGATGTAGAGGAAAGGATAGCAAAGATGATTCTCGACAGGAGCGAGAGTAACAGGGTAGTTGTTATGGGGGACTTTAACTTTCCAAATATTGACTGGAAATACTATAGTTCGAGTACTTTAGATGGGTCAGTTTTTGTCCAGTGTGTGCAGGAGGGATTTCTGACACAGGATGTAGACAGGCCAACCAGGAGCGATGCAACATTGGATTTGGTACTGGGTAATGAACCCGGCCAGGTGTTAGATTTAGAAGTTGGTGAGCACTTTGGTGATAGTGATCACAATTCGGTTAGGTTTACCTTAGCGATGGGCAGGGACAGGTATATACCGCAGGGCAAGAATTATAGCTGGGGGAAAGGAAATTATGATGCGATTAGGCAAGATTTAGGTTGCGTAGGATGGGGAAGGAAACTGCAGGGGATGGGCACAATCGAAATGTGGAGCTTATTCAAGGAGCAGCTACTGCGTGTCCTTTATAAGTATGTACCTGTCAGGCAGGGAGGAAGTTGTCGAGCGAGGGAGCCGTGGTTTACTAAAGAAGTTGAAGCGCTTGTCAAGAGGAAGAAGAAGGCTTATGTTAGGATGAGACGTGAAGGCTCAGTTAGGGCGCTTGAGAGTTACAAGCTAGCCAGGAAAGATCTAAAGGGAGAGCTAAGAAGAGCAAGGAGAGGACACGAGAAGTCATTGGCGGATAGATTCAAGGAAAACCCTAAGGCTTTCTATAGGTATATCAGGAATAAAAGAATGACTAGAGTTAGATTAGGGCCAATCAAGGATAGTAGTGGGAAGTTGTGTGTGGAATCAGAGGAGATAGGGGAAGCGTTAAATGAATATTTTTCGTCAGTATTTAAAGTAGAGAAAGAAAATGTTGTCGAGGAGAAGACTGAGATTCAGACTACTAGGCTAGATGGGATTGAGGTTCACAAGGAGGAGGTGTTAGCAATTTTGGAAAGTGTGAAAATAGATAAGTCCCCTGGGCCAGATGGGATTTATCCTAGGATTCTCTGGGAAGCCCGGGAGGAGATTGCAGAACCTTTGTCCTTGATCTTTATGTCGTCATTGTCGACAGGAATAGTGCCGGAAGACTGGAGGATAGCAAATGTTGTCCCCTTGTTCAAGAAGGGGAGTAGAGACAGCCCTGGTAATTATAGACCTGTGAGCCTTACTTCAGTTGTGGGTAAAATGTTGGAAAAGGTTATAAGAGATAGGATTTATAATCATCTTGAAAAGAATAAGTTCATTCAGCACGGTTTTGTGAAGGGTAGGTCGTGCCTCACAAACCTTATTGAGTTTTTTGAGAAGGTGACCAAACAGGTGGATGAGGGTAAAGCCGTGGATGTGGGGTATATGGATTTCAGTAAGGCGTTTGATAAGGTTCCCCATGGTAGGCTATTGCAGAAAATACGGAAGTATGGGATTGAAGGTGATTTAGTGCTTTGGATCAGAAATTGGCTAGCTGAAAGAAGACAGAGGGTGGTGGTTGATGGCAAATGTTCATCCTGGAGTTTAGTTACTAGTGGTGTACTGCAAGGATCTGTTTTGGGGCCACTGCTGTTTGTCATTTTTATAAATGACCTGGAAGAGGGTGTAGAAGGGTGGGTTAGTAAATTTGCGGATGGCACGAAGGTCGGTGGAGTTGTGGATAGTGCCGAAGGATGTTGTAGGTTATAGAGGGACATAGATAGGCTGCAGAGCTGGGCTGAGAGATGGCAAATGGAGTTTAATGCGGAAAAGTGTGAGGTGATTCACTTTGGAAGGAGTAACAGGAATGCAGAGTACTGGTCTAATGGGAAGATTCTTGGTAGTGTAGATGAGCAGAGAGATCTTGGTGTCCAGGTACATAAATCCCTGAAAGTTGCCACCCAGGTTAATCGGGCTGTTAAGAAGGCATATGGTGTGTTAGCTTTTATTAGTAGGGGGATCGAGTTTCGGAGCCACGAGGTCATGCTGCAGCTGTACAAAACTCTGGTGAGGCCGCACCTGGAGTATTGCGTGCAGTTCTGGTCACCGCATTATAGGAAGGATGTGGAAGCTTTGGAAAGGGTGCAGAGGAGATTTACTAGGATGTTGCCTGGTATGGAAGGAAGGTCTTACGAGGAAAGGCTGAGGGACTTGAGGTTGTTTTCGTTGGAGAGAAGGAGGAGGAGAGGTGACTTAATAGAGACATATAAGATAATCAGAGGGTTAGATAGGGTTGATAGTGAGAGTCTTTTTCCTCGGATGGTGATGGCAAACACGAGGGGACATAGCTTTAAGTTGAGGGGTGATAGATATAGGACAGATGTCAGAGGTAGTTTCTTTACTCAGAGAGTAGTAAGGGCGTGGAACGCCCTGCCTGCAACAGTAGTAGACTTGGCAACTTTAAGGGCATTTAAGTGGTCATTGGATAGACATATGGATGAAAATGGAATAGTTTAGGTCAGATGGTTTCACAGGTCGGCGCAACATCGAGGGCCGAAGGGCCTGTACTGCGCTGTAGTGTTGTATGTTCTATGAAAGCCTTGCTCGAGTCGCTTTCAACAGGCTCCAGAAGCTGGCCGAGCGTGTCTACCCTGAGGCACAGTGTGGCTTTCGAGCAGAGGGATCCACCATTGACATGCTGTTCTCCCTTCGCCAGCTACAGGAGAAATGCTGCAAACAACAGATGCCCCTCTATGTTGCTTTCATTGATCTCACCAAAGCCTTTGACCTCGTCAGCAGACATGGTCTCTTCAGACTACTGGAAAAGATCGGATGTCCACCAAAGCTATTAAGTATCATCACTTCATTCCATGACAATATGAAAGGCACAATTCAGCATAGCGGCACCTCATCAGACCCCTTTCCTATCCTGAGTGGCGTGAAACAGGGCTGTGTTCTCGCACCTACACTGTTTGGGATCTTCTTCTCACTGCTGCTCTCACATGCGCTCAAGTCTTCAGAAGAAGGAATTTTCCTCCACACAAGATCAGATGGCAGGTTGTTCAACCTTGCCCGTCTAAGAGCGAAGACCAAAGTACGGAAAGTCCTCATCAGGGAACTCCTCTTTGCTGACGATGCAGCATTAACATCTCACACTGATGAGTGTCTGCAGAGACTCATCGACAGGATTGCGGCTGCCTGCAACGAATTTGGCCTAACCATCAGCCTCAAGGAAACGAACAGCATGGGACAGGATGTCAGAAATGCTCCATCCATCAATATCGGCGACCACGCTCTGGAAGTGGTTCAAGAGTTCACCTACCTAGGCTCAACTATCACCAGTAACCTGTCTCTCGATGCAGAAATCAACAGGCGCATGAGAAAGGCTTCCACTGCTATGTCCAGACTGGCCAAGAGAGTGTGGGAAAATGGCGCACTGACACGGAACACAAAAGTCCGAGTGTATCAAGCCTGTGTCCTCAGTACCTTGCTCTATGGCAGCGAGGCCTGGACAACGTATGTCAGCCAAGAGCGACGTCTCAATTCGTTCCATCTTTGCTGCCTCAGTAGCAGCAACGCAGGTGGATAAGGTAGTCAAGAAGGCATACGGCATGCTTGCCTTCATCGGTCGGGGCAGAGAGTATAAAAATTGGCAAGTCATGTTGCAGCTATACAGAACCTTAGTTAGGCCACACTTAGAATATTGCGTGCACATCTGGTCGCCACACTACCAGAAGGACATGGAGGCTTTGGAGAGGGTACAAAGGAGGTTTACCAGGATGTTGCCTGGTCTGGAGGGCATTAGCTATGAGGAGAGGTTGGAAAAACTCGGATTGTTTTCACTGGAATGACGGAGGTGCAGGGGCGACATGATAGAGGTTTACAAAGTTATGAGCGGCATGGACAGAGTGGATAGTCAGAAGCTTTTTCCCAGGGTGGAAGAGTCAGTTACTGGGGGACATAGGTTTAAGGTGCAAGGGGCAAAGTTTAGAGGGGTTGTGCGAAGCAAGTTTTTTTACACAGAGGGTGGTGAGTGCCTGGAACTTGCTGCAGGGGAGGTGGTGGAAGCAGATACGATAGCGACGTTTAAGAGACATCTTGACAAATATATGAATAGGATGTGAATAGAGGGATATGGGCCCCGTAAGTGCAGAAGGTGTTAGTTTCGGCAGGCATCAAGATCGGCGCAGGCATGGAGGGCCGAATGGCCTGTTCCTGTGCTGTACTGTTCTTTGTTCTTTGTTCTTAATCCTTGGTATCAGGTGGCAGGACTGTATCTCCAACACAGAAGTCCTCGAGGCAGCCAACATCCCCAGCATATACACCCAACTGACCCAGTGGCGCTTGAGATGGCTTGGCCATGTGAGCCGCATGGAAGATGGCAGGATCCCCAAAGACACATTGTACAGTGAGCTCGTCACTGATATCAGACCAACCGGCCGTCCATATTTCCGCTTTAAAGACGTCTGCAAAACCGACATTGATCACAAGTCGGGGGAGTCAGTTGCCAGTGATCGCCAGAGCTGGCAGGCAGCCATAAAGACGAGGCTAAAGTGTGGCGAGTCGAAGAGACTTAGCAGTTGGCATGAAAAAAGACAGAAGCGCAAGGGGACAGCCAACTGTGTAACAGCTCCGACAACCAATTTTATCTGCAGCACCTATGAGGGGCATTGATAGATTAGATCGGAGGAAACTTTTTTCCTTAGCGGAGGGGTCAAGAGCCAGGGGGCATAGATTTACGGTAAGGGGTAGGAGGTTTAGTGAGGATTTGAGGAAAAACTTCTTCACCCAGCAGGTGGTTGGAATCTGGAATGCACTGCCTGAAGAGGTGGTGGAGGCAGGAACTCTCACAACTTTTAAGAAGTATTTAGATGACCACTTGAAACGCCATAGCATACAGGGCTACGGGCCAAGTGCAGGAATATGGGATTAGAATAGGTGCTTGATGGCCGGCACAGACACGATGGGCCGAAGGGCCTGTTTCTGTGCTGTATAACTCTATGACTCTATGACTCTAATTTAGAAAGTTTAAAATGATATGTTAGGTGATGAGTGGAGGGTCAGGATTGAATTAATAGTGCGTTTTCCCCACCACAATCAGAATCGTATATTTTGATTGGGGGCTTTGACAGGAGCCTCTCTCTCCTCCCTATCCAAGAAGGCTGCAGAGTGCCTAATCGAAAGATGAGGTGCTGTTCCTCGAGCTTGCATTCATGTTCACTGAAACACTGCAGTAAGCCAAGGGCAGAAATGTGGGCAAGAGAGTAGGGTGGTGAATTAAAATGGCAAGCAACCAGAAACTCAGGGTCATGCTTTTGGATTGAGTGGAGGTGTTCTGCAAAGCAATCACCCAATCTACGTTTGGTCTCCCCAATGTCGAGGCAATCACATTGTGAGCAGCGAATACAGTATACTAATTTGAAAGAAGTACAAGTAAATCACTGCTTCACCTGGGAGGAGTGTTTGGGGCCTTGGATGGGGAAGAGAGAGGAGGTAAAAGGGCAGCTATTATATCTCCTGCAATTACATGGGAAGGTGCCATGGGAATGGGATGAGCGTAACAAATGCTGGCCTTGCCAGTGATGTCCACAGCCCATGAAAGAATATATAATAATTCCCCTGGTTGAGTGAAGATATCCTTATGAACCGTTCATTAATTATTCTACTATTTCTGAGAAAAGCTGCGAGCTCTGAGCTTTGTGTCTTGTAACACAGAGAATCACAGAATTGTTACAGTTGTTATGAGAGTACTTCTATTTTTTGTAAAATATTTTTTGAAGGACTTATAGGACTGAAAGGACTTGAATTATGGACAGCGATTCCTCTGGAAGCCTGAAGAGATGCTGAACTGTGTTTTTTTTAATAAGAGGTCACCAGAAGGTTCCTGGACTTGGCTTGTAAACAAATCTTACTGTAAAGCACCAGTTTTCAAATAAAAAACCAGCAGGGAGCTTGCTGTTTTGACTTGGAGAAGATGTTTACAGAGAAGTGACAATTCGAGATTTATAGAGGTCAGGAGGCTTGTCTCTTGTGACATTGTTTATAGTTTCACTTTGGACAGTGAGTTGGAGTGTAAAATGCTTGGAAGACAGTTGGTTTTTGCCTGCCAAGAAAACCCAGCTCATCTGTTTCTCCGTTTTGTAGAGGAACTCTGCATTTCCAGTGTGTCAGTCTCCTCTGCATTTTAGGAGGACTAACGAGGCAAAGGAATACACAATGGATGGTAGGACCCTAGGAAGTACAGAGGGTCAGAGGGACCTTGGTGTACTTGTCCATAGATCACTGAAGGCAGCAGCACAGGTAGATAAGGTGGTTCGGAAGGCATTTGGCCTTTATTAGTCAAGGTATAGAATATAAGAGCAGGGAGGTTATGATGGAGCTGTATCAAACACTAGTTAGGCCATAGCTGGAGTACTGTGTACAGTTCTGGGCACCACACTATAGGAAGGATGTGATTGCACTGGAGAGGGTGCAGAGGAGATTCACCAGGATGTTGCCTGGGCTGGAGCATTTCAGCTATGAAGAGAGACTGGAAAGGCTAGGGTTGTTTTCCTTAGAGCAGAGAAGGCTGAGGGGGGACCTGATTAAGGTATACAAAATTATGAGGGGCATTGATAGGTTAGATAGGAAGAAACTTTTTCCCTTAGCGGAGGGGTCAATAACCAGGGGGCATAGATTTAAGGTAAGGGGCAGGAGGTTTAGAGGGGATTTGAAGAAAAGAAATTTCACCCAGAGGGTGGTTGGAATCTGGAATGCACTGCCTGAAGAGGTGGTAGAGGCAGGAACCCTCACAACATTTAAGAAGTATTTAGATGAGCACTTGAAACGCCATTGCATACAAGGCTACGGGCCAAGTGCTGGAAAATGGGATTAGAATAATTAGGTGCTTGATGGCCAGCACAGACACGATGGGCCGAAGGGCCTGTTTCTGTGCTGTATAAATCTATGACTCTATGACTGTATCGAATGTATGGGAACTGAAACCCCTGTTGCTGCATTTCTGCTGTAAGACCTATCTGAAACCTCTGTTAGAAACAGTCATTAACTGATTTTGTTTTGCTGCAAATTGCATTAAAGGGCAAATTTTACAAATATGTCAAAGATCGGGGTGGCACAGTGGCGCAGTGGTTAGCACCGCAGCCTCACAGCTCCAGCGACCCGGGTTCAATTCTGGGTACTGCCTGTGTGGAGTTTGCAAGTTCTCCCTGTGTCTGCGTGGGATTCCTCCGGGTGTTCCGGTTTCCTCCCACAGCCAAAAGACTTGCAGTTGATAGGTAAATTGGTCATTATAAATTGCCCCTAGTAGAGGTAGGTGGTAGGGAAATATAGGGACAGGTGGGGATGTTGTAGGAATATGGGATTAGTGTAGGATTAGTATAAATGGGTGGTTGATGGTTGGCACAGACTCGGTGGGCCGAAGGGCCTGTTTCAGTGCTGTATCTCAAAAAAATATAGTACTGCAATGTGCATCATTTATTGTCTAGTTTGAGGGTAGATAACCTGAGTGGCCAATGTTATTTGAAAGTTGTCTGTACATTATGCTAAAAGTGCACCTTTGCTAACAGGTAAGGGATTTGGCTTGGACATAAGTTGATTAGTCTGGAGTACAATCTTACAAATAGTGACAAAAACATTTGTAATTGAATAATACATGAAGTAACAACTGCTCAACATTTTGCAGATAAGCTTTTTATTAATAATTATTTTGTCAGAGCTGAATCATAATCGACAGTGAGAGACTGAGATATCAACATAAGTGAATTTAAGAGAATTGCTTTGTTGGAGAAACTGTAGGGTGCTCTTTATTTGTAATTGTGGTTATCTAATTTTGTCACTAGCTTTGGTGAGCAAATGATGTTTGCCCATGAAAGATTCTGTTGTTTCTGTATTTTCGAATCCCGACCTAGGTTAACAGCGTGTCAATATGAATAAATGAGTCTTGGCTACCTACTGTTAATCACTCTGTCCCACTTTGCTTTTCTGTTTTACATGACTCTTCTGAAGTATCATCTGATGCTGTTGCTCTGTCATTTGCAGGTAGCTGACTCTGGGCTGTGCATCCAATGTCTTTGGTCCCCTTTCAGCAGCCCCGCACACCCCCAACCCTGTTATGCTCCTCTGGCCTCAAGCTGTTCAGGAGGTTGCATCTGCCTCAGCTCATCCTGGCTGCTCTGTCCAATGTCAGAGCAGCCTATCCCCATCTGAACTCCCTCAGCTGGGCTTTGTACTTTCACCAGGCCTTCACCTACCAACCCCAGGTGCCCCAGTGATACCCGCAGCCTCACATCCCTCTCTGATTCCTGCCACTCACCACTGAGAAAATCAACTCTTACAGCTGCAGCAATGGCCACTCTCTGGCACTTTTGAAGCAGCTGAGCTTTACTTTGCTCCTTGACAGTCTTTTAATCAGCTCTTCTAATAGCCCTCATGGCTCCCCACAGTGTTCATGACTTGAACACCCTGTCATGTTGGCATTCACCACATTCCAGCTTTTGAAAATTAAAACTTGCTGCTGACAAGTCTGTTAATGAGCTCTTCAATGAGATCAACAGGCAATTAATTGGAGGCATGAGCTCAACGCATTCCCTCGCTGCCAGCGTCCCTTTAAAAATGGTGGCATGGTCAGGAGGTGGGAGACCCAGTGCTGACCTCCCCGAATGCAGTATTCAAATTGCACTCGCCTTTGTACCCGCACTCAGCGGGCTTTGAAAATCTGTCCCACTGACTCTCTAGGTCTGTGCCTCTGTCTCTCTGTATTCGGTATCTCTGTCCCTCTCTATTTTCTGTTAAATTGATTTAGTAAAGTGTTTCTCTGGACTTTTTCCCTCCAGTGCACTGTGAGTTGGGCCTGTGGAGCGAGTGGTCAGACTGTTCCTGCATTTCTTCAGTGCAGCATCGATATAGAACTGCCCGCAGACCCCTGTTTGGGGGACAGCGCTGCAGAGGACGAGAGATGGAATCAAGAATGTGTAACCAGACTAAGTGTGCAGGTGAGGAGAGCCATTGTGGAGCTGGTTCCTCAGTTGTTGGGGACAGGACTGGGGATGGGACAGGATAGTCGTGTCAGAACAGGGACAACAAGGCGGGATGGTTGAGATTGGATGGTGGAGACGGGACACGGGTAGGGACAGGAGGGGATGGTGGGGACAGGGACAGGGTGGTGAGGTTAGGGACAGGAAGGAATGGGATGGGGTGGTGGGGACAGGGGAAGTGGGGTAGGGACGGGATCACTGAAACTCAGAATCGTTACAGCACAGAAGGAGGCCATTCGGCTCTCCAAATGAACAATTTACTTAGTGCGATTCCCCCGCCTTCTGGACTGGCTCAGAACTGGACACAATACTCCAGCTGAGGCTGAACTAGTGTCTTATACAAGTTCAACATAACTTCCTTGCTCTTGTACTCTATGCCCCTATTAATAATACTGTATGCTTTATTAACCGCTCTCTCAACCTGTCCTGTCCTGCCACCTTCAATGACTTTTGCACATATACACCCAGGTCCCTCTGCTCCTGCACCTCCTTTAAAATTGTAAACTTTATTTTATATTGTCTCTCCACGTTCTTCCTACCAAAAGGAATCACTTTACATTTCTCTGCATTGAACTTCATCTGCCACCTGTCTGTCCATTCCACCAACTTGTCAATGTCCTTTTGAAGTTCTACACTATCCTCCTCACAGTTCACAATGTTTTCAAGTTTCGTATCATCTGCAAACTTTGAAATTGTGCCCTGTACACCAAGATCTAGGTCATTAATATATATCAGGAAAAGCAAGGGTCCCAACACTGATCCCTGGGGAACATAGAAACATAGAAAATAGGAGCAGGTGTAGGCCATTTGTCCCTTCGAGCCTGTTCCACCATTCATTATGATCATGGCTGATCATCCAACTCAGTAAGCTGTTCCTGCTTTTGCCCCATATCCTTTGATCCCTTTAAACCCAAGAGCTATATCTAACTCCTTCTTGAAAACATACAATGTTTTCGGCTCAACTGCTTTTGGTGGCAGCAAATTCCACAGGCTCACCACTCTCTGGGTGAAGAAATTTCTCCTCACCTCAAAGAACAAAGAACAAAGAAAATTACAGCACAGGAACAGGCCCTTCAGCCCTCCAAGCCTGCACCGATCCAGATCCTCTATCTAAACATGTCGCCTATTTTCTAAGGGTCTGTATCTCTTTTCTTCCTGCCCATTCATGTATCTGTCTAGATACATCTGAAAAGACGCCATCGTGCCCGCGTCTACCACCTCCGCTGGCAACGCGTTCCAGGCACCCACCACCCTCTGCGTAAAGAACTTTCCACGCATATCCCCCCTAAACTTTTCCCCTTTCACTTTGAACTCGTGTCCTCCAGTAATTGAATCCCCCACTCAGTCCTGAATGGCTTACCCCGTATCCTTAGACTATGACCCCTGGTTCTGGACTCCCCCACCATCGGGAACATCCTTCCTGCATCAGTAGAATTCCACTTCAAACCTTCCTCCAGCCTGAAAAACATCCATTAGCCACTACTCTTTGTTTCCTGTCACTCAGCCAATTTCGTATCCATGTTGCTACCGTCCCTTTCATTCCATGAGCTATAACTTTGCTCAAAGGTCTGTTGTGTAGCACGATATCAAATTCATTTGAAAGTCCATGTATACCACATCAACATCATTGCCCTCTTCAACCCTCTCATTTACCTTCTCAAAAAACTCCAGCAAATTAGTTAAACATGATTTTCCCGAAGAAATCCATGCTGGTTTCTTTAATTAATGCACATTTGTCCATGTGACTATTACTTTTGTCCCGAATTATTCTTTCTAGAAGTTTCCCCACCACCAAAGTTAGATTAACTGACCTGTAGTTGCTGGGCTTATCTTTACATCCATTTTTGAATAAGGATGTAACGTTTGCAATTCTCCAGTCCTCTTGCACAACCCCCGAATCTAAGGAAGGCTGCAAATTATGGCCAGTGCCTCTGTGATTTCCACCCTTACTTCCCTCAGTATCCTTGATGCATCTCATCTGGTCCTGGTGCTTTATCCACCTTAAGTAATCCACTTTTTAAAAAAAAACTCAAGTGATAAGGTGAGTAGTACTAAAGGGTGTTTTTGTATTTTTTTTAATTAGTGTAATTTATTAAGGACTTTAGATTGTACTGGGTAGTGTTTGGAGTAGAACAAGGCCCCTAGTGTAATTAGTATTTTTTAAAGGGAGTAACTAACTAATTTAAAGGTAAGTCATGGCAGGAGAGCTCGTACCCGTGATCTGCTCCTCCTGCGCTATGTGGGAAATCAGGGACGCTTCCAGTGTCCCTGACGACCATGTGTGCAGGAAGTGTATCCATCTGCAGCTACTGGCTACCCGCATTACTGAGCTGGAGCTGCTGGTGGATTCACTGTGGAGCATCCGCGATGCTGAGGACGTTGTGGATAGCATGTTTAGTGAGGTGGTCACACTGCAGGTAATGGCTGCACAGGCAGAAAAGAGATGGGTGACCACCAGACGGAGTAGTAGGCACAGGCAGGTAGTGCAGGAGTTCCCTGTGGCCATCCCCCTCTCAAACAGATATACCGCTTTGGATACTGTTGTGGGGGGGGGATGACCTCCCAGGGGAAAGCAGCAACAGCCAAGTTCGTGGCACCACGGAGGGCTCTGCTGCACAGCAGGGGAGGAAAAGAGTTGGAAGAGCTATAGTGATAGGGGATTCTATCGTAAGGGGTACAGACAGACGTTTCTGTGGCTGCAAACGTAACTCCAGGATGGTATGTTGCCTCCCTGGTGCTACAGTCAATGATGTCACGGAGCGGCTGCAGGACATTCTGAAAGGGGAGGTTGAGCAGCCAGAGGTCGTGGTCCATATTGGTACCAACGACATAGATAGAAAAAGGGATGAGGTTCTGCAACAAGAATTTAGGGAGCTAGGTAGCAGATTGAATCGGCGCAGGCTTGGAGGGCCTGTTCCTGTGCTGTAATTTTCTTTGTTCTTTGTTCTTTATTAAAAAGCAGGACCTCAAAGGTTGTAATCTCTGGATTACTCCCGGTTTCACTTGCTAGTGAATTTAGAAATAGGAGGATAGAGCAGATGAATGCGTGGCTGAGGAGTTGGTGCAGGAGGGAGGGCTTTGGTTTCCTGGATCACTGGGTCTGTTCTGGCAAAGGTGGGACCTGTACAAGTTGGACGGGTTGCACCAGAACTGGAATGGGACAAGCATCCTTGCTGGGAGGTTTGCTGGTGGTTGTTGCGGGGGGGTTTAAACTAATTTGGCAGGGGGATGGGATACAGAGTGCAGGTACAGTAGGGGTAATATAGAACAGAAAGTGAGTCTGCCTGGAAAGCAGAACAAATATAGACCTGGTAAGGCACAAGGGAAAAGATGCAAGGCTGGATTGCATCTATTTCAATGCAAGGAGTCTTACTAGTAAGGCAGATGAATTGAGGACGTTGATTAACACATGGGATTATGATATTATTGCTATCACAGAGACATGGTTGAGGGAGGGACAGGACTGGCAGCTCAATATTGCAGGATATAGAATCTTAGAACGCGACAGGGGAGGGGATAAAAGAGGAGCTGGCATTGCACTGTTGATCAAATAGTCAATTACTGCAGAAAAGAGGGATGATATCTTAGAAGGTTCCTCAAATGAGGCCATTTGGGTAGAACTTAAAAACAAAAAGTGGGGCAATCACTTGGCTGGGAGTGTACTACAGGCCTCCAAACAGTCAGGGAGAGATAGAGGAGCAGATATGCAGGCAAATCTCTGAGAGGTATGAAAATAATAGGGTAATAATAGTAGGGGATTTCAACTTCCCCAATATTAACTCGGATAGTCTTAGTGCAAAAGGCTTAAAGGGGGCGGAATTCTTAAAATGCATACAGGAGAGCTTTTTGAGCCAGTATGTAGAAAGTCCTACAAGAGAAGGGGCAGTACTGGACCTAATCCTAGGGAATGAAGCCGGTTAAGTGGTAGAAGGGTCAGTGGGGGAACATTTCGGGGATCATGACTATAACTCTTTAAGATTTAAGGTAGTTATAGAAAAGGACAAAGAGGGACCAGAAATAAAGGTACTGAATTGGGGGAATTTCAATATGATAAAATAGGATCTGGCCAAAATGGACTGGGAGCAGCTACTTGTAGGAAGTCATTCAAAGAGGAAATAGTGAGAGTTCAGTGCCAACATGTACCCGTTAAGGTGAAGGGTAGGACCAACGAGTCCAGGGAACCCTGGATGTCAAGGGATATAGAGGATTGGATCAGGAAAAAAAAGGAGGCTTATGGCAAATTCAGAGCGCTGAAAACAGCGGAGGCACAAGAGGAGTGTAGAAAGTGTAGGGGGGACACTTAAAAAAGTAATTAGGAGAGCGAAGAGGGGACGTGAAAAAACACTGGCGGGCAAGGTAAAGGAAAATCTTAAGGCGTCTTATAAGTATATTAAGGGCAAGAGGATAACCAGGGAAAGAGTAGGGCCGATTAGGGGCCAAAGTGACAATCTATGTGTGGAGCCGGAGGACATAGGTGAGGTTTTAAATGATTATTTTTCATCGGTGTTCACTATGGAGAAGGACGATGTAGGTGTCGAGATCAGGTGGATTGTGATATACTTGAACGTATTAGTATTGAAAGGGATGAAGTATAAGCTGTTTTAGCAGGCTTAAAAGTGGATAAATCCTCAGGCCCAGATGAGATGTATTCCAGGCTGTTATGTGAGGCAAGTTAGGAGATAGCAGGGACTATGACACAAATTTTCAAATCCTCTCTGGTCACAGGAGAGGTACCAGAGGATTGGAGGACAGCGAATGTGGTACCGTTATTTAAGAAGGTTAGCAGGGATAAACCAGGAAATTACAGGCCGGTGTGTCGAACATCAGTGGTTGGAAAAATATTGGAAAAATGTCTGAGAGACAGGATTAATCTCCACTTGGAGAGACAGGGATTAATCAGGGATAGTCAGCACGGCTTTGTCAGGCAGAGATCGTGTCTAACAAACTTGATTGAATTTTTCGGGGAAATACTTGGGCTACAAGAACAGGTCAGAGGCTAGGAAGCCTGTGGCGAGTAACTCACCTCCTGACTCCTCAAAGTCTGTCCACCATCTACAAGGCACAAATCAGGAGTGTGATCGAATACTATCCACTTGCCTGGATGGGTGTAGCTCCAACAACACTCGAGAAGCTCGACACCATCCAGGACAAAGCAGCCCGCTTGATTGGCACCCCATCCACAAACATTCACTCCTTCCACCACCGACACACAGTGGCAGCAGTGTGTACCATCTACAAGATGCACTGCAACAATGCACCAAGGCTCCTTAGACAGCACCTTCCAAACCCCCGACCTCTACCACCTGAAGGACAAGGGAAGCAGATGCATGGGAACACTACCACCTGCAAGTTCCCCTCCAAGTCACACACCATCTTGACTTGGAACTATATCACTGTTCCTTCACTGTCGCTGAGTCAAAATCCTGGAACTCCCTTCCTAATAGCACTGTGGGTGTACCTACCCCACATGGACTGTATTGGTTCAAGATGGCAGCTCACCACCACCTTCTCAAGGGTAATTAGGGATGGGCTATAAATGCTGGTCTAGCCAGCGACGCCCACATCCCCATAAATGAAAAAAAAATTTCCTTCAATTCCTCATTCTCCCTAGTCCCTTGGATCTCTAATTCTGGGAGATTGCTTGTGTCTTCCTCAGTGAAGACAGACAAAAAGTCCAATCTGGGATCCTCCCTAATGAATATACTGATTCCATCCCTTTCCTTTTGTTCTTTCTAAATATTGAATATCCTTGAAGATTCAGTTCCCAGTCTTGGTCACCCTGTAGCCACATTTCCATTATGACAATTAGATCAAACCCATTTACCTCTATTTGGGCCTTTAGATCATCTACATTGTTGCGAATGCTGTGTGCATTCAGGTAGATTGCCCTTAATCTTGTCTTCTTGACATTATTCTGCATTCTCAGCCTAGTTGATGCTTGCCTTTGTTTCATCTGCCTTCTAATGTCGCTTGCTACTTTTCTACCTCCTGTTACCAGCTTTACTTCCTTCCAATGTGAGCTTCCCCTTGAGTTCCCATCCCCCTGGCAAGCTAGTTTAAACCCTCCCCCACCACCCCCCCTGCTCCCCGCAACAGCACTAGCAAATCAAGGATATTAATTCCAGTTAAAGTGTAGCCTATCCATCTTGGACAGGTCCCACCTGCCCCAGTGAAGTTGTTCACTTTGGTCGTAAAAATAGAAAAGCAGAATATATTTTAAAAGGTGTGTAACTGGTAAGTGTTGATATTCAGAGAGACTTGGGGGTACTCGTACAAGGAACGCACAAAGTTAACATGCAGGTGCAGCAGGCTATTAGGAAGGCAAATGGCATGTTGGCCTTTATTGCAAGGTGATTGGAGTACAGGAAAATATAAGTTTCACTAAAATTGTACAGAGCTTTGGTGAGACCGCACCTGGAATACTGTGTGCAGTTTTGGTCTCCACATTTAAGAAAGGATATACTTGCACTGGAGGCAGTGCAGTGAAGATTTACTAAATTGGTCCCTGGGATGAGGGGGTTGTCCTATGATGAGAGGCTGAGTAAATTGGGACTATATTCTCTGGAGTTTAGAAGAATGAGAGGTGATCTAATTGAGACATACAAGATTCTGAAAAGGCTTGTTAGGGTAGAAGCTGAGAGATTGTTTCCACTGCTCAGGGAATCTAGAACACAGGGACACAGTCTCAGGATAAGGAACCAATCATTCAGGACTGAGATGAGGAGAAATTACTTCACTCAAAGGGTTGTGAATCTTTGGAATTCTCTAACCCAGAGGGTGTGGATGCTCCATCACTGAATATATTTCAGGTTGGGGATAGATAGATTTTTGGTCTTGCAGGGAATCGAGATATGGGGAGTGGGCAGGAAAGTGGAATTGAAGCCCAAGATCAGCCATGATGTTGTTGAATGACGGAGCAGGCTCGATGGGCCATAGGGTCTACTCCTGCTCCTATTTCTTGTGTTCTTGTGCTCTTATGACACAAAGATAGGTAGGAAAGTAAGTTGTGAAGAGGACATAAGGAGATTACAAGGGGATTTTGATAGGTTAAGTGAGTGGGCAAAGATCTGGCAAATGGAATATAATGCGGGAAGAAGTGAAATTGTCCATTTTGGTAGGAGGAATAAAAAAGAAGCATATTATCTAAAAGGTGAGAGATTGGAGAGCTCTGAGATGCAGAGGGATCTGGGTGTCCTAGTGCATGAATTGCAAAAGGTTGGTATGCAGGCACAACAAGTAATTGGGAAAGCTAATAGAATGTTATCATTTATTATGAGGAGAATTGAATATAAAAGCAGGGAAGTTATGCTTCAGTTATACAGGGCATTGGTGAGACCACATCTGGAGTACTGTGTACAGTATTGGTCTCCTTATTTAAGGAAGGATGTAAATTCATTGGAAACAGTTCAGAGAAGGTTTACTAGACTAATACCTGGAATGGGAAAGTTGTCTTGTGAGGTAAGGTTGGTCAGGCTAGGCTTGTATCTGCTGGAGTTTAGAAGAGTAAGAGGCGATTTGATTGAAACATATAAGATCCTGAGGGGTCTTGACAGGGTGGATGTGGAAAAGGCTGTTTCGTCTTGTGGGAGAATCTAGAACTAGGGGTCACTGTTTAAAAATAAGGGGTCACCCATTTAAGACAGAGATGAGGAGAAATTTTCTCTGAGGGTCGTGAGTCTTTGGAACTCTCTTCCTTAAAAGGCGGTGGAAGCAGAGTCTTTGAATATTTTTAAGGCAGAGGTAGATAGATTCTTGATAAGCAAGGGGGTGAAAGGTTATTGGGGGTAGGTGAGAATGTGGAGTCGAGGTTACAATCCGATCATCCATGATCTTATTGAATGATGGAGCAGGCTCGAGGGGCCGAATGGCCGACTCCTGCTCCTAATTGGTATGTTCATAGGGCAGGACATATTGAGAGAGTGGTTAGTAAAGCATATGGGATCTTGGGCTTCATAAATAGAGACATTGAGTACAAAAGCAGGGACGTTATGCTGAACCTTTATAAAGCTCTGGTTAGGCCCCAACTCGAGTATTGTATCCAGTTCTGGTCACCACACTTTAGGAAGGATGTGAGGGTCCTTGCGAGGGTGCAGAGGAGATTTACCAGAATGGTTCCAGGGATGGAGGATTTTAGTTACAAGGTCAGGTTGGAGAAGCTGGGGTTGTTTGCTTTGAATTAAAGGAGATTGAGGGGAGTTTTGATAGAGGTGTACAAGATTAAGACAGGTTTGGATAAGGTAGTCAAAAAAAAAATTGTTCCCGTTAGCTGATGGTACAAGGATGAGGGGACACAGATTTAAGGTTCTGGATAAGAAATTCAGGGGCAATGTGAGGAAGAACTTTTTTACATAGTGAATGATAATGACCTGGAACTCGCTGCCCACGAGGGTGGTGGAAGCGGAGATGATCAATGATTTCAAAAGGAAATTGAGGGAAATAAACTTGCAGAGCTCCAGGGCCAGAGCCAAGGAATGGGACTGTTTGGATTGCTCTACAGAGAGTGGCCTGGACTCGATGATCCTTCTGTTCCATTATGACTCTCTGACTGTATGATTAGAGTCTTTTTTAGAATTTTAAAACATTACAGCGCAGTACAGGCCCTTCGGCCCTCGATGTTGCGATGACCTGTGAAACCATCTGACCTACACTATTCCATTTTCATCCATATGTCTATCCAATGACCACTTAAATGCCCTTAAAGTTGGCGAGTCTACTACTGTTGCAGGCAGGGCGTTCCATGCCCCTACTACTCTCTGAGTAAAGAAACTACCTCTAACATCTGTCCTATATCTATCACCCCTCAACTTAAAGCTATGTCCCCTTGTGTTTGCCATCACCATCCGAGAAAAAAGACTCTCACTATCCACCCTATCTAACCCTCTAATTATCTTATATGTCTCTATTAAGTCACCTCTCCTCCTCCTTCTCTCCAACGAAAACAACCTCAAGTCCCTCAGCCTTTCCTCGTAAGACCTTCCCTCCATACCAGGCAACATCCTAGTAAATCTCCTCTGCACCCTTTCCAAAGCTTCCACATCCTTCCTATAATGCGGTGACCAGAACTGCACGCAATACTCCAGGTGCGGCCTCACCAGAGTTTTGTACAGATGCAGCATGACCTCGTGGCTCCGAAACTCGATCCCCCTACTAATAAAAGCTAACACACCATATGCCTTCTTAACAGCCCTATTAACCTGGGTAGCAACTTTCAGGGATTTATGTACCTGGACACCAAGATCTCTCTGTTCATCTACACTACCAAGAATCTTCCCATTACCCCAGTACTCTGCATTCCTGTTACTCCTTCCAAAGTGAATCACCTCACACTTTTCCGCATTAAACTCCATTTGCCATTCTCTCAGCCCAGCTCTGCAGCCTATCTATGTCCCTCTGTACCCTACAACATCCTTCGGCACTATCCACAACTCCACCGACCTTCGTGTCATCCGCAAATTTACTAACCCACCCTTCTACACCCTCTTCCAGGTCATTTATAAAAATGACAAACAGCAGTGGCCCCAAAACAGATCCTTGCGGTACACCACTAGTAACTAAACTCCAGGATGAACATTTGCCATCAACCACCACCCTCTGTCTTCTTTCAGCTAGCCAATTTCTGATCCAAAGCTCTAAATCACCTTCAACCCCATACTTCCGTATTTTCTGCAATAGCCTACCATGGGGAACCTTATCAAACGCCTTACTGAAATCCATATACACCACATCCACTGCTTTACCCTCATCCACATTTCGATTGTGCCCATCCCCTGCAGTTTCCTTCCCCATCCTACGCATCCTAAATCTTGCCTAATCGCATCATAATTTCCTTTCCCCCAGCTATAATTCTTGCCCTGCGGTATATACCTGTCCCTGCCCATCGCTAAGGTAAACCTAACCGAATTGTGATCACTATCACCAAAGTGCTCACCTACATCTAAATCTAACACCTGGCCGGGTTCATTACCCAGTACCAAATCCAATGTGGCATCGCCCCTGGTTGGCCTGTCTACATACTGTGTCAGAAAACCCTCCTGCACACACTGGACAAAAACTGACCCATCTAAAGTACTCGAACTATAGTATTTCCAGTCAATATTTGGAAAGTTAAAGTCCCCCATAACAACTACCCTGTTACTCTCGCTCCTGTCGAGAATCATCTTTGCTATCCTTTCCTCTACATCTCTGGAACTATTCGGAGGTCTATAGAAGACTCCCAACAGGGTGACCTCTCCTCTCCTGTTTCTTACTTCGGCCCAGACGACCTCAGTAGACGAGTCCTCAAACGTCCTTTCTGCCGCTGTGTTCCAGATTCCAACCACCCTCTGGGTGAAAATATTTTTCCTTAGATCCCCTCTAAACTTCCTGCCCGTTGCCTTAAATCTATACCCCCTGGTTATTGATCCCTCTGCTAAGGGAAAATGTTTCCTATCTATCCTATCAATGTCCCTCATAATTTTGTATACCTCAATCATGTCCCCCTCAGCCTTCTCTGCTCCAAGGAAAACAACCCTAGCCTTTTCAGTCTCTCTTCATAACTGTACACAGTACTCCAGCTGTGGCCTAACCAGCATTCTAGGAGTTGAGTTATGCACCATAGAATTCCCCAGCCTCTGACCTGCTCTTGTAGCCATAGAATTTATGTGGCTGGTCCAGTTAAGTGTCTGGTCAATGGTACTCCCACAATATTCATGCTGGGGAATTCAGCGAAGGTAATGGATTGAACATCAAAGGGACATGGTTAGATTCTCTCTTGTTTGACATGGTCACTGCCTGGCATATGTGTGGTGTGAATGTTACTTGCCACTTATCAGCCCAAGCTGAATGTTTTCCAGGTGTTGCTGCATCTGGACATGGGCTACTTCAGTATATGAGGAGTTGTGAATGGTACTGAACATCATACAATCATCAGCGAATATCCCCACTTCTGACTTCATGATGGAGGGAATGTCTTCCCCTCTCTCTCTCTCTCTCTTCCCCCCACCCCGCCCCCCCCCCCCCACCCCCCGCCATCTCCCTGTCTCTCTGCTGTAATCCTCTTGTTCTCTCTGTATGTTGACACTGAACTTGTGTATTTTCTCAGATGGCAGCTGTGAAAGTCCATTTGAACACCGAGCCTGCGGACCAGCCTGTGATGGTCACTGTTCCGACCTCGGACACAGCCGGGAATGTCAGGCCACCAGGCAGGATTGTGTCGCTGGGTGTTACTGTCCTGAGGTGGGTTCAATATATTGAATGCGGAAAAGTCAATTCTTTCACATAAAACAGCCAAAACTGGTCAATATTGCAATGAATTCCTGCACCTAAACCAACGGCCCCATCCCCACACCTCAAACTCACCACCACCTTCTTGAAGACAATTAGGGATGGGCAACAAATGCTGACCTTGCCAGAAATGCCCACACACATGAAAGAATAAAAAATACACTAACCCTGCCGGTCCTAACCTGCTTTTCTCTGTCTGTCTCCCTTTGCCTGTCATCGCTCTGTCTGTCTGTCTGTCTCTCTCTCTGTCATCTCTCTATCTGTCTCTCTCTCTCCCTCCTTCACTGTTTCTCTATTGATGGAAAAAGTATGTGAACATTTAGAAACTAAAAATGTAACAATGAACGGTCAGTATGGGTTTCAAAAGGAAAAGTCTTGCTTGACCAACCTTATCAAACTGCTGTGGGTCAGTTGGTTACATTCGAACCAGTAGTATAGAAAGTTGTCAGTTCAAGTCCCACTCCTGACATTTTGAGCTCAAAAATCAAGGCTGACAATTCAGTGCTGTACTGAGGAAATGCTGCATGGCAGGAACTGGTATTGTTCAAATGCAACATTAAACTAAGGCCCTGGCTGTATTCTCAGGTTGGATACAAACAGTGTGAAGGGCACAGAGGGCACAAAATTCTTGAACTGCATTCAAGAGAACTTTTTTAGCCAGTACATAACAAGCCCAGTGAGAGAGGGTGAAATTCGAGATTTAGTCTTCAGTAATGAAGCTGGGCAAGTGGATTAAGTAGCAGTGAGTGATCATTTTGGAGCATAATTCAGTTAGATTTTGCATTATTATGTACAAGAACAAAGATAAAACTGGAGGAAAAGTTCGAAATTGGGAGAAGGCAAATTTTACGAAGCTGAGCGGTGATCTAGTGAAAGTGGACTGGATACAGCCAGTTGAAGGAAAATCAGCGACAAACCAGTGGGAGGCATTCAAAAGTGATAAACTACAGGCACAGTGCAGGCATGCCCCACAAAAATAAAGGGTGGCACTGCCAAATCTAGAGCCCCCTGGTTATCTAGAAGCTGACAGGGTAAGTTAAAGCAGAAAAGAAAGCTTATGACAGTCACATAAAATGTAATATTTCAGACAGCGTAGAGGAGTATAGAACAAAGAACAGTACAGCACAGGAACAGGCCATTCGGCCCTCCAAGCCTGCACCGATCTTGATTTTTGCCTAAATTAAAACCTTCTGCGCTTCCGGGCACCGTATCCCTCTATTCCCATCCTATTCATGTATTTCTCAAGATGCCTCTTAAACGTCGCTATCGTACCTGCTTCCACCACCTCCCCCGGCAGCAAGTTTACCACCCTCTGTGTAAAGAACTTGCCTCGCACATCCCCTCTAAACTTTGCCCCTCTCACCTTAAACCTATGTCCCCTAGTAACTGACTCTTCCACCCTGGGAAAAAGCTTCTGACTATCCACTCTGTCCATGCCACTCATAACTTTGTAAACCTCTATCATGTCGCCCCTCCACCTCCGTCGTTCCAGTGAAAACAATCCGAGTTTATCCAACCTCTCCTCAAAGCTAATGCCCTCCAGACCAGGCAACATCCTGGTAAACCTCTTCTGTACCCTATCCAAAGCCTCCACGTCCTTCTGGTAGTGTGGTGACCAGAATTGTACGCAATATTCTAAGTGTGGCCTAACTAAAGTTCTGTACAGCTGCAGCATGACTTGCCAATTTCTATACTCTATGCCCCGACCGATGAAGGCAAGCATGCCGTATGCCTTCTTGACTACCTTATCCACCTGCGTTGCCACTTTCAGTGACCTGTGGGCCTGTACGCCCGGATCTCTCTGCCGATCAATACTCCTAAGGGTTCTGCCATTTACTGTATACTTCTCACCTGCAATAGACCTTCCAAAATGCATTACCTCACATTTGTCCGGATTAAACTCCATCTGCCATTTCTCCGCCCAAGTCTCCAACCGATCTATATCCTGCTGTATCCTCTGACAATCCTCAACACTATCTGCAACTCTACCAACCTTTGTATCGTCTGCAAACTTACTAATCAGACCAGCTACATTTTCCTCCAAATCATTTATATATACTACAAACAGCAAAGATCCCAGCACTGATCCCTGCGGAACACCACTAGTCACATCCCTCCATTCAGAAAAGCACCCTTCCACTGTTACCCTCTGTCTTCTATGACCGAGCCAGTTCTGTATCCATCTTGCCAGCTCACCTCTGATCCCGTGTGACTTCACCTTTTGTACCAGTCTGCCATGAGGGACCTTGTCAAAGGCTTTACTGAAGTCCATATGGATAACATCCACTGCCCTTCCTTCATCAATCATCTTCGTCACTTCCTCAAAAAACTCAGTCAAATTAGTGAGACACGACCTCCCCTTCACAAAACCATGCTGTCCCTCGCTAATAAGTTCATTTGTTTCCAAATGGGAGTAAATCCTGTCCCAAAGAATCCTCTCTAATAATCCCTTCCCTAGGCTCATCCTCCACCAAGTCCTTCTCTTTGGTGAATACTGATGCAAAGTACTCATTTAGCACCTCGCCCATTTCCTCTGGCTCCACACATAGATTCCCTTCTCTGTCCTTGAGCGGGCCAACCCTTTCACTGGTTACCCTCTTGCTCTTTATATACGTATAAAAAGCCTTGGGATTTTCCTTAATCCTGTTTGCCAATGAATTTTCATGACCCCTTTTAACCCTCCTGACTCCTTGCTTAAGTTCTTTCCTATTGTCTTTATATTCGTATAGGGATTCGTCTGTTCCTCGCCTTCCAGCCCTTGCGACTGCTTCCTTTTTCTTTTTGACTAGGCTCACAATATCCCGCATTATCCAAGGTTCCCAAGACTTGCCAAACTTGTCTTTCTTCCTCACAGGAACATGCTGGTCCTGGATTCTAATTAACTGACGTTTGAAAGACTCCCACATGTCAGAAAGGTGGGGGGGTGGGGGGAGGTGGGGGTACGGGTAGTGGTTTAGAACATAGAACATAGCACATTACAGCGCAGTACAGGCCCTTCAGCCCTCGATGTTGCGCCGACCTGTGAAACCATCTGACCTGCACTATTCCATTTTCATCCATATGTCTATCCAATGACCACTTAAATGCCCTTAAAGTTGGCGAGTCTACTACTGTTGCAGGCAGGGCGTTCCACGCTCCTACTACTCTCTGAGTAAAGAAACTACCTCTGACATCTGTCCTATATCTATCACCCCTCAACTTAAAGCTATGTCCCCTCGTGTTTGCCATCACCATCCGAAGAAAAAGACTCTCACTATCCACCCTATCTAACCCTCTGATTATCTTATATGTCTCTATTAAGTCACCTCTCCTCCTCCTCCTCTCTAACGAAAACAACCTCAAGTCCCTCAGCCTTTCCTCGTAAGACCTTCCCTCCATACCAGGCAACATCCTAGTAAATCTCCTCTGCACCCTTTCCAAAGCTTCCACATCCTTCCTATAATGCGGTGACCAGAACTGCACGCAATACTCCATGTGCGGCCGCACCAGAGTTTTGTGCAGCTGCAGCATGACCTCGTGGCTCCGAAACTCGATCCCCCTACTAATAAAAGCTAACACACCATATGCCTTCTTAACAGCCCTATTAACCTGGGTGGCAACTTTCAGGGATTTATGTACCTGGACACCAAGATCTCTCTGTTCACCTACACTACCAAGAATCTTCCCTTTAGCCCAGTACTCTGCATTCCTGTTACTCCTTCCAAAGTGAATCACCTCACACTTTTCCGCATTAAACTCCATTTGCCATCTCTCAGCCCAGCTCTGCAGCCTATCTATGACCCTCTGTAACCTACAACATCCTTCGGCACTATCCACAACTCCACCGACCTTCGTGCCATCCGCAAATTTACTAACCCACCCTTCTGCACCCTCATCCAGGTCATTTATAAAAATGACAAACAGCAGTGGCCCCAAAACAGATCCTTGTGGTACACCACTAGTAACTAAACTCCAGGATGAACATTTGCCATCATCCACCACCCTCTGTCTTCTTTCAGCTAGCCAATTTCTGATCCAAAGCACTAAATCACCTTCAATCCCATACTTCCGTATTTTCTGCAATAGCCTACCGTGGGGAACCTTATCAAACGCCTTACTGAAATCCATATACACCACATCCATGGCTTTACCCTCATCCACCTGTTTGGTCACCTTCTCAAAAAACTCAATAAGGTTTGTGAGGCACGACCTACCCTTCACAAAACCGTGCTGACTATCTCTAATGAACTTATTCTTTTCAAGATGATTATAAATCCTATCTCTTATAACCTTTTCCAACATTTTACCCACAACCGAAGTAAGGCTCACAGGTCTATCATTACCAGGGCTATCTCTACTCCCCTTCTTGAACAAGGGGACAACATTTGCTATCCTCCAGTCTTCCGGCACTATTCCTGTCGACAATGACGACATAAAGATCAAGGTCAAAGGCTCTGCAATCTCCTCCCTGGCTTCCCAGAGAATCCTAGGATAAATCCCATCTGGCCCAGGGGACTTATATATTTTCACACTTTCCAAAATTGCTAACACCTTCTCCTTGTGAACCTCAATCCCATCTAGCCTAGTAGTCTGTATCTCAGTATTCTCCTCGACACATTTTCTTTCTCTACTGTTTAAACTAATTTGGCAGGGGAATGGGATACAGAGTGGAGGTGTAGTCGGAGGTGATACACAGTCAAATATTGAAGAGAAACTGAGTCAGTCTGGAAGGCAGAGAAAATATCGACCTGTTAAGGCACAAGTGAAAAATGCTGGATTGCATTTATTTTAATGCAAGGAGTCTTACTAATAAGGCAGATGAATTGAGGGCATTGATTAGCATATGGGATTATGATATTATTGCTATCACAGAGGCATGGTTGAGGGAGGGCCAGGACTGGCAACTTGATATTCCAGGGTATGGAATTTATTTTATTTATTTTATTTATGCAGAGATACAGCACTGAAACAGGCCCTTCGGTCCACTGAGTCTGTGCCGACCATCAACCACCCATTTATACTAATCCTTCACTAATTCCATATTCCTACCACATCCCCACCTGTCCCTATATTTCCCTACCACCTACCTATACTAGGGGCAATTTATAATGGCCAATTTACCTATCATCCTGCAAGTCTTTGGCATGTGGGAGGAAACCGGAGCACCCGGAGGAAACCCACGCAGACACAGGGAGAACTTGCAAACTCCACACAGGCAGTACCCAGAACTGAACCCGGGTCGCTGGAGTTGTGAGGCTGCGGTGCTAACCACTGCGCCACTGTGCCGCCTAATCTTCAGGTGGGACAGGGGAGGGGATAAAAGAGGAGGTGGCATTGCACCATTGATCAAGGAGACAATTACTGCAGTAAGGAGGGTTGATATCTTAGAAGGTTCCTCAAATGAGGCCATATGGGTAGAACTTAAAAACAAAAAGGGCAATCACTTGGCTGGGAGTGTACTACAGGCCTCCAAACAGTCAGGGAGAGATAGAGGAGCAGATATGGAGGCAAATCGCAGAGAGGTGTAAAAATAATAGTGTAATAATAGTAGGGGATTTCAACTTCCCCAATATCAACTGGGATAGTCTGAGTGCAAAAGACTGAAAGGGGACAGAATTCTTTATATGAATACAGGAGAGCTTTTTGAGCCAGTATGTAGAATGTCTGACAAGAGAAGGGGTAGTCCTGGACCTAATCCTGGGGAATGAAACTGGACAAGTGGTAGAAGTGTCAGTGGGGGTGCATTTCGGGGATAGTGACCATAACACTGTAAGATTTAAGGTAGTTATGGAAAAGGACAAAGACGGGCCGGATATAAAGGTAGTGAATTGGGGGAAGGCCGATTTCAATATGATAAAACAAGAACTGGCCAAAGTGGACTGGAACAGGTACTTGTAGGAAAGTCTACATCAGACCAGTGGGAATCATTCAAAGAGGGAATAGTGAGGCTTCAGAGCCAACATGTACCCATGAAGGTGAAGGATAGGACCAACAAGTCCAGGGAACCCTGGATGTCAAGGGATATAGAATATTGGATCAGGGAAAAAAACAAGGCTTCTGGCAGATTCAGTTGTCAGTTGCCAGCGATCGCCAGAGCTGGCGGACAACCAAAAAGGCGGGGCTAAAGCGTGGCGAGTCGAAGACACTTAGCAGTTGGCAAGAAAAAAGACAGAAGCGCAAGGAGAGAGCCAACTGTGTAACAGCCCCGACAACCAATTTTATCTGCAGCACCCGTGGAAGAGCCTATAACTCCAGAATTGACCTTTATAGCCACTCCAGGCACTGCTTCACAAACCACTGACCACCTCCAGGCACTTATCCATTGTCTCTCAAGACAAGGAAGCCAAAGAAGAAGAAGAAGAAAAATGGCAGATTCGGAGCACTGAAAACAGCGAAGGCACTAGAGGAGGATAGAAAGTGTAGGGGGGGGGGGGGGTACTTAAAAATGTAATTAGGAGAACGAGGAGGGGACATGAAAAAACATTGGCAGTCAATCTAAAGGAAAGTGCGAAGGCATTTTATAAGTATATTAAGGTCAAGAGGATAACCACGGAAAGAGTAGGGCCCATTAGGGACCAAAGTGGCAATGTGTGTGTGGAGCCAGAGGACATAGGTGAGGTTTTTTTAGAATTAGAATTAGAACATTACAGCGCAGTACAGGCCCTTCGGCCCTCGATGTTGCGCCGACCTGTGAAACCATCTGACCTACACTATTCCATTTTCATCCATATGTCTATCCAATGACCACTTAAATGCCCTTAAAGTTGGCGAGTCTACTACTGTTGCAGGCAGGGCGTTCCACACCCCAACTACTCTCTGAGTAAAGAAACTACCTCTGACATCTGTCCTATATCTATCACCCCTCAACCTAAAGCTATGTCCCCTCGTGTTTGCCATCACCATCCGAGTAAAAAGACTCTCACTATCCACCCTATCTAACCCTCTGATTATCTTATATGTCTCTATTAAGTCACCTCTCCTCCTCCTTCTCTCCAATGAAAACAACCTCAAGTCCCTCAGCCTTTCCTCGTAAGACCTTCCCTCCATACCAGGCAACATCCTAGTAAATCTCCTCTGCACCCTTTCCATAGCTTCCACATCCTTCCTATAATGCGGTGACCAGAACTGCACGCAATACTCCAGGTGTGGTCTCACCAGAGTTTTGTACAGCTGCAGCATGACATCGTGGCTCCGAAACTCGATCCCCCTACTAATAAAAGCTAACACACCATATGCCTTCTTAACAGCCCGATTAACCTGGGTAGCAACTTTCAGGGATTTATGCACCTGGACACCAAGATCTCTCTGTTCATCTACACTACCAAGAATCTTCCCATTAGCCCAGTACTCTGCATTCCTGTTACTCCTTCCAAAGTGAATCACCTCGCACTTTTCCGCATTAAACTCCATTTGCCATCTCTCAGCCCAGCTCTGCAGCCTATCTATGTCCCTCTGTAACCTACAACATCCTTCGGCACTATCCACAACTCCACCGACCTTAGTGTCATCCGCAAATTTACTAACCCACCCTTCTACACCCTCTTCCAGGTCATTTATAAAAATGACAAACAGCAGTGGCCCCAAAACAGATCCTTGCGGTACACCACTAGTAACTAAACTCCAGGATGATCATTTGCCATCAACCACCACCCTCTGCCTTCTTTCAGCTAGCCAATTTCTGATCCAAAGCTCTAAATCACCTTCAACCCCATACTTCCGTATTTTCTGCAATAGCCTACCATGGGGAACCTTATCAAACGCCTTACTGAAATCCATATACACCACATCCACTGCTTTACCCTCATCCACCTGTTTGGTCACCTTCTCGAAAAACTCAATAAGGTTTGTGAGGCACGACCTACCCGTCACAAAACCGTGCTGACTATCGCTAATGAACTTATTCTTTTCAAGATGATTATAAATCCTATCTCTTATAACCTTTTCCAACATTTTACCCACAACCGAAGTAAGGCTCACAGGTCTATAATTACCAGGGCTGTCTCTACTCCCCTTCTTGAACAAGGGGACAACATTTGCTATCCTCCAGTCTTCCGGCACTATTCCTGTCGACAATGACGACATAAAGATCAAGGACAAAGGCTCTGCAATCTCCTCCCTAGCTTCCCAGAGAATCCTAGGATTCAGGGGACTTATCTATTTTCACACTTTCCAAAATTGCTAACACCTCCTCCTTGTGAACCTCAATCCCATCTAGCCTAGTAGCCTGAATCTCAGTATTCTCCTCGACAACATTTTCTTTCTCTACTGTAAATACTGATGCAAAATATTCATTTAACACTTCCCCTATCTCCTCTGATTCCACACACAACTTCCCACTACTATCCTTGATTGGCCCTAATCTAACTCTAGTCATTCTTTTATTCCTGATATACCTATAGAAAGCCTTAGGGTTTTCCCTGATCCTATCCGCCAATGACTTCTCGTGTCCTCTCCTTGCTCTTCTTAGCTCTCCCTTTAGATCCTTCCTGGCTAGCTTGTAACTCTCAAGTGCCCTAACTGAGCCTTCACGTCTCATCCTAACATAAGCCGCCTTCTTCCTCTTGACAAGCGCTTCAACTTCTTTAGTAAACCACGGCTCCCTTGCTCGACAACTTCCTCCCTGCCTGACAGGTACATACTTATCAAGGACACGCAGTAGCTGCTCTTTGAATAAGCTCCACATTTCGATTGTTCCCATCCCCTGCAGTTTCCTTCCCCATCCTACGCATCCTAAATCTTGCCTAATCGCATCATAATTTCCTTTCCCCCAGCTATAATTTTTGCCCTGCGGTATATACCTGTCCCTGCCCATCGCTAAGGTAAACCTAACTGAATTGTGATCACTATCACCAAAGTGCTCACCTACATCTAAATCTAACACCTGGCCGGGTTCATTACCCAGTACCAAATCCAATGTGGCATCGCCCCTGGTTGTCCTGTCTACATACTGTGTCAGAAAACCCTCCTGCACACACTGGACAAAAACTGACCCATCTAAAGTACTCGAACTATAGTATTTCCAGTCGATATTTGGAAAGTTAAAGTCCCCCATAACAACTACCCTGTTACTCTCGCCCCTGTCGAGAATCATCTTCGCTATCCTTTCCTCTACATCTCTGGAACTATTTGGAGGTCTATAAAAGACTCCCAACAGGGTGACCTCACCTCCTATTTCTAACCTCGGCCCATACTACCTCAGCAGACGAGTCCTCAAACGTCCTTTCTGTCGCTGTTATACTCTCCTTGATTAACAATGCCACACCCCCCCCTCTTTTACCATCTTCTCTGTTCTTACTGAAACATCTAAATCCCGGAACCTGCAACATCCATTCCTGCCCCTGCTCTACCCATGTCTCCGAAATGGCCACTACATCGAGATCCCACTTTTAAATGATTACTTTTCATCTGTGTTCACTATGGAGAAGGACGATGTAGGTGTAGAGATCAGGGAGGGGGATTGCGATATACTTGAACGTATTCGCATTGAAAGGGAGGAAGTATTAGATGTTTTAGCGGGCTTAAAAGTGGATAATTCCCCATGCCCAGATGAGATGTATCCCAGACTGTTATGTGAGGCAATGGAGGAGATAGCAGGGGCTCTGACACAAATTTTCAAATCCTCTCTGGTCACAGGAGAGGTACCAGAGGATTGGAAGATAGCGAATGTGGTACCTTTATTCAAGAAGGTTAGCAGGGATAAACCAGGTAATTACAGGCCGGTGAGTCTAACATCAGTGGTTGGGAAACTATTGGACAAAATTCTGAGGGACAGGATTAATCTCCACTCGGAGAGGCAGGGATTAATCAGGGATAGTCAGCAAGGCTTTGTCAGGGGGACGACGTGTCGAACTATCTTGATTTGAATTTTTCGAGTTGGTGACAAGATGTGTGGATGAGGGTAAAGCAGTTGATGTAGTCTACATGGACTTCAGTAAGGCATTTGATAAGATCCCGCATGGGAGATTGGTTAAGGAGGTAAGAGCCCATGGGGATCCAGGGCAATTTGGCAAATTGGATCCAAAATTGGCTTAGTGGCAGGAGGCAGAGGGTAATGATCGAGAGTTGCTTTTGCGAGTGGAAGCCTGTGACCAGTGGTGTACCACAGGGATCGGTGCTGGGACCCTTGCTGTTTGAAGTGTACATTAATGATTTAGACGTGAATATAGTAGGTATGATCAGTAAGTTCGCAGATGACACGAAAATTGGTGGTGTTGTAAATAGTGAGGAGGAAAGCCTTAGATTATAGATGGGCTGGTAAGATGGGCGGAATAGTGGCAAATGGAATTTAATCCTGAGAAGTGTGAGGTGATGTATTTTGGGTGGTCTAACAAGGCAAGGGAATATACAATGGATGGTCGGACCCTAGAAAGTACAGAAGGTCAGAGGGACCTTGCTGTACTTGTCCATAGATCACTGAAGGCAGCAGCACAGGTAGATAAGGTGGTGAGGAAGGCATATGGGATACTTGCCTTTATTAGCCGAGGCATAGAATATAAGAGCAGGGAGGTTATGATGGACAAAGAAATAACAAAGAAAATTACAGCACAGGAACAGGCCCTTCGGCCCTCCAAGCCTACGCCGATCCAAATCCTCTATCTAAACCTGTCGCCTATTTTCTAAGGGTCTGTATCTCTTTACTTCCTGCCCATTCATGTATCTCTGCAGATACATCTTAAAAGACGCTATCATGCCCGCGTCTACCACCTCCGCTGGCAAAGCGTTCCATGCACCCACCACCCTCTGCGTAAAGAAATTTCCACGCATATCCCTCCTAAACTTTTCCCCTTTCACTTTGAACTCGTGTCCCCTTGTAATTGAATCCCCCACTCTGGGAAAAAGCTTCTTGCTATCCACTCTGTCCATACCTCTCATGATTTTGTACACCTCAATCAGGTCCCCCCTCAACCTCCGTCTTTCTAATGAAAATAATCCTAATCTACTCAACCTCTCTTCATAGCTAGCGCCCTCCATACCAGGCAACATCCTGGTGAATCTCCTCTGCACCCTCTCCAAAGCATCCACATCCTTTTGGTAATGTGGCGACCAGAACTGCACGCAGTATTCCAAATGTGGCCGAACCAAAGTCCTATACAACTGTAACATGACCTGCCAACTCTTGTACTCAATACCCCGTCCGATGAAGGAAAGCATGCCGTATGCCTTCTTGACCACTCTATTGACCTGCGTTGCCACCTTCAGGGAACAATGGACCTGAACACCCAAATCTCTCTGTCCATCAATTTTCCCCAGGACTTTTCCATTTACTGTATAGTTCACTCTTGAATTGGATCTTCCAAAATGCATCACCTCGCATTTGCCCTGATTGAACTCCATCTGCCATTTCTCTGCCCAACTCTCCAGTCTATCTATATTCTGCTGTATTCTCTGACAGTCTCCTTCACTATCTGCTACTCCACCAATCTTAGTGTCGTCTGCAAACTTGCTAATCAGACCACCTACACTTTCCTCCAAATCATTTATGTATATCACAAACAACAGTGGTCCCAGCACGGATCCCTGTGGAACACCACTGGTCACACGTCTCCATTTTGAGAAACTCCCTTGCACTGCTACTCTCTGTCTCCTGTTGCCCAGCCAGTTCTTTATCCATCTAGCTAGTACACCTTGGACCCCATGCGCCTTCACTTTCTCCATCAGCCTACCATGGGGAACCTTATCAAACGCCTTACTGAAGTCCATGTATATGACATCTACAGTCCTTCCCTCATCGATCAACTTTGTCACTTCCTCAAAGAATTCTATTAAGTTGGTAAGACATGACCTTCCCTGCACAAAACCATGTTGCCTATCACTGATAAGCCCATTTTCTTCCAAATGGGAATAGATCCTATCCCTCAGTATCTTCTCCAGCAGCTTCCCTACCACTGACGTCAGGCTCACCGGTCTATAATTACCTGGATTATCCCTGCTACCCTTCTTAAACAAGGGGACAACATTAGCAATTCTCCAGGCCTCCGGGACCTCACCCGTGTTTAAGGATGTTGCAAAGATATCTGTTAAGGCCCCAACTATTTCCTCTCTCGCTTCCCACAGTAACCTGGGATAGATCCCATCCGGACCTGGGGACTTGTCCACCTTAATGCCTTTTAGAATACCCAACACTTCCTCCCTCCTTATGCTGACTTGAACGAGAGTAATCAAACATCTGTCCCTAACCTCAACATCCGTCATGTCCCTCTCCTCGGTGAATACCGATGCAAAGTACTCGTTTAGAATCTCACCCATTTTCTCTGACTCCACGCATAACTTTCCTCCTTTGTCCTTGAGTGGGCCAATCCTTTCTCTAGTTACCCTCTTGCTCCTTATATATGAATAAAAGGCTTTGGGATTTTCCTTAACCCTGTTTGCTAAAGATATTTCATGACCCCTTTTAGCCCTCTTAATTCCTCGTTTCAGATTGTGCCTACAATCCCGATATTCTTTCAAAGCTTCGTCTTTCTTCAGCCGTCTAGACCTTATGTATGCTTCCTTTTTCCTCTTAGCTAGTCTCACAATTTCACCTGCCATCCATGGTTCCCTAATCTTGCCATTTCTACCCCTCATTTTCACAGGAACATGTCTCTCCTGCACGCTAATCAACCTCTCTTTAAAAGCCTCCCACATATCAAATGTGGATTTCCCTTCAAACAGCTGCTCCCAATCTACATTCTCCAGCTCCTGCCGAATTTTGGTATAGTTGGCCTTCCCCCAATTTAGCACTCTTCCTTTAGGACCACTCTCGTCTTTGTCCATGAGTATTCTAAAACTTACGGAATTGTGATCACTATTCCCAAAGTAGTCCCTTACTGAAACGTCAACAACCTGGCCCGGCTCATTTCCCAACACCAGGTCCAGTATGGCCCCTTCCCGAGTTGGACTATTTACATACTGCTCTAGAAAACTCTCCTGGATGCTCCTTACAAATTCTGCTCCATCTAGACCTCTAACATTAAGTGAATCCCAGTCAATGTTGGGAAAATTAAAATCTCCTATCACCACCACCCTGTTGCTCCTACATCTTTCCATAATCTGTTTACATATTTGTACCTCTATCTCACGCTCGCTGTTGGGAGGCCTGTCGTACAGCCCCAATATTGTTACCGCACCCTTCCTATTTCTGAGTTCTGCCCATATTGCCTCACAGCTCGTGTCCTCCATAGTGCCCTCCTTCAGCACAGCCGTGATATCCTCTTTGACCAGTAATGCAACTCCTCCACCCCTTTTACCTCCCTCTCTATCCCGCCTGAAGCATCGATATCCTGGGATATTTAGTTGCCAATCATGCCCTTCCCTTAACCAAGTCTCAGTAATCGCAATAACATCATACTCCCAGGTACTAATCCAAGCCCTAAGTTCATCTGCCTTACCTACTACACTTCTTGCATTAAAACAAATACACCTCAGACCACCAGTCCCTTTGCTTTCATCATCTGCTCCCTGCCTACTCTTTCCCTTAGTCACGCTGACTTTATTATCTAGTTCCTTACAGGCTTTAGTTACTACATCCTTACTCTCCACTGACCTCATTTGGTTCCCATCCCCCTGCCACATTAGTTTAAACCCTCCCCAACAGCGTTAGCAAAAGCACCCCCAAGGACATTGGTTCCAGTCCGGCCCAGGTGTAGACCGTCCAATTTGTAATAGTCCCACCTCCCCCAGAACCGGTCCAAATGTCCCAAAAATCTGAACCCCTCCCTGCTGCACCATCTCTCAAGCCACGCATTCATCCTCACTATTCTTTCATTTCTACTCTGACTATCACGTGGCACTGGTAGCAATCCGGAGATTACTACCTCTGAGGTCCTACTTTTTAACTTGGCTCCTAACTCCCTAAATTCTGCTTGTAGGACCTCATCCCGTTTTTTACCTATATCATTGGTGCCTATGTGCACAACGACAACTGGCTGTTCACCCTCCCCCTTCAGAATGTTCTGCAGCCGATCTGAGACATCCCTGACCCGTGCACCTGGGAGGCAACATACCATTCGGGAGTCTCATTTTCGACCACAGAACCGCCTATCTACTCCCCTTACAATCGAAGCTGTACAATGGAGCTGTACAAAACGCTAGTTAGGCCACAGCTGGAGTACTGTATACAGTTCTGGTCACCACACTATAGGAAGGATGTGATTGCACTGGAGAGGGTGCAGAGGAGATTCACCAGGATGTTGCCTGGGCTGGAGTATTTCAGCTATGAAGAGAGACTGGATAGGCTAGGGTTGTTTTCCTTTGAGCAGCGAAGGCTGAGGGGAGACATGATTGAGATAAACAAAATTATGAGGGGCATTGATAGATTAGACAGGAAGGACCTGTTTCCCCTGGCGGAGACGTCAATTACCATTGGGCACAGATTTAAGGTGATTGGTAGTAGGATTAGAGGCGACATGAGGAAAATCTTTTTCACCTAGAGGGTGGTGGGTGTCTGGAATTCACTGCCAGGAACAGTGGTGGAGGCAGAAACCCTCAATTCATTTATAAGGTACCTGGACATGCACCTGAAGTGCTGTAACCTGCAAAGCTATGGACCAGGTGCTAGAAGGTGGGATTAGATTGATCAACTAGATTTTTCAACCGGCACAGACAGAATGGGCTGAATGGCCTCCTTCTGTGCTGTAATTTTTCTATGGTTCTAAAAGATCCAATAGCCTTATTTTGAGGAAGAGCAGAGGAGTTATCCCTGGTGTCCTGGCCAATATTTATCCCTCAATCAACATCACAAAAACAGATTGTCTGGTCATTATCACATTGCTGTTTCTGGGATCTTGCTATGCACAAATTGGCTACCTTATCTGCTGCATTACAACAGCGACTACATTTCAAAAATACTTTGTTGGCTGTAAAGTGTTTTGAGACGTTCGGTGGTTGTGAAAGGCACAATAAAAATGCAAATTTTTCTTTCTTTTCTTTGAAGAGGTAACAGAGAGAGCAGACAAGGGTAATGAAGTCGAAGTAATGTATCTAGATTTCCAAAAGTCCTTTTTTAAATTCATTCATGGGATCTGTGTGTCGCTGGCCAGGCCAGTATTTATTGCCCATCCCTAATTGCCCTTGAGAAGGTGGTGGTGAGCTGCCTTCTTGAACCACTGCAGTAAATATCCTTCGATAAGGTGCCCCGTAATAGACTAATGAATAAGGTCAGAGAATGTGGAGTCAGGGGTCAAGTGGCAGAATGGATTGCTCAGCTGGCTGCAAGGTTCCTGGTAGAGGCAGGAGCCCTCACAACATTTAAGAAGTATTTAGATGAGCACTTGAAATGCCATAGCATACAGGGCTACAGGCCAAGTGCAGGAATATGGAATTAAAATAGTTGGGTGTTGTATGGCCGGCCCAGACACGATGGGCTGAAGGGCCTGTTTCTGTGCTGTATAACTCTATGACTCTATGAAAGCAGAGAGTGGCAGAAGGTGGGAAATGATATTCCACAAGGATCAACTGGGACCAATGCAGTTCACAGTTACTATGATGACTTTAGAGTCAGAAACACAGGGCTGGATATTACCAGCCTTTCAGGGATGGACTGGGAGGCAGGAAGGCTGACAAAATGGCAGGGGAAGGCAGTGAGTGGAGTGCCTGTCGTCTTCCTGCTGTCATGCCATTTTGCCAGCAGCAGGAAAGGTGGCAAACAGCCCACCTGCCTGGAGCCCACCACTTAAGTGGCAAATTAAGGGCCTCTTCCTGCCTCCGCTGGCATTTTACCAGCTGCTGGGTGGGGAGACTGTCCAGTGAAACATGGGGATGCGGGGTGGGGTCCCTCCTTTTCGAGCACTCTGGCCTATGGAGGGGTTGTCAGAAGAAATGGCCGTCTCCATGGCACGGCACCGCCTAGTCTCCATAACCTCCCCCCCTGTCGCCAGGACCTGCCTGACTGGCCCCAGTGCCCCCAGACCTCACTTACCTGGCTTTAAGGGGGCACAGCCATAGATGTGCCCACATCCTCCAGGTGCAGTCTGAGCAGTGGCCACCGCTAGTGGTGACGCTGATGAGGCTACTGAGCTGCCAGCCCTCTGATTGGGCGGCACAGTGGCGCAGTGGTTAGCACCGCAGCCTCACAGCTCCAGGGACCTGGGTTCAATTCTGGGTACTGCCTGTGTGGAGTTTGCAAGTTCTCCCTGTGTCTGCGTGGGTTTTCGCCGGGTGCTCCGGTTTCCTCCCACATCCAAAGACTTGCAGGTGATAGGTAAATTGGCCGTTGTAAATTGCTCCTAGTGTAGGGAGGTGATGGGGAATATGGGATTACTGCAGGGTTAGTATAAATGGGTGGTTGTTGGTCGGCACAGACTCGATGGGCCGAAGGGCCTGTTTCAGTGCTGTATCTCTAAATAAAAAATAAAATAAATAAAGAAGGTCTTGGGGGAATCCTCAATAGCAATGGCAGCCTCCGTGGCAGCCAGTTAATTTACTACCGACGGGAAAATGTGGCCCCCAGTGCTCGCCTAAGCAGTGTGATTCCCTGGCCCCCCCCCCCCCCGGGATACTATCGACCCCGGCAGTGTGACTCTGTGCCGCCTAAGCAGTGTGATTCCCTGGCCCCCCTCGGGATACTATCGACCCCGGCAGTGGGACCCAGTGCTCGCCTAAGCAGTGTGATTCCCTACCCCCCTCGGGATACTATTGACCCCGGCAGTGGGACCCAGTGCTTGCCGAAGCAGTGTGATTCCCTGCACCCCCCCTCGGGATACTATTGACCCCGGCAGTGGGACCCAGTGCTTGCCTAAGCAGTGTGATTCCCTGCCCCCCCCTCGGGATACTATCGACCCTGTCAGTGGGACTCAGTTCTACCTACATAAAGGTCTAGCCACAATGTGTATATTTGCAGGTGACACCAAATTGGGTATTGGGTTGGGGAATGGGGGTCAGGGAAAAGTGGGGGCGGGGTGAGAGGGTTGGGGGGGTTGTGGGGAAGATGGGGGGGCGGAGGCAGGGTGAGAGGATTGAGGGGGTTGGGGGGAGGATTGGGGGGCGCCGGGGGGGAGGATTGGGGTGGCCGAGGGGAGGATTGCGAGGGACGGAGGAGGATTGAGGGGGTAGTAGGGGGAGGATTGGGGATGGGGAAGATTGTCAATACTGAAGAGGACTGCAATAAATTCCAAGATACTAACAAACTTGCAGAATGAAAACAGCACTGGTAAATTAATTTTTACATAGAGAAATGTGAATCACAGAATTGTTACATTGCAGAAGGCCATTTGGCCCATCATGTCTGCACTGGCTCTCTGAAAGAGCAATTCCCTCCGTTCACAAGAACAAGGCCCCTGAAGTCTTATCCAGCTCCTCGTCCTTCTCTGTTCAGCAGAGAGGTTCAAGTGAGCCTTGAAAGGGAGAAGAGGCTGCTCTGCACAGCTGGGGCTCCCCTCAGGGCACTCCAAGTGTGGACACCGGCTCCTCAGCCTCTCCTCTGTCAGGCGCAGTGCCTGAGGAGAAGCCTGCACCTGCAGAGGAAACCCTCAGGCAGCCAGAGGAGAGCTGCTGAAGTTCAGTAAACGACTTCAGTAAAGCCTTTGACAAGGTCCCTCATGGCAGACTTGTACAAAAGGTGAAGTCACACGGGATCAGAGGTGAGCTGGCAAGATGGATACAGAACTGGCTCAGTCACAGAAGACAGAGGGTAGCGGTGGAAGGGTGCTTTTCTGAATGGAGGGATGTGACTAGTGGTGTTCCGCAGGGATCAGTGCTGGGACCTTTGCTCTTTGTAGTATATATAAATGATTTGGAGGAAAATGTAGCTGGTCTGATTAGTAAGTTTGCGGACGACACAAAGGTTGGTGGAGTTGCGGATAATGATGAGGATTGTCAGAGGATACAGCAGGATATAGATCGGTTGGAGACTTGGGCGGAGAAATGGCAAATGGAGTTTAATCTGGACAAATGTGAGGTAAAGCATTTTGGAAGGTCTAATGCAGGTGGGAAGTATACAGTAAATGGCAGAACCCTTAGGAGTATTGACAGGCAGAGAGATCTGGACGTACAGATTCACAGGTCACTGAAAGTGGCAACGCAGGTGGATAAGGTAGTCAAGAAGGCATACGGCATGCTTGCCTTCATCGGTCGGGGCATAGAGTATAAAAATTGGCAAGTCATGCTGCAGCTGTACAGAACCTCAGTTAGGCCACACTTGGAATATTGCACTTGGGCAGCACAGTGGCGCAGTGGTAAAGCACTACAGCCTCACAGCTCCAGCGACCCGGGTTCAATTCTGCATACTGCCTGTGCGGAGTTTGTAAGTTCTCCCTGTGACTGCGTGGGTTTTCGCCGGGTGCTCTGGTTTCCTCCCACAACCAAAGACTTGCAGGTTGATAGGTAAATTGGCCATTATAAATTGCCCCTGGTATAGGTAGGCGGTAGGGGAATATAGGGACAGGTGGGGATGTGATAGGAATATGGGATCAGTGTAGGATTAGTATAAATGGGTGGTTGATGGTTAGCATAGACTCAGTGGGCAGAAGGGCCTGTTTCAGTGCTGTATCTCTAAATAAAATTAATAAAAATAATTTGTGTGCAATTCTGGTCACCACACTACCAGAAGGACGTGGAGGCTTTGGAGAGGGTACAGAAGAGGTTTGCCAGGATGTTGCCTGGTCTGGAGGGCATTAGCTATGAGGAGAGGTTGGATAAACTCGGATTGTTTTCACTGGAACGACGGAGGTGGAGGGGCGACATGATAGAGGTTTACAAAGTTATGAGTGGCATGGACAGAGTGGATAGTCAGAAGCTTTTTCCTGGGGTGGAAGAATCAGTTACTAGGGGACATAGGTTTAAGTTGCGAGGGGCAAAGTTTAGAGGGGATGTGCGAGGGGCAAGTTCTTTACACAGAGGGTGGTGAGTGCCTGGAACTTGCTGCCGGGGGAGGTGGTGGAAGCAGGTACGATAGCGATGTTTAAGAGGCATCTTGACAAATACATGAATAGGATGGGAATAGAGGGATACGGTCCCCGGAAGTGCAGAAGGTTTTAGTTTAGGCAAGCATCAAGATTGGCGCAGGCTTGGAGGGCCGAATGGCCTGTTCCTGTGCTGTACTGTTCTTTGTTGTTTGTTCTTTGTTCAAACAAGACGAGAGGATGGTATGCTGCCTCCCTGGTGCTCGGTCAAGGATGTCTCAGAGCAGCTTCAGGACATTTGGAAGGGGGAGGGTGAACAGCCAGTGGTCGTGGTACATGTTGGTACCGACATAGGTAGAAAAGGAGATGAGGCCCTGCAAGATGAATTTAAGGAGTTAGGAGCTAAATTAAAAAGCAGGACCTCAAAGGTAGTAATCCCGGGATTACTTCCTGTGCCACGTGTTAGTGAGTATACGAACAGGAGAATTGTCCAGATGAATGCGTGGCTGGAGAAATGGTGCAGGAGGGAGGGATTGAGATTCCTGGGACATCGGGACCGGTTCTGGGGAGGGTGGGACCTGTACAAACGGGACCGGTTGCACCCAGGCAGGACCGGAACCGATAACCTCGCAAGGGCGTTTGCTCGTGCTGTTGGGGAAGATTTAAACGAGAATGACAGGGGGATGGGAACCTGGGTGGGGAGACTGAGGAGAAGGAAACAAGGATAGAAACGAAAGACAGGAAACAAATAGGCAAAAGTGGAAGGTTTAGAATTCAAGGGCGAGAAACAAACAGGGCCAAAGTGCAAAATAATGCTAAGATGACTAAGAATATTAAAAAGACAAGCCTAAAGGAGTTCCGAAGAAGGGTCACTGACCCGAAACGTGAACTCTGCTTCTCTTTCCACAGATGCTGCCGGACCTGCTGAGTGATTCCAGCATTTCTTGTTTTTGAAGCCGAAAGGCATTGTGTCTCAATACGTGAAGTATTCGCAATGAGGTCACAGAATCACAGAATAATACAGTGCAGAAGAGGCCCTTCAGCCCATCGAGTCTGCACCGATGCATTAAAACACCTGACCTGTCTACCTAATCCTATTTGCCAGCACTTGGCCCATAGCCTTGAATGTTATGACGTGCCAAGTGCTCATCCAGGTACTTTTTAAAGGATGTGAGGCAACCTGCCTCTACCACCCTCCCAGGCAGGGCATTCCAGACCGTCACCACCCTCTGGGTAAAAAAGTTCTTCATCAAAACCCCCTTAAACCTCCCGCCCCTCACCTTAAACTTGTGACCCCTCGTAACTGATCCTTCAACTAAGGGGAACAGCTTCTCCCTATCCACCCTGTCCATGCCCCTCATAATCTTGCACACCTCGATCAGGTCACCCCTCAGTCTTCTCTGCTCCAGTGAAAACAACCCAAGCCTATCCAACCTCTCTTCATAGCTTAAATGTTCCATCCCAGGCAACATCCTGGTGAATCGCCTCTGCACCCCCTCCAATGCAATCACATCCTTCCTATAATGTGGCGACCAGAATTGCACACAGTACTCCAGCTGTGGCCTTACCAAAGTTCTATACAACTCCAACATGACCTCCCTGCTTTTGTAATCTATGCCTCGATTGATAAAGGCAAGTGTCCCATATGCCTTTTTCACCACCCTATTAACCTGCCCTTCGGCCTTCAGAGATCTATGGACAAACACGCCAAGGTCCCTTTGTTCCTCGGAACATCCCAGTGTCAGGTCATTCATTGAATACGTCCGTGTCACATTACTCCTTCCAAAGTGTATCACCTCACACTTTTCAGCGTTAAATTCCATCTGCCATTTTTCTGCCCTTTTGACAATCCCGTCTATATCTTCTTGTAACCCAAGACATGCATCGGTGCAGACATGATGGGCCGAAGGGCCTCTTCTGCACTGTATTATTCTGTAATTCTGTGAAGACACTCAACCTCACTGTTAACCACTCGGCTAATCTTTGTGTCATCCGCGAACTTACTGATCCTACCCCCCACATAGTCATCTATGTCGTTTATATAAATGACAAACAATAGGGGACCCAGCATAGATCCCTGTGGTACGCCACTGGACACTGGCTTCCAGTCACTAAAACAGCCGTCTGTCATCACTCTCTGTCTCCTACAGCTAAGCCAATTTGGAATCCACCTTATCAAGTTACCTTGTATCCCATGTGCATTTGCTTTCTTGATAAGTCTCCCATGCGGGACCTTTTCAAAGGCTTTGCTGAAATCCATGTAAACTACATCAACTACACTACCCTCATCTACACACCTGGTCACATGTTCAAAAAATTCAATCAAATTTGTTAGGCATGACCTCCCTCTGACAAAGCCATGCTGACTATTCCTATTCAAATTTTGCCTCTCCAAGTCGAGATAGATTCTCTCCTTCAGAATTTTCTCCAATAGTTTCCCTACCACTGACGTGAGACTCACTGGTCTGTAGTTCCCTGGCTTATCTCTACAACCTTTCTTAAATAGTGGGACCACATTAACTGTTCTCCAGTCCTCTGGCACCTCCCCCGTGGCCAAAGAGGAATTAAAAATTAGGGTTAGAGCCCCTGCAATCTCCACCCTCGCCTCCCACAGCACCCTGGGACACAAATCGTCTGGACCTGGAGATTTGTCCACTTTTAAGCCTGTCAAAACCTCCAATACCTTGTCACTCCCTACGACAATTTGCTCAAGAACCTCACAGTCTCTCTCTCTCTAAGTTCCATATCTACATCCTCATTCTCTTGGGTGAAGACCGACGCGAAATATTCATTCAACACCCTACCAATATCCTCTGGTTTCACCCACTGATTTCCCCCTTGGTCCTTAATGGGTCCTACTCTTTCCCTGGTTATCCTCTTCCCATTGATATACTTATAGAATATCTTGGGATTTTCCCTACTTTTACCAGCCAGAGCTTTCTCATATCCCCTCTTGGCTCTCCTAATTGCTTTCTTAAGCTCCATCCTACACTTTCTGTACTCTACTAATGCTTCCGTTGATTTGCTCTCCTTGTATTTGCTAAAAGCCTCTCTTTTCCTTCTCATCTTACCCTGAATGTTTCTGGTCATTCATGGTTCTCTGGGCTTGTTGCTCTTCCCTATTACCCTAGCGGGAACATGTTGGGCCTGTACCCTCCCCATTTCCTTTTTGAATGCCCCCCACTGCTCTTCTGTAGATTTCCCGACCAGTAACTCTTTCCAGTCTACCTTGGCCAGATCCTGCCTTATTTTACTAAAATTCGCTCTCCCCCAATCCAAAACCTTTTTTTAAAACTTGTCTATTTCTTTCTCCATAACAAGCTTAAATTGTACCATGTTGTGGTCGCTATCACCAAAATGCACCCCCACCAATACATCAACCACCTGTCTGGCTTCATTCCCCAGAATTAGGTCCAGCACTGCACCCTCCCTTGTTGGATCCTCTACATATTGAGCTAAAAAGTTCTCCTGTATACATTTTAAGAATTCCACTCCATCTAAGCCCTTAACACGATGACTATCCCAATTAATGTTGGGAAAGTTGAAATCACCTAATATAATGACCCTATTATTATTTTTACACACCTCTGCAAATTGCTCCTCAATTTCCCGCTGACTATCTGGGGGTCTATAATCAACACCTAGCAATGTGGCTGTCCCTTTTTTATTCCTAAACTCTACCCAAACAGGTTCATTTGATGCCCCCTCCAGGATATCATCTCTCCTTACTGCAGTAACTGACCCCTTAACTAATATTGCAATGCCCCCTCCTCTTTTAACCCCTCCTCTGTCTCGCCTGAAGATTCTATATCCCGGGATATTGAGCTGCCAATCCTGCCCCTCCCTCAACCATGTCTCCATGATGGCTACTATATCACAATTCCACGTGTCAATCATTGCCCTTAACTCATCCGTTTTACCTGTAGTACTCCTGGCATTAAGGTAGAGGCCTTCCATCCTGGTCTTACTCCCTTGAAACTTACTCCCGCTGTATTCCCTCTGACTTGTTTGCTTTCCTGTGTTTCGCTGTGTCCCTATTCTGCTAGGAGTCTGCGTCCCTTCCCCCTGCCAAATTAGCTTAAACTCCTCCCAACAGCACTAGCAAACCCACCAGTAAGGATGTTAGTCCCCTCTGGTTCAGATGTTGACCATCCCACTTGTACAGGTCCCACCTTCCCCAGAAACAGTCCCAGTGGTCCAAGAATTTAAAACCCTCCCTCCTGCGCCAACTCTTAAGCCTTCATAGCGAGAGGATTCGAGTACAGGAGCAAGGATGTCTTCCATCCTTACAAATTATACAAGGCCTTGGTGAGACCACATCTGAGGTGTTGTGTGCAGTTTTGGCCTCCTTATCTGAGGAACGTTGTTCTTGCTATAGAGGGAGTGCAGTGAAGGTTCACCAGACTGATTCGTTGTATAGTGGGATTGACAAATGAGGAGAGATTGAGTTGGTTCAGATTACAGTCGCTGGAGTTCAGAAGAGTGAGGGGGAATCTCATCGAAACCTATAAGATTCTAACAGGGTGGCGCAGTGGTTAGCACTGCAGTCTCACAGCTCCAGTGACCCGGGTTCAGTTCTGGGTACTGCCTGTGCGGAGTTTGCAAGTTTTCCCTGTGACTGCGTGGGTTTTTGTCGGGTGCTCCAGTTTCCTCCCACAGCCAAAGACTTGCAAGTTGCTAGGTAAATTGGCCATTGTAAATTGCTCCTAGTGTAGGTAGGTGGTAGGAGAATTGAGGGAAGGTGGGGATGTGGTAAGAAATATGGGATTATTGTGAAATTCGTATAAAATGGGTGGTTGATGATTGGCATAGACACGGTGGGCCAAAGGGCCTGTTTCAGTGCTGTATCTCTCTATGATGGACCATTTCTCTATGAGGACTTGACAGGGTAGATGCAGGAAAGATGTTCCTGATGGTGGGGGAGTCCAAAACCAGCGGTCATAGTCTAAGGATACGGGATAAACCTTTCAGGACTGAGATGAGGAGAAATTTCTTCACCTAGAGAGTGGAGAGCCTGTGGAATTCGTTACCACGGAAAGCAGTTGAGGCCAAAACATTGTATGTTTTCAATAAGGAGTTAGATATAGCTCTTGGGGTGAAAGGGATTTGGGGTGAAAGTGGGAGCAGGTTCCTGAGTTGGATGATCAGCCATGATCATATTGAATGGCCGAATGGCCTACTCCTGCTCCTATTTTCCTATGTTTCTAAAGCAGTGGAGGCTGGGTCCTTGAATTTATTCAAGGCTGAGTTCGATAGATTTTTGATAGACAAGGGAGTCAAGGGTATGGGGGGGCAGACAGGAATGTGGTTAAGGTCTGGAATGGGCTGCCTGATGGTGGAGAGAGATTCTATTGAAGTATTCAAAAGTGAATTAGACTGTTCTATGAAAAGGAAGAATGTGCAGGCTGACAGACAGAAGGCAGGGGAATGAACTTAGTAAACTGCTGTTTCGGACAGCCCATGCAGACACAATGGGCCAAATGGCCTCCTTCTGCACTGTAACTATTCTGTGATTCTGTAACAACAGTTCTGTGAAAGTGGAATTGAGACCACAACCAGATCAGCCGTGATCTTATCAACTGGTGGAGCAGGCTCGAAGGGCTGAATGGCCTACTCCTGCTCCTGAGTCTTATGTTCTTATGTTCCTGTGGGCTCCTTCTGTGTTGTTATGACTCTATGCCGTCAGCTGTCAAGGCCCTAAGCTCTGGAATTCTATCCCTAAACCCCTCTGCCTCTACCTCTCTCTCCTCCTTTAAAACTATCATTAAAACCTACCTCTTTAACCAAGCTTTTGGTCACCTGCCCTAATATCTCCTTATGTGGCTCCATGTTTCATTGATAATGCTCTTGTTAAGTGCCTTGAGATGTTTTATTATGTTAAATGTGCTATAGAATTACAAGTTATTGTTAATACGATGTAATTCTCTCTGTCTCTATTTTTTTATATTTGTTCATGGGATGTGGGCATCACTGGCTTGGCCAGCATTTATTGCCCATCCCTAATTGCCCTTGAACTGAGTGGCTTGCCAGGCCAATTCAGAGGGCAGTTAAGAGTCAACCACATTGCTGTGGGTCTGGAGTCACATGTAGGCCAGACCAGGTAAGGACAGCAGATTTCCTTCCCAAAAGGATATTCATGAACCAGATGGGTTTTTACAACATTCACAATGGTTTCACGGTCACCATTAGACTAGCTTTTATTTAAATTCAGATTTCTTATTTTATTCTGGTAGTCTCTCCTCCTAATCTCTCTCTCACTCGATTCCGTCTGATCTTTTATCACTCTCAGGGTTTCTTGGAACAAGACAACAAATGTGTCACTCCGACTGAGTGCGACTGTGTTCATCTTCACCAATCAGAGAGCATGAAAACCCCATTGCCTTTGCACGTGCGACCTGGCGACAGCATCCTGATTGGCTGTAAAACCTGGTGAGTTTTATAGATTCACGACTGCTTCTCATCCAAGAATCCAGAGATTTAGGCTCTTAATAAATTGATCCATTCCTAGGCTTGAAGGAGCATTAATGTGTGTTAATCAGTGTAAATATTAATCAATAAAGATATCAGTGTAATCACTAGCGTATATGAATAAATCAGCATAAATATTAATCAATGTTGTATATTAATACGGGCTGTACTGAAACACACTTCTTCCCACAGTGTCTGCACAGAGGGATTATTTCATTGCACCAATGAGAGCTGCACAGGTAGGGGCAAAAATACTTCAACTCCCAGCTCATTGACACTGCAGCTGTTACTGAGGGTGTTACTGACTGAGCGGTCAGTGGGTGAGTGGTCAGTGAGTGACACTGGTTGTTACTGAGTGAGTGGTCAGTGAGTGAGACTGGGTGTTGGTGAGTGGTCAGAGAGTGAGACTGTGGGTCTGAGTGAATGGTCAGTGAGTGAGACTGTGGGTGTTGATGAGTGAGTGGTCAGTGAGTGAGACTGTGGGTGTTCATGAGTGAATGGTCAGTGAGTGAGACATAGAAAATAGGAGCAGGAGTAGGCCATTCAACCCTTCGAGCCTGCTCCGCCATTCATTATGATCATGGCTGATCATCCAACTCAGTAACCTGTTCCCTCTTACACCCCATACCCTTTGATCCCTTTAGACCCAAGAGCTACATCTAACTCCTTCTTGAAAACATACAATGTTTTGACCTCAACTGCTCTCGGTGGTAGTGAATTCCACAGGCTCACCACTCTCTGGGTGAAGAAATTGCTCCTCATCTCAATCCTGAAAGGTTTACCCCGTATCCATAGACTATGACCCCTGGTTCTGGACTCCCTCACCATCGGAAACTTCCTTCCTGCATCTACTCTGTCAAGTCCTGTTGAATTTTATAGGTTTCTATGAGATCCCCCCTCACACTTCTGAACTCCAGCAAATATAATCCTAACCGACTCAATCTCTCCTCATACGTCAGTCCCGCCATACCAGGAATCAGTCTGGTAAACCTTCGCTGCACTCCCTCTATAGCAAGAACATCCTTCCTCAGATAAGGAGACCAAAACTGCACACAATATTCCAGGTGTGACTTGACCAAGGCCCTGTATAATTGCAGCAAGACATATTACCGCCTGCCATTTGGAAAAAGCCCTTTTTATCCCTACTGTTTGATTCCTGTCCACCAACCAATTTTCTATCCATCGCAATACACTATCCCCCAATCCCATGCGCTTTAATTTTACATGCTAATCTCTTATGTAGGACTTTGTTGAAAGCCTTCTGAAAGTCCAAATAAACCACATCCACTGGCTCCTCCAATCAGCTCTACGAGTTACATCCTCGAAGAATTCGAGTAGATTTGCCAAGCATGATTTCCCTTTCATAAATCCATGCTGACTCTGTCTGATTCTACCACTGTTCTCCAAGTGCTCTGCTATAAAATCTTTGATAATGGACTCTAGAATTTTCCCCACTCCCGACGTCAGGCTGACTGGTCTATAATTCCCTGCTTTCTCTCTACCTCCCTTTTTAAATAGTGGGGTTACATTAGTTACCCTCCAATCTGTAGGAACTGTTCCAGAGTCTGTAGAATCTTGGAAGATGACCACCAATGCATCCACTATTTCTAGGGGCACTTCCTTAAGTACTCTAGGATGTAGATTATCAGGCCCTGGGGATTTATCGACCTTCAATCCCATCAATTTCCCCAACACCATTTCTCTACTAATACTAATTCAGTTCCTTTCTCTCACTAACCCCTGTGTTCCCCAATATTTCTGGTATGATATTTGTGTCCTCCTTTGTGAAGACAGAACCAAAGTATGCATTTAGTTGGTCAGCCATTTCTTTATTCCCCATAATAAATTCCCCTGTCTCTGACTGTAAGGGAGCTACGTTTGTCTTCACCAATCCTTTTCTTTCACATATCGATAGAAACTTTTACAGTCAGTTTTTATGTTCCCCGCAAGCTTGCTCTTGTACTCTTTTTCCCCTTCTTAATCAATCCCTTGGTCTTCCTTTGCTGAATTCTAAACTGTTCCCAATCCTCAGGTTTGTTGTTTTTCCTGGCAAATGTCTATGCCTCTTACTTGGATCTAATGCTGTCTCTAATTTCCCTTGTAAGCCATGGTTTGGCTACCTTTCCCATTTTACTTTTGCACCAGACAGGGATAAACGACTGTTGCACTTCATCCAACAAAGAACAAAGAAAATTACAGCACAGGAACAGGCCCTTCGGCCCTCCAGGCCTGCGCCGATCCAGATCCTCTATCTAAACCTGTCGCCTATTTTCTAAGGGTCTGTATTTCTTTGCTTCCTGCCCATTCATGTATCTGTCTAGATAAATCTTAAAAGACGCTATCATGCCTGCGTCTACCACCTCCGCTGGCTACGCGTTCCAGGCACCCACCACCCTCTGCGTAAAGAACTTTCCACGCATATCCCCCCGAAACTTTTCCCCTCTCACTTTGAACTCGTGACCCCTAGTAATTGAATCCCCCACTCTGGGAAAAAGCTTCTTGCTATCCACCCTGTCTATACCTCTCATGATTTTGTACACCTCAATCAGGTCCCCCCTCAACCTCCGTCTTTCTAATGAAAATAATCCTAATCTACTCAACCTCTCTTCATAGCTAGTGCCCTCCATACCAGGCAACATCCTGGTGAACCTCCTCTGCACCCTCTCCAAAGCATCTACATCCTTTTGGTAATGTGGCGACCAGAACTGCACGCAGTATTCCAAATGTGGCTGAACCAAAGTCTTATACAACTGTAACATGACCTGCCAACTCTTGTACTCAATACCCCGTCCGATGAAGGAAAGCATGCCGTCTGCCTTCTTGACCACTCTATTGACCTGCGTTGCCACCTTCAGGGAACAATGGACCTGAACACCCAAATCTCTCTGCACATCAATTTTCCCCAGGACTTTTCCATTTATTGTATAGTTCACTCTTGAATTGGATCTTCCAAAATGCATCACCTCGCATTTGCCCGGATTGAACTCCATCTGCCATTTCTCTGCCCAACTCTCCAATCTATCTGTATTCTGCTGTATTCTCTGACAGTCCCCTTCACTATCTGCTACTCCACCAATCTTAGTGTCGTCTGCAAACTTGCTGATCAGACCACCTATACTTTCCTCCAAATCATTTATGTATATCACAAACAACAGTGGTCCCAGCACAGATCCCTGTGGAACACCACTGGTCATACGTCTCCATTTTGAGAAACTCCCTTCCACTGCTACTCTCTGTCTCCTGTTGCCCAGCCAGTTCTTTATCCATCTAGCGAGTACACCCTGGACCCCATGTGACTTCACTTTCTCCATCAACCTACCATGGGGAACCTTATCAAACGCCTTACTGAAGTCCATGTATATGACATCTACAGCCCTTCCCTCATCAATCAACTTTGTCACTTCCTCAAAGAATTCTATTAAGTTGGTAAGACATGACCTTCCCTGCACAAAACCATGTTGCCGATCACTGATAAGCCCATACACTCTTTAAATGTCTGCCTTTGCCTATCCATCGTCATCCCTTTAAGTAACGTTTCCCAATCTGTCATGGCCAACTCGCGCCTCATACCTTCGTAGTTTCCTTTACTAAGTTTCAGGACCCTAGTCTCAGAATCAACTACATCACTCTCCGTCTTGATGAAGAATTCTATCATATTATGGTTGCTCATCCCCAAGGGGACTCGCACAACTAGATTGTCGATTAATGCTCTCTCATTACACAATACCCAGTCCAGGATGGCCTGTTCTCTAGTTGATTCCTCAACGTATTGGTACAGAAAACCATCCCATATACACTCCAAGAATTCCTCCTCTACGGTATTGTGACTAATTTGATTTGCCCAATCTATACGCAGATTAAAGTCAGCCGTAATTACAGATGTTCCTTTATCGCATGCATCTCTAATTTCCTGTTAAATGCCATTCCCAACTTCACCACTGCAGTTTGGGGGTTTATATACAACCCCCACTAACGTTTTTTGCCCCTTACTGTTTCTCAGCTCTACCCATACAGATTCCACATCGTCGGAGCTAATATCCTTCCTCACTATTGTGTTAATTTCCTCTTTAACCAGCAATGCATTTCCACCACCTTTTGCTTTTTGTCTGTCCTTCCGAAATACTGAATATTCCTGGATGTTCATTTCCCATCCCTGGTAACCTTGCAGCCACGTCTCCATATTCCTGACTATATCATTCCCATTTACATCTATTTGCGCAATTAATTCATCCACTTTATTGCGAATGCTCCGCGTATTAAGGCACAAAGCCTTAAGGCCTGTCTTTTTAACATTACTTGTCCCCTTCCCACTTTTTTTCACTGTGGCCATGTTTGATTCTGGCCCTTGATTTCTCTGCCTATCACTTTTCTTATTCCTCTTACTGTCTTTTTTTTAGAATTAGAACATTAGAATTAGAATTAGAACATTACAGCGCAGTACAGGCCCTTCGGCCCTCGATGTTGCGCCGACCTGTGAAACCATCTGACCTGCACGATTCCATTTTCATCCATGTGTCTATCCAATGACCACTTAAATGCCCTTAAAGTTGGCGAGTCTACTACTGTTGCAGGCAGGGCGTTCCACGCCCCTACTACTCTCTGAGTAAAGAAACTACCTCTAACATCTGTCCTATATCTATCACCACTCAACTTAAAGCTATGTCCCCTCGTGTTTGCCATCACCATCCGAGGAAAAAGACTCTCACTATCCACCCTATCTAACCCTCTGATTATCTTATATGTCTCTATTAAGTCACCTCTCCTCCTCCTTCTCTCCAACGAAAACAACCTCAAGTCCCTGAGCCTTTCCTCGTAAGACCTTCCCTCCATACCAGGCAACATCCTAGTAAATCTCCTCTGCACCCTTTCCAAAGCTTCCACATCCTTCCTATAATGCGGTGACCAGAACTGCACGCAATACTCCAGATGCGGCCTCACCAGAGTTTTGTACAGCTGCAGCATGACCTCGTGGCTCCGAAACTCGATCCCCCTACTAATAAAAGCTAACACACCATATGCCTTCTTAACAGCCCTATTAACCTGGGTGGCAACTTTCAGGGATTTATGTACCTGGACACCAAGATCTCTCTGCTCATCTACACTACCAAGAATCTTCCCATTAGCCCAGTACTCTGCATTCCTGTTACTCCTTCCAAAGTGAATCACCTCACACTTTTCCGGATTAAACTCCATTTGCCATCTCTCAGCCCAGCTCTGCAGCCTATCTATGTCCCTCTGTAACCTACAACATCCTTCGGCACTATCCACAACTCCACCGACCTTCGTGTCATCCGCAAATTTACTAACCCACCCTTCTACACCCTCATCCAGGTCATTTATAAAAATGACAAACAGCAGTGGCCCCAAAACAGATCCTTGCGGTACACCACTAGTAACTAAACTCCAGGATGAACATTTGCCATCAACCACCACCCTCTGTCTTCTTTCAGCTAGCCAATTTCTGATCCAAAGCACTAAATCACCTTCAATCCCATACTTCCGTATTTTCTGCAATAGCCTACCGTGGGGAACCTTATCAAACGCCTTACTGAAATCCATATACACCACATCCATGGCTTTACCCTCATCCACCTGTTTGGTCACCTTCTCAAAAAACTCAATAAGGTTTGTGAGGCACGACCTACCCTTCACAAAACCGTGCTGACTATCGCTAATGAACTTATTCTTTTCAAGATCATTCTAAATCCTATCTCTTATAACCTTTTCTAACATTTTACCCACAACCGAAGTAAGGCTCACAGGTCTATAATTACCAGGGCTGTCTCTACTCCCCTTCTTGAACAAGGGGACAACATTTGCTATCCTCCAGTCTTCCGGCACTATTCCTGTCGACAATGACGACATAAAGATCAAGGACAAAGGCTCTGCAATCTCCTCCCTGGCTTCCCAGAGAATCCTAGGATAAATCCCATCTGGCCCAGGGGACTTATCTATTTTCACACTTTCCAAAATTGCTAACACCTCCTCCTTGTGAATCTCAATCCCATCTAGCCCATCTAGCCTAGTAGTCTGTATCTCAGTATTCTCCTCGACAACATTTTCTTTCTCTACTGTAAATACTGACGAAAAATATTCATTTAACGCTTCCCCTATCTCCTCTGATTCCACACATAACTTCCCACTACTATCCCGTCTATCAGGTCTAACCCCGACATGGTCATCAAACCTGCAGACAAGGGTGGTGCTGTTGTTGTATGGCGTACCGACCTCTACCTTGCAGAAGCTCAACGCCAACTCACAGACACCTCTTCCTACCTCCCTCTGGACCATGACCCCACCACCGAACATCAAGCCACCGTCCAAAGGACTGTCACTGACCTCATCTCCTCTGGAGATCTTCCCTCAACAGCTTCCAACCTCATAGTCCCGCAACCCCGGACAGCCCACTTCTACCTCCTTCCCAAAATCCACAAACGGGACTGTCCCGGCAGACCCATTGTGTCAGCCTGCTCCTGCCCAACTGAACTTATTTCTTCCTATCTAGACTCTATCTTTTCTCCGCTGGTCCAGTCTCTTCCCACCTACATCCGTGACTCTTCTGACGCCCTACGTCATTTTGACAATTTCCAGTTTCCTGGTCCCAACCGCCTCCTCTTCACTATGGACGTCCAATCGCTCTACACCTCCATCCCCCACCAGGATGGTTTGAGGGCTCTCCGCTTCTTCCTGGAACAGAGGCCCAACCAGTCCCCATCCACCAACACCCTCCTCCGCCTGGCTGAACTTTTTCTCACATTGAACAACTTCTCCTTCAACTCCATGCATTTCCTTCAAGTAAAAGGTGTCGCTATGGGTACCCGCATGGGTCCTAGTTATGCCTGTCTTTTTGTGGGATATGTCGAGCATTCTTTGTTCCAGTCCTACTCAGGCCCCCTCCCCCAATTCTTTTTCCGGTACATTGATGACTGTATCGGTGCCGTTTCCTGCTCCCGCCCCGAACTAGAAAACTTTATCAACTTTGCTTCCAATTTCCACCCTTCTCTCACCTTTACATGGTCCATCTCTGACACTTCCCTTCCCTTCCTCGACTTCTCTGTCTCCATCTCTGGGGATAGGTTGTCTACCAATATCCATTATAAGCCCACTGACTCCCACAGCTACCTCGACTACACTTCTTCACACCCTACCTCCTGTAAGGACTCCATTCCATTCTCCCAGTTTCTCCGTCTCCGACGCATCTGCTCTGATGATGCTACCTTCCATGACGGTGCTTCTGATATGACCTCCTTTTTCCTCAACCGAGGATTTCCCCCCACTATGGTTGACAGGGCCCTCAACCGTGTCCGACCCATTCCCCGCACCTCTACCCTCACCCCTTCCCCTCCCTCCCAGAACCGTGACAGGGTTCCCCTTGTCCTCACTTTTCATCCCACCAGCCTCCATATCCGAAGGATCATCCTCCGCCATTTTCGCCACCTCCAGCGTGATGCCACTACCAGTCGCATCTTCCCCTCCCTTCCCCTGTCAGCATTCCGAAGGGATCGTTCCCTCCGCGACACCCTGGTCCACTCCTCCATTACCCCCACCACCTCGTCCCTGTCCCAGGGCACCTTCCCTTGCAATCGCAGGAGGTGTAATACCTGCCCATTTACCTCCTCTCTCCTCACTATCCCAGGCCCCAAACACTCCTTTCAGGTGAAGCAGCGATTTACTTGTACTTCTTTCAATGTAGTATACTGTATTCGCTGCTCACAGTGTGGTCTCCTCTACATTGGGGAGACCAAGCGCAGACTGGGTGACCGCTTTGCGGAACATCTCCGCTCAGTCCGCAAGCAGGACCCTGAGCTTCCGGTTGCTTGCCATTTCAACACTCCCCCCTGCTCTCATGCTCACATCTCTGTCCTGGGATTGCTGCAGTGTTCCAGTGAACATCAACGCAAGCTCGAGGAACAGCATCTCATCTACCGATTAGGCACACTACAGCCTGCCGGACTGAACATTGAGTTCAATAATTTCAGAGCATGACAGCCCCCCACTTTACTTTCATTTTTAGTTATTTTTTCTTCCTTTTTTTTTTTTGCATTCCTTTTTACATTTTTTACAATCCTTTTTTTGCATTTATTTCATTTCATCTTAGTTTGTTCAGTTTGCTTACCCACTGTTTTTTTCAGGTTGTTTTTCTTCAGGTTTGCACTTGCTGATATTCAATATTCAGTATATTCACACCTAATCTGTACTAATGCTTTGTCTTTCAACACACCATTAACATATTGTTTGCCTTTGCTCCGTGACCTTTTGGTCAGCTATGTGGCCTGGTCCAATCTGCACCTTCTCCTTTGTTATCTCTTGCCCAACCCCCACCTCACTTGTTTATAATCTGTGACTTTTCTAATATTTGTCAGTTCCGAAGGGTCACTGACCCGAAACGTTAACTCTGCTTCTCTTTCCACAGATGCTGCCAGACCTGCTGAGTGAATCCAGCATTTCTTGTTTTTGTTCCCACTACTATCCTTGATTGGCCCTAATCTAACTCTAGTCATTCTTTTATTCCTGATATACCTATAGAAAGCCTTAGGGTTTTCCTTGATCCTATCCGCCAATGACTTCTCGTGTCCTCTCCTTGCTCTTCTTAGCTCTCCCTTTGGATCCTTCCTGGCTAGCTTGTAACTCTCAAGTGCCCTAACTGAGCCTTCACGTCTCATCCTAACATAAGCCTTCTTCTTCCTCTTGACAAGCGCTTCAACTTCTTTAGTAAACCACGGCTCCCTCGCTCGACAACTTCCTCCCTGCCTCACAGGTACATACTTATCAAGGACACGCAGTAGCTGCTCCTTGAATAAGCTCCACATTTCGATTGTGCCCATCCCCTGCAGTTTCCTTCCCCATCCTACGCATCCTAAATCTTGCCTAATCGCATCATAATTTCCTTTCCCCCAGCTATAATTCTTGCCCTGCGGTATATACCTGTCCCTGCCCATCGCTAAGGTAAACCTAACCGAATTGTGATCACTATCACCAAAGTGCTCACCTACATCTTAATCTAACACCTGGCCGGGTTCATTACCCAGTACCAAATCCAATGTGGCATCGCCCCTGGTTGGCCTGTCGACATACTGTGTCAGAAAACCCTCCTGCCCACACTGGACAAAAACTGACCCATCTTTCAGTGCAGCAGCTTTTTCGGGAGCAGCGTGTGAGCGAGTGAGCAGCTGGGAAAGTCCGTTTGAAAGTAAATTTAATTTCCTTTTGTTTTTCGGCGGAGGCCAGGGGGCTGCTGGGTAAGTAAAACACTATATATTTGGGCGGTTTAAAATAACTTTCCTTTCAGTGCAGCAGCTTTTTCGGGAGCAGCGTGTGAGCGAGTGAGCAGCTGGGAAAGTCCGTTTGAAAGTAAATTTAATTTCCTTTTGTTTTTCGGCGGAGGCCAGGGGGCTGCTGGGTAAGTAAAACACTATATATTTGGGCGGTTTCTGAACCCGAGACACCACACTTGTAGTGTCTCCCACCCGCCCTCCTCCTCTAACCAAAAAAAAGGACTCGGTGGGGTGTTTATAAGGTAAGGCTTTTTCGATTTCTCTGGTTTTATTGTGATTGGTAAAAACTTTTCGTTCCTTTTTCATTTAACTAAGTTTAAACTTAAGATTAAAAATGGCAGGAGATCTCAGACCCGTATCATGCTCCTCTTGCTCAATGTGGGAGCTCAGGGACATGGCTGATGACCCTGACTCCTTCACGTGCAGGAAGTGTGTCCAGCTGCAGCTCTTGTTAGACCGCATGACGGCTCTCGAGCTGCGGATGGACTCACTTTGGAGCATGCGCGATGCTGAGGAGGTCGTGGATAGCACGTTTAGTGAATTGGTCACACCGCAGATTAGGATTGCTGAGGGAGAAAGGGAATGGGTGACCAAAAGGCAGAGAAAGAGCAGGAAGGCAGCGCAGGAGTCCCCTGCGGTCATCTCCCTCCAAAACAAGTATACCGTTTTGGATACTGTTGAGGGAGATGGCTCACCAGGGGAAGGCAGCAGTAGCCAGGTCCATGGCACCGTGGCTGGCTCTGCTGTTCCGAAGGGCGGGAAAAAGAGTGGAAGGGCTATAGTCGTAGGGGATTCGATTGTAAGGGGAGTAGGTAGGCGGTTCTGTGGTCGAAAACGAGGCTCCCGAATGGTATGTTGCCTCCCAGGTGCACGGGTCAGGGACGTCTCAGATCGGCTGCAGAACATTCTAAAGGGGGAGGGTGAACAGCCAGTTGTCATTGTGCACATAGGCACTAATGATATAGGTAAAAAACGGGATGAGGTCCTACATGCAGAGTTTAGGGAGTTAGGAGCCAAGTTAAAAAGTAGGACCTCAAAGGTAGTAATCTCAGGATTACTACCAGTGCCATGTGATAGTCAGAGTAAAAATGAAAGAATAGTCAGGATGAATGCGTGGCTTGAGAGATGGTGCAGGAAGGAGGGGTTCAGATTTTTGGGACATTGGGACCGGTTCTGGGGGAGGTGGGACTATTACAAATTGGACGGTCTACACCTGGGCCGGACTGGAACCAATGTCCTTGGAGGTGCTTTTGCTAACGCTGTTGGGGAGGGTTTAAACTAATGTGGCAGGGGGATGGGAACCAATTGAGGTCAGTTGACAGTAAGGAGGTAGTAACAAAAGCCTCTAAGGAACTAGATAATGAAGTCAGTGTGACTAAGGGGAAGAGCAGGCAGGGAGCAGATGATGAATATAAAGGGACTGGTGGTCTGAGGTGCATTTGTTTTAATGCAAGAAGTGTAGTAGGTAAGGCAGATGAACTTAGGGCTTGGATTAGTACCTGGGAGTATGATGTTATTGCTATTACTGAGACTTGGTTGAGGGAAGGGCATGATTGGCAACTAAATATCCCAGGATATCGATGCTTCAGGCGGGATAGAGAGGGAGGTAAAAGGGGTGGAGGAGTTGCATTACTGGTCAAAGAGGATATCACAGCTGTGCTGAAGGAGGGCACTATGGAGGACTCGAGCAGTGAAGCAATATGGACAGAACTCAGAAATAGGAAGGGTGCGGTAACAATGTTGGGGCTGTACTACAGGCCTCCCAACAGCGAGCGTGAGATAGAGGTACAAATATGTAAACAGATTATGGAAAGATGTAGGAGCAACAGGGTGGTGGTGATAGGAGATTTTAATTTTCCCAACATTGACTGGGATTCGCTTAGTGTTAGAGGTCCAGATGGAGCAGAATTTGTAAGGAGCATCCAGGAGGGTTTTCCAGAGCAGTATGTAAATAGTCCAACTCGGGAAGGGGCCATACTGGACCTGGTGTTGGGGAATGAGCCCGGCCAGGTTGTTGAAGTTTCAGTAGGGGACTACTTTGGGAATAGTGATCACAATTCCGTAAGCTTTAAAATACTCATGGACAAAGACGAGAGTGGTCCAAAAGGGAGAGTGCTAAATTGGGGGAAGGCCAACTACACCAAAATTCGGCAGGAGCTGGGAAATGTAGATTGGGAGCAGCTGTTTGAAGGTAAATCCACATGTGATATGTGGGAGGCTTTTAAAGAGAGGTTGATTAGCGTGCAGGAGAGACATGTTCCTGTGAAAATGAGGGATAGAAATGGCAAGATTAGGGAACCATGGATGACAGGTGAAATTGTGAGACTAGCTAAGAGGAAAAAGGAAGCATACATAAGGTCTAGGCGGCTGATGAAAGACGAAGCTTTGAAAGAATATCGGGAATGTAGGACCAATCTGAAACGAGGAATTAAGAGGGCTAAAAGGGGTCATGAAATATCTTTAGCAAACAGGGTTAAGGAAAATCCCAAAGCCTTTTATTCATATATAAGGAGAAAGAGGGTAACTAGAGAAAGGATTGGCCCACTAAAGGACAAAGGAGGAATGTTATGCTTGGACTCAGAGAAAATGGGTGAGATTCTAAACGAGTACTTTGCATCGGTATTCACCGAGGAGAGGGACATGACGGATGTTGAGGTTAGGAACAGATGTTTGATTACTCTAGGTCAAGTCGGCATAAGGAGGGAGGAAGTGTTGGGTATTCTAAAGGGCATTAAGGTGGACAAGTCCCCAGGTCCGGATGGGATCTATCCCAGGTTACTGAGGGAAGCGAGAGAGGAAATAGCTGGGGCCTTAACAGATATCTTTGCAGCATCCTTAAACACGGGTGAGGTCCCGGAGGACTGGAGAATTGCTAATGTTGTCCCCTTGTTTAAGAAGGGTAGCAGGGATAATTCAGGTAATTATAGACCGGTGAGCCTGACGTCAGTGGTAGGGAAGCTGCTGGAGAAGATACTGAGGGATAGGATCTATTCCCATTTGGAAGAAAATGGGCTCATCAGTGATAGGCAACATGGTTTTGTGCAGGGAAGGTCATGTCTTACCAACTTAATAGAATTCTTTGAGGAAGTGACAAAGTTGATTGATGAGGGAAGGGCTGTCGATGTCATATACATGGACTTCAGTAAGGCGTTTGATAAGGTTCCCCATGGCAGGCTGATGGAGAAAGTGAATGCGCTTGGGGTCCAAGGTGTACTAGCTAGATGGATAAAGAACTGGCTGGGCAACAGGAGACAGAGAGTAGCAGTAGAAGGGAGTTTTTCAAAATGGAGACGTGTGACCAGTGGTGTTCCACAGGGATCCGTGCTGGGACCACTGTTGTTTGTGATATACATTAATGATTTGGAGGAAAGTATAGGTGGACTGATTAGCAAATTTGCAGACGACACTAAGATTGGTGGAGTAGCAGATAGTGAAGGGGACTGTCAGAGAATACAGCAGAATATAGATAGATTGGAGAGTTGGGCAGAGAAATGGCAGATGGAGTTCAATCAGGGCAAATGCGAGGTGATGCATTTTGGAAGATCCAATTCAAGAGTGAACTATACAGTAAATGGAAAAGTCCTGGGGAAAATTGATGTCCAGAGAGATTTGGGTGTTCAGGTCCACTGTTCCCTGAAGGTGGCAACGCAGGTCAATAGAGTGGTCAAGAAGGCATACGGCATGCTTTCCTTCATCGGACGGGGCATTGAGTACAAGAGTTGGCAGGTCATGTTACAGTTGTATAGGACTTTGGTTCGGCCACATTTGGAATACTGCGTACAGTTCTGGTCGCCACATTATCAAAAGGATGTGGATGCTTTGGAGAGGGTGCAGAGGAGGTTCACCAGGATGTTGCCTGGTATGGAGGGCGCTAGCTATGAAGAGAGGTTGAGCAGATTAGGATTATTTTCATTAGAAAGACGGAGGTTGAGGGGGGACCTGATTGAGGTGTACAAAATCATGAGAGGTATAGACAGGGTGGATAGCAAGAGGCTTTTTCCCAGAGTGGGGGTTTCAATTACTAGAGGACACGAGTTCAAAGTGAAAGGGGAAAAGTTTAGGGGGGATATGCGTGGAAAGTTCTTTACGCAGAGGGTGGTGGGCACCTGGAACGCATTGCCAGCGGAGGTGGTAGATGCGGGCACGATGGAGTCTTTTAAGATGTATCTAGACAGATAGGTGAATGGGCAGGAAGTAAAGAGATACAGACCCTTAGAAAATAGGCGACATGTTTAGAGAGAGGATCTGGATCGGCGCAGGCTTGGAGGGCCGAAGGGCTTGTTCCTGTGCTGTAATTATCTTTGTTCTTTGTTCTTTTTAAAGTACTCGAACTATAGTATTTCCAGTCAATATTTGGAAAGTGAAAGTCCCCCATAACAACTACCCTGTTACTCTCGCTCCTGTCGAGAATCATCTTTGCTATCCTTTCCTCTACATCTCTGGAACTATTCGGAGGTCTATAGAAAACTCCCAACAGGGTGACCTCTCCTCTCCTGTTTCTAACCTCGGCCCATACTACCTCAGGAGACGAGTCCTCAAATGTCCTTTCTGCCGCTGTAATACTCTCCTTGATTAACAATGCCACACCCCCCCCCCTCTTTTACCATCTTCTCTGTTCTTACTGAAACATCTAAATCCCGGAACCTGCCACATCCATTCCTGCCCCTGCTCTACCCATGTCTCCGAAATGGCCACAACATCGAGATCCCAGTTACCAACCCATGCTGCAAGCTCACCCACCTTATTCCGGATGCTCCTGGCGTTGAAGTAGACACACTTTAAACCAAGTTCTTGCTTGCCAGTGCCCTCTTGCGTCCTTGTAACCTTTTCCCTGACCTCACTACTCTAAACATCCTGTACACTGGAACTACAATTTAGGTTCCCATTCCCCTGCTGAATTAGTTTAAACCCCCCCGAAGAGCACTAGCAAATCTCCCCCCCCAGGATATTGGTACCCCTCTGGTTCAGGTGAAGACCATCCTGTTTGTAGAGGTTCCACCTACCCCAAAAAGAACCCGAATTATCCAGGAAACCAAAACCCTCCCTGCTACACCATCCCTGCAGCCATGTGTTCAACTCCTCTCTCTCCCTATTCCTCGCTTCGCTGGCACGTGGCACGGGCAACAACCCAGAGATAACAACTCTCTTTGTTCTCGCTCTAAGCTTCCACCCTAGCTCCTTGAATTTCTGCCTTCAATACCCATCTCTCTTCCTACCTATCTCGTTTGTTCTTGTCTTTGATTTCTCCTCCTCTGACTCCTTGCAAAGGTTCCCATCCCCCTGCCATTTTAGTTTAAACCCTCCCCAACCACTCTGGCAAATACTGCCCCGAGGACATCTGTCCTGGTCCTGCCCAGTTATGGATGTTAGTGAGTGTTCAGTGAGTGAGACTGTGGGTGTTGAGTGGTCAGTGAGTGAGACAGTGGCTTCGTGAGTGAATGGTCCGTGTGTGAGACAGTGAGTTAGTGGGTGAATGGTCAGTGAGTGAGACTGTGGGTTAGCGGGTGAATGGTCAGTGAGTGAGACTGTGGGTGTTAGTGAGTGAGTGTTCAGTGAGTGAGACTGTGGGTGTTGAGTGGTCAGTGAGTGAGACAGTGGCTTCGTGAGTGAATGGTCCGTGTGTGAGACAGTGAGTTAGTGGGTGAATGGTCAGTGAGTGAGACTGTGGGTTAGCGGGTGAATGGTCAGTGAGTGAGACTGTGGGTGTTAGTGAGTGAGTGGTCAGTGTGTGAGACTGTGGGTGAGTGAATGAGTGGTCAGTGAGTTTCTCTGGCATGTGTTGGTCAATGTTCATTCTGCTCTCATTGTTTAGGTGCAGTTGGATTCAGTGAGTGGTCTGACTGGACTGGCTGCACTTCCTGTGTGCCTCTGTCCCTCCTGAGTAAGGCCTCAGTGCGTCTATGGCAAGGACAGCAGATGGATGCCCAGAACTTCACTGCGCTCCCTGAGGTGGCTCACTACTCATTGAAGGAAGAACGTTTCCGAGTTTGTGTTGCCATGGAGTCGGGTCAGCCTGTGTTGCCGGATCTCTGCTCTGGAATCTTGGTCCAGGAACGGGAATGTGTGAACCTCACGATTTGTGATGGTAAAAATCTGATTGTCCCAGCATCTTAAAATTCACTTTTCAATTCAATCTTCAAATTAACAAATCTGTTTTTTTTAAAAGTGTTGTTGTTTTTGCTTTTCCTTTAAAAGTTTGTTCTTTACAGAGGGAGCTGTGACTGGGGAGGATTCATTCCCAGCATTATTGGTTGAGGTCAAAACACTGTCCACCTTGATAATAAGGTTTAGTATGTGGAGGATCGGGGTGCCTGGTGCATCGAGGCGATTGAGTCTTGCTCACATGGAGGACTAACACAGTTTCCGACTGGATGGTCCAAAGGGCCTGTTCCCATGTTATACGAAGGAATTAAGGACAGAAAATATTCTGTCTAGGAATTTTGGGTTTTCATCACTGACTGAGCTGGCCAAAGCCTGAGGGAAGTTGCAGTCAGACAGGCCTGTATCTGGTAGAGAAGTATCCTATCTGGCCTCGTCCTCGCCACCCTCCCTGCCACAAACACACGGGTCTGACAGCAGTGTCATAAATGACGAAGACTTAGCAAAAACGTCCTGGTGCCAGTCTCGGAGTGAGCAGCTCCATTCAAATCCATTCTTGGTCAAGAGGGGGTTTCACATAAAACCAATTGGACATCCTAATGCAGCTCATTGGTCAAGACCTGACCAATTCGGATAGCATCAGGTCTGAGCTGGTAACTAAAGTCTAGTCTTTCTTTTATTTCGCAAATTAACTTAACAGTTGCTGTTAGGGTTGGAGAAGGTGAGTTTTAGACCAGCTTTAAACAGAGTTCACTCAGGCTCTGCTTGCAGCTGCACCTTGTTAATTAGATAATTGGCTTAAACCAGTTTTCAGAGGCCAGAGTCAGACAGTATTAAAGTAGGTCATCTTTCAGTGCTGACTTGGGTTGCATTCGAATGTTAAAGTGGGTGTTCGGTGAGGAGGGAGTGAGGAGCTCCTTCCATTTCCTACCTGTCCACAATGAGCGTGAGGGGAGCCAAGATTTTCCACAGAGCACAGCTGACTGGTGAGTAAGTCCTGGTGGGTATTTTTCAAGCTGGATTGAATTGTAAGTCATTGTTTTAGCAAGACTTAGTTGAATTATTTTTTTACTATAATAGTCTTCTAAAGTTTTAAATTTAAAGGGTTTACTCATGGCAGGAGAGCTTAAAGCCGTGGTTTGCTCCTCTTGCTGCATGTGGGAATCCGGGAACATTTCCAGTCCCCGGGACCAGCATGTGTGCAGGAAGTGTGTCCAGCTGCAGCTCCTGGAAGCTCGGGTTTCAGAGCTGGAACGGCGGCTGGAAACACTGTGGAGCATCCGCGGGTCTGAGAGCATCGTGGATAGCACGTATAGAGAGGTGGTCACACCGCAGCTGAAGGGACTTGAGGAAGGAAGGGAATGGGTGACCACCAGGCAGTCCAAGAGGAACAGGCAGGTAGTTCAGGAGTCCCCTGGGGTCCCGCTTGCAAATCGGTATTCCATTTTGGAGGCTGATGAGGCTGGTTCCTCCAGGGAGTGCGGACAGAGCCAAGCTTCTGGCACCACAAGCAGCCTGTCTGTACAGGAAGGGGGAAAAAGAGGAAGAGCAATAGTAATAGGGGATTCTATAGTCAGGGGAACAGATAGGCGCCTCTGTGGCCGTCAACGTGACTCCAGGATGTTGTGTTGCCTCCCTGGTGCCAGGGTCCGGGATGTCACTGAACAGCTGCAGGGCATCCTGAAGGGGGAGGGTGATAAGGCAGAGGTCATGGTACATGTTGGTACCAATGACATAGGTAGAAAGAGGGATGAGGTCATGCATCAAGAATTCAGGGAGTTAGGCAGTAGACTAAAAAGCAGGACCTCTCGGGTTGTAATCTCTGGATTACTCCCAGTGTCACGTGCTAGCGAGTATAGAAATAGGAGAATAGCACAGATGAATGTGTGGCTTAAGAGTTGATGCAGGAGGGAGGATTTTAGGTTCCTGGACCACTGGGACCGTTTCTGGGGAAGGTGGGACCCGTACAAGCGGGACGGTCTACATCTGAACCAGAAGGGGACTAACATCCTTACTGGCGGGTTTGCGAGTGCTGTTGGGAGGAGTTTAAACTAATTTGGCAGGGGGAGGGGACGCAGACTCCTAGCAGAATAGGGACACAGCGAAACACAGGAAAGCAAACAAGTCAGAGGGAATACAGCAGAAGTAAGTTTCAAGGGAGTAAGACCAGGATGGAAGGCCTCTACTTTAATGCCAGGAGTATTACAGGTAAAACGGATGAGTTAAGGGCAAGGATTGACACATGGAATTGTGATATAGTAGCCATCACGGAGACATGGTTGAGGGAGGGGCAGGATTGGCTCAATATCCCGGGATATAGAATCTTCAGGCGAGACAGAGGAGGGGGTAAAAGAGTAGGGGGCATTGCAATATTAGTTAAGGGGTCAGTTACTGCAGTAAGGAGAGATGATATCTTGGAGGGGGCATCAAATGAAGCATTATGGGTAGAGTTTAGGAATAAAAAAGGGACAGCCACATTGCTAGGTGTTTATTATAGACCCCCAGATAGTCAGCGGGAAATTGAGGAGCAAATATGTGCGCAATTTGCATAAGTGTGTAAAAATAATAATAGGGGAATTATATTAGGTGATTTCAACTTTCCCAACATTAATTAGGATAATCATCATGTTAAGGGCTTAGATGGAGTGAAGTTCTTAAAATGTATACAGGAGAACTTTTTAGCTCAATATGTCGAGGATCCAACAAAGGAAGGTGCAGTGCTGGACCTAATTCTGGGGAATGAAGCCGGACAGGTGGTTGATGTGTTGGTGGGGGTGCATTTTGGTGATAGCGACCACAACATGGTACAATTTAAGCTTGTTATGGAGAAAGAAATAGACAAGTTTTTTTAAAAGTTTTTGGATTGGGGGAGAGCGAATTTTAGTAAAATAAGGCAGGATCTGGCCAAGGTAGACTGGAAAGAGTTACTTGTCGGGAAATCTACAGAAGAGCAGTGGGGGGCAGTCAAAAAGGAAATGGGGAGGGTACAGGCCCAACATGTTCCCGCTAGGGTAATAGGTAGGAGCAACAAGCTCAGAGAACCATGGATGACCAGAAACATTCAGGGTAAGATGAGAAGGAAAAGAGAGGCTTTTAGCAAATACAAGGAGTGCAAATCAACGGAAGCGTTAGTAGAGTACAGAAAGTGTAGGATGGAGCTTAAGAAAGCAATTAGGAGAGCAAAGAGGGGATATGAGAAAGCTCTGGCTGGTAAAAGTAGGGAAAATGCCAAGATATTCTATAAGTATATCAATGGGAAGAGGATAACCAGGGAAAGAGTAGGACCTATTAAGGACCAAGGGGGAAATCTGTGGGTGGATCCAGAGGACATTGGTAGGGTGTTGAATGAATACTTCACATCTGTCTTCACCCAAGCGAATGAGGATGTAGATATGGAACTCAGAGACTGAGGTTCTTGTCATAGGGAGTGACAAGGTATTGGAGGTTTTGTCAGGCTTAAAATCTCCAGGTCTGGACGATTTGTGTCCCAGGATGCTGTGGGAACGAGGGTAGTGATTTCAGGGGCTCTGACCCTAATTTTTAATTGCTCTCTGGCCACAGGGAAGGTGCCAGAGGACTGGAGTACAGCTAATGTGGTCCCACTATTTGAGAAAGGTTGCAGAGATCAGTCAGGGAACTACAGACCAGTGAGTCTCACGTTAGTGGTAGGGAAACTATTGGAGAAAATTCTGAAGGAGAGAATCTATCACCACTTGGAGAGGCAAAATTTGATTAGGAATAGTCAGCATGGCTTTGTCAGAGGGAGGTCATACCTAACAAATTTGATTGAATTTTTTGAGCATGTGACCAGGTGTGTAGATGAGGGTAGTGCAGTTGATGTAGTTTACATGAATTTCAGCAAAGCCTTTAACAAGGTCCCGCATGGGAGACTTATCAAGAAAGCAAATGCACATGGGATACAAGGTAAACTTGATAAGGTGGATTCAAAATTGGCTTAGCTGTAGGAGACAGAGAGTGATGACAGACGGCTGTTTTAGTGACTGGAAGCCAGTATCCAGTGGTGTACCACAGGGATCTGTGCTGGGTCCCCTATTGTTTGTCATTTATATAAACGACATAGATGACTAAGTGGGGGGTAGGATCAATAAGTTCGCGGATGACACAAAGATTGGCCAAGTGATTAACAGTGAGGTTGAATGTCTTAGGTTACAGGAAGATCTAGACGGGATGGTCAAATGGGCAGAAAAGTGGCAGATGGAATTTAACGCTGAAAAGTGTGAGGTGATACACTTTGGAAGGAATAATCTGACACGGCAGTATTCAGTGAATGGCCTGACACTGGGAAGTTCCGAGGAACAAAGGGACCTTGGCATGTTTGTCCATAGATGTCTGAAGGCAGAAGGGCAGGTCAATAGGGTGGTGACAAAAAGACATATGGGGCACTTGCCTTTATCAATCGAGGCATAGATTACAAAAGCAGGGAGGTCATGTTGGTGTTGTACAGAACTTTGGTAAGGCCACAGCTGGAGTATTGTGTGCAATTCTGGTTGCCACGTTATAGGAAGAATGTGATTGCACTGGAGGGGGTGCAGAGGCAATTCACCAGGATATTGCCTGGGATGGAACATTTAAGCTATGAAGAGAGGTTGGATAGGCTTGGGTTGTTTTCGCTGGAGCAGAGAAGACTGAGGGGTGACCTGATCGAGGTGTACAAGATTATGAGGGGCATGGACTGGGTGGATAGGGAGCATCTGTTCCCCTTAGTTGAAGGGTCAGTTACGAGGGGTCACGAGTTTAAGGTGAGGGGCGGGAGGTTTAAGGGGGATTTGAGGAAGAACCTTTTTACCCAGAGGGTGGTGACGGTCTGGAATGCACTGCCTGGGAGGGTGGTAGAGGCAGGTTGCCTCACATCCTTTAAAAAGTACCTGGATGAGCACTTGGCACGTCATAACATTCAAGGTTATGGGCCAAGTGCTGGCAAATGGGATTAGGTAGACAGATTTAGTTTAGTTTAGAGATACAGCACTGAAACAGGCCCTTCGGCCCACCGAGTTTGTGCCGACCATTATCCACACATTTTATACTAATCCTACACTAATCCCATATTCCTACCACATCTCCACTTGTCCCTATATTTCCCTACCACCTACTTCTACTAGGGGCAATTTATAATGGCCAATTTACCTACCAACCTGCAAGTCTTTTGTCTTGTGGGAGGAAACCGGAGCACCCGGAGAAAACCCACGCAGACACAGGTATAACTTGCAAACTCCACACAGGCAGTACCCGGAATTGAACCTGGGTCGCTGGAGCTGTGAGGCTGCAGTGCTAGCCACTGCGCCGCAGGTGCTTTAATGCATCGGTGCAGACTCGATGGGCCGAAGGGCCTCTTCTGCACTGTATTATTCTGTAATTCTGTAACCATTGAGTACGCCCGGTAACTGCTGAGAATACCTGGTAAATATCACTGTACGACGAGGCTCCCATCCAGAATATGGGTCAGAACTCTTTTGTGTGACATCTGCAGCAGGAGGACAAAAGCAGTATAAATGGTTTATCAAACTTTGGTCAATCTGTGAATAATGATACAATTGGATTTTAGAATAAATATGTTTTACTTGAATTAATTAGAATATTACAGAGCAGTACAGGCCCTTCGGCCCTCGATGTTGCGCCGACCTGTGAAACCATCTGACCTACACTATTCCATTTTCATCCATATGTCTATCCAATGACCACTTAAATGCCCTTAAAGTTGGCGAGTCTACTACTGTTGCAGGCAGGGCGTTCCACGCCCCTACTACTCTCTGAGTAAAGAAACTACCTCTGACATCTGTCCTATATCTATCACCCCTCAACTTAAAGCTATGTCCCCTCGTGTTTGCCATCACCATCCGAGGAAAAAGACTCTCACTATCCACCCTATCCAACTCTCTGATTATCTTATATGTCTCTATTAAGTCACCTCTCCTCCTCCTTCTCTCCAACGAAAACAACCTCAAGTCCCTCAGCCTTTCCTCGTAAGACCTTCCCTCCATACCAGGCAACATCCTAGTAAATCTCCTCTGCACCCTTTCCATAGCTTCCACATCCTTCCTATAATGCGGTGAACAGAACTGCACACAATACTCCAGGTGCGGTCTCACCAGAGTTTTGTACAGATGCAGCATGACCTCGTGGCTCCGAAACTTGATCCCCCTACTAATAAAAGCTAACACACCATATGCCTTCTTAACAGCCCTATTAACCTGGGTAGCAACCTTCAGGGATTTATGCACCAGGACACCAAGATCTCTCTGTTCACCTACACTACCAAGAATCTTCCCATTAGCCCAGTACTCTGCATTCCTGTTACTCCTTCCAAAGTGAATCACCTCACACTTTTCCGCATTAAACTCCATTTGCCATCTCTCCGCCCAGCTCTGCAGCCTATCTATGTCCCTCTGTACCCTACAACATCCTTCGGCACTATCCACAACTCCACCGACCTTCGTGTCATCCGCAAATTTACTAACCCACCCTTTTACACCCTCTTCCAGGTCATTTATAAAAATGACAAACAGCAGTGGCCCCAAAACAGATCCTTGCGGTACACCACTTGTAACTAAACTCCAGGATGAACATTTGCCATCAACCACCACCCTCTGTCTTCTTTCAGCTAGCCAATTTCTGATCCAAAGCTCTAAATCACCTTCAACCCCATACTTCCGTATTTTCTGCAATAGCCTACCATGGGGAACTTTATCAAACGCCTTACTGAAATCCATATACACCACATCCACTGCTTTACCCTCATCCACCTGTTTGGTCACCTTCTCGAAAAACTCAATAAGGTTTGTGAGGCACAACCTACCCGTCACAAAACCGTGCTGACTATCGCTAATGAACTTATTCTTTTCAAGATGATTATAAATCCTGTCTCTTATAACCTTTTCCAACATTTTACCCACAACCGAAGTAAGGCTCACAGGTCTATAATTACCAGGGCTGTCTCTACTCCCCTTCTTGAACAAGGGGACAACATTTGCAATCCTCCAGTCTTCCGGCACTATTCCTGTCGACAATGACGACATAAAGTTCAAGGACAAAGGCTGTGCAATCTCCTCCCTGGCTTCCCAGAGAATCCTAGGATAAATCCCATCTGGCCCAGGGGACTTATCTATTTTCACACTTTCCAAAATTGATAACACCTCCTCCTTGTGAACCTCAATCCCATCTAGCCTAGTAGCCTGTAAATACTGATGCAAAATATTCATTTATCACTTCCCCTACCTCCTCTGATTCCACACACAACTTCCCACTACTATCCTTGATTGGCCCTGTTCTAACTCTAATCATTCTTTTATTCCTGATATACCTATAGAAAGCCTTAGGGTTTTCCCTGATCCTATCCGCCAATGACTTCTCGTGTCCTCTCCTTGCTCTTCTTAGCTCTCCCTTTAGATCCTTCCTGGCTTGCTTGTAACTCTCAAGCGCCCTAACTGAGCCTTCACGTCTCATCCTAACATAAGCCTTCTTCTTCCTCTTGCCAAGCGCTTCAACTTCTTTAGTAAACCACGGCTCCCTCGCTCGACAACTTCCTCCCTGCCTGACAGGTACATACTTATCAAGGACACGCTGTAGCTGCTCCTTGAATAAGCTCCATATTTCGATTGTGCCCATCCCCTGCAGTTTCCTTCCCCATCCTACGCATCCTAAATCTTGCCTAATCGCATCATAATTTCCTTTCCCCCAGCTATAATTCTTGCCCTGCTGTATATGCCTCTCCCTGCCCATCGCTAAGGTAAACCTAACCGAATTGTTATCACTATCGCCAAAGTGCTCACCTACATCTAAATCTAACACCTGGCCGGGTTCATTACCCAGTACCAAATCCAATGTGGCATCGCCCCTGGTTGGCCTGTCTACATACTGTGTCAGAAAACCCTCCTGCACACACTGGACAAAAACTGACCCATCTAAAGTACTCGAACTATAGTATTTCCAGTCGATATTTGGAAAGTTAAAGTCCCCCATAACACCTACCCTGTTACTCTCGCCCCTGTCGAGAATCATCTTCGCTATCCTTTCCTCTACATCTCTGGAACTATTTGGAGGTCTATAATGTGTTCTTATTTTTAAACTTTATTTTCAAGAGGGAGATTTTTTCTGGAAATACTCAGCAGGTCTGGCAGAATCTGTGGTGGGAGAAACCGAGTTGACATTTCACGTCTGTGACCTTTCACCAGAACTGTTTCTTCCTCCACAGATGCTGCCAGACCTGCTGGGAGTTTCTGGCATTTTCTGTTTTTATTTCAGATTTCCAGCATCCGGAGTATTTTGCTTTTATAATATTGGAAGATTTTTTTCAAATTGGTGCTTTGTATGTGCAGTAAAGTGTGAGGAATGTTGTAAGGTTTAGTGAGCATCTTTACTGATTCACTCTGACCTGGAAATATTTGTTTGGCAACTTCATTCTGTCATCCTGCTGAAATCAATTCTGTGTTTTCGACTAAAATAAAAGCAAAATACTGCGGAGTTCTGATGAAAGGTCATTGACCTGAAACGTTAACTCTGCTTCTCTCTCCACAGATGCTGCCAGACTTGCTGAGTATTTCAAGCACTTACTGCTTTCATTCTGTATTTTCTTCTTTGTTGTCGAGGTTTTGTTCCATTTTCCTTCAGCGTTCCAGAATTTGGCCATCAGGTCCTGAACTTTTCTGCTTGGGGTTTCACCAATTATTTTGGATCTTATTTCCTGTCACTCAGCACCCTCTGCCTTTTCGATCCATCATTCCCATGACCACACTTCTCTGTCAGTACCAAGGAGATACCCTCATTTACACTCTATCTGCTTTCCATTCATCCCCTGCAAGATTCTTTTAACTTCTTTTTATCTGTTTATAAAATCCTTCACTATTTCCATTTGTTTCCTGCCACCTGTCATTCTGTGCCGTATCACTGGGTAATGTATAGTACCTGCCTGTGTTCCAGATGACTGTTCTTGGGGCTCGTGGGATATATGGAGTCCATGCCATGAGCCCTGCAGTGGTGGGTTTCGCATCAGGCAACGAATCCTCACCCACCCACAGGATACTGGGAGATGCCAAGGGCCCAAGTTCCAATCGGAAAGTTGCAACACTGCCATGTGTCCAGGTGAGGGAGTTCCGAATAAATATTAAATTATATTATGACATCAGTGTCTGTAGTGTGGTGTAATAAGGTTGGTAAGCTGCAGGCACACATTGCCACATGGGACTATGAAATGTCACAAGCAAGGCTCGGAATACGTTCTAAATATTCCTGGTTACCAAAGTATTCTGGAATAATACAGAAGGAAAAAGAGGGCGTGGCAATGTTGATTAAGGATGTTGCAGTTCTAAATAGAAAGGATATACTCAATGGATCAAGGACTGAATTGATCCAGCTTGAGTTGAGGAATGGGGTGAGCTGTTAAATTGCTCGGAGTTTTTTTTATAGAGCTCTTTTATAGAGGAGGTAGATGAGCAAATGGTTTTGCTTGGCCTAACCATCTTCAGCTGCTTCATCAATGACCTTCCTTCAATCATACGGTCAGAAGTGGGGATGTTCGCTGATGATTGCACAATGTTCAGCACCATTCGCGACTCCTCAGATACTGAAGCAGTCTGTGTGGAAATGCAGCAAGTCTTGGACAATATCCAGGCTTGGGCTGATAAGTGGCAAGTAACATTCGCGCCACACAAGTGCCAGGTAATGAACATCTCAAACAAGAGAGAATCTAACCATCTCCCCTTGACATTCAATTAGAACATTACAGCGCAGTACAGGACCTTCGGCCCTCGATGTTGCGCCGACCTGTGAAACCATCTGACCTACACTATTCCATTTTCATCCATATGTCTATCCAATGACCACCGCTGAATCCCCCACTATCAATATCCTGGGGGGCACCATTGACCCAAAACTGAACTGGAGTAGCCATATAAATACCGTGGCTACAAGAGCAGGTCAGAGGCTAGGAATCCTGAAGCGAGTAACTCACCTCCTGACTCCCCAAAGCCTGTCCACCATCTACAAGGCACAAGTCAGGAGTGTGATGGAATACTCTCCACTTGCCTGGATGGGTGCAGCTCCAACAACACTCAAGAAGCTCGACACCATCCAGGACAAAGCAGCCCGCTTGATTGGCACCCCATCTACAAATATTCACTCCCTCCACCGCTGACACACAGTGGCAGCAGTGTGTACCATCTACAAGATGCACTGCAGCAGTTCACCAAGGCTCCTTCAACAGCACCTTCCAAACCCCCGACCTCTACCAACTAGAAGGACAAGGGCAACAAATGCATGGGAACACCACCACCTGCAAGTTCCCCTCCCAGCCACGCACCATCCTGACTTGGAACTGTATTGCCATTCCTTCACTGTCGCTGGGTCAAAATCCTGGAACTCCCTTCCTAACAGCACTGTGGGTGTACCTACCTCACATGGGCTGCAGTGGTTCAAGAAGGCAGCTCACCACCACCTTCTCAAGGGCAATTAGGGATGGGCAATAAATGCTGGCCTGGCCAGTGACACCCACATCTCATGGACGAATAAAATGTTTCAAAGATGTATAACAAAAAAAGAGCAGAAATAACAGGACACTTTACTTAACTAATATAGACTGCGAAAAATATAGTGCTCAGGGGAGGAAAGAAGAATTTCTGACAAGCGTGCAGAGAATTTCCTTGATCACTATGTCTCCAGTCCAACGAGGAACGAAGCAGTGTTTGATCGGTTCAGGGAAATGAAGTAGGGCAAGTGGAGTGTGTTACTCTCGGAGGAGATCATCCAGTGAACAGTGACCACAACATATTTCGGTGTACAGCAATTTTGGAAAGAGGCCAGAACATTTTTAAGATAAAAATGCTTAATTGGGGAGATACTGGCGTAGTGTTAATGTCACTGGCCTTGTAATCCAGAGGCCCAGGCTACGGCCTTGGGATATGGGTTCAAATCCCACCATAGCAGCTGGTGGAATTTAAGTTCAATTAATTAATAAAAAATCAATTAATTAAAGAAATCTGAATTGAAAGCTAGTCTCAGTAATGGTGCCATGAAACTATCATAAATTTTTGTAAAAACCCATCTGGTTCACTAATGTCTTTTTAGGGAAGGAAATCTGCCGTCCTTACCCGGTCTGGCCTACATGGAACTGCAGACCCACAGCAATGTGGTTGACTCTTAACTGCCCTCTGAAATGGTCTAGCAAGACACTCCGTTCAAGGGCAATTAGGGATGGGCAACAAATGCTGGCCTTGCCAGCGATGTCCACATCCTATGAAAGAATTTTTAAAAAGCTAATTTCAGTGATATGAAAAGAAACCTAGCACAAGGAGATTGTAAAAGCTGATTGCAGGGTAAAGCAGTAATGGAACAATGGAGGACATTCAGAGAATAGATAATTCAGATACAAACAAAGGATATAACTTTGTAGGGAAAAGGCAATGCATCCTGAGTGACAAAGCAAATAAAACTCAAATAAAACAGAAGAGATTTGTGACAAATGTAAATTCAGAGGAGGTACACGAGGCTGATTCCTGGGATAAAGGGGTTTTCTTATGAGAAAAAATTGAGCAGGTTGGGCCGATACTCATTGAAGTTTAGAAGAATGAGAGGTGATCTTATTTAAACATATCAGATTCTGAGAGGGCTTGAGAAGGTCGATGCTGAGAGGATGTTTCCCCTCATGGGGGAATCTAGAACTAGGGGGCACTGTTTAAAAATAAGGGGTGTCTCTTGTAAAACAGAGATTAGGAGGAATTTCTTCTCTGAGGGTTGTTAATCTTTGGAATTCTCTTCCCCAGAGAGCAGTGGAGGCTGGGTCATTGAATATATTCAAGGCTGAGTTAGACAGATTTTTGATCTACAAGGGAGTAAAAAGTTATGTCGGGGCAGACAAGAAAGTGGAGTTAAGGCCACAATCAGATCGGAAGAAGATGCCATGTCCTATTATAAGCCTTCCATTGGCTTGTGGCTTTAATAAGGTATTAGCCAAAAATCTAAAGGTATGGGAAAAACACTGGAATATGTTCACTCTACATTTGGAGTTTTTCAAGGAGGTGACCAAGAGGATTGACGAGGGCAGGGCGATGTACGTTGTCTACATGGACTTTAGCAAGGCCTTTGACAGGGTCCCGTGTGGTAGGCTGGTCCAGAAGGTTCAAACACATGGGATCCAGGGTGAACTAGCAAATTGGTTACAAAATTGGCTTGGTGATAGGAGGCAGAGGGTGGTAGAGGAAGGTTGTTTTTCAGATTGGAGGCCGGTGACCAGTGATGTGCCGCAGGGATCGATGCTGGGCCCTCTGTTGTTTGTCATATATATTAATGACTTGGATGTGAATGTAAGGGGCATGATTAGTAAGTTTGCAGATGACACCAAAATTGGTGGTATAGTGGACAGTGAAGAAGGTTGTGTAAGGTTACAACAGGATATAGATCAACTGGGAAAGTGGGCAAGGGAGTGGCAAATGGAATTTAATGCAGACAAGTGCGAAGTGATGCATTTTGGGAAGTTAAACCAGGGCAGGACATATACAGTGAATGGCAGGGCCCTGGGGAGTGTTCTTGAGCAGAGAGACTTTGGGGTGCAAGTACATAGTTCCCTGAAAGTGGCAACACGGGTAGACAGGGTGGTGAAGAAGGCGTATGGCATGCTTGCCTTCATCGGCTGAGGCATTGAGTACAAGAGTTGGGACGTCATGTTAAGGGCGGCGCAGTGGTTAGCACCGCAGCCTCACAGCTCCAGGGACCCGGGTTCGATTTAATAGAGGTATATAAAATTATGAGAGGCAGAGATAGGGTCGATAGCCAGAGTCTGTTTCCCATGGTAGGGGTGAGTAAAACTAGAAGGCATAGATTTAAGGTGAGAGGGAGGAGGTTTAAAGGGGACCAAAGGGGTAAATTCTTCACACAAAGAATAGTGGGTATCTGGAATGTGCTGCCAGAGGAAGTGGTGGAGGCAGGAACAGTAGCAACATTTAAGAGGCATCTGGACAGGTACTTGAATGAGCAAGGCATAGAGGGATATGGAATTAATGCAGGCAGGTGGGATTAGTAATGATAGGCATTATGGTTGGCATGGACGCGGTGGGCCGAAGGACCTGTTTGTATGCTGTACGACTCTGTGACTCTATGACTGGCTACCTCCATTACGGAGCTGGAACTGCGGGTGGATTCACTGTGGAGCATCCGTGATGCTGAAACAGTCATGGATAGCATGTTTAGCAAGGTGGTAACACTGCAGGCAAATGCTGCAAAGGCAGGAAGGGAATGGTTGCCCACTAGGCAGAGTAGAGGAAGGCAGGTAGTTCAGGAGTCCCCTGTGGCCATCCCTCTCTCGAACAGATATACTGCTTTGGATATTGTTGAGGAAGATGGCTCAAGGGAAAGCAGCAAGAGCCAGGTTCGTGGCACCATGGGTGGCTCTGCAGCACAGGAGGGGCGGAAGAAGAGTGGCAGGGCTATAGTGATCGGGGATTCAATCGTAAGGGGAACAGACAGACGTTTCTGCAGCCGCAAAAGAGACTCCAGGATGGTATGTTGCCTCCCTGGAGCGATGGTCAAGGATGTCTCTGACCGGCTGCAGGCATTCTGAGGGGGGAGGGCGTGCAGCCTGTTGTTGTGGTACATATCAGTACCAACGACATGGGTTAAAAAAAAAAGGGATAAGGTCCTACAAGCTGAATTTGGGGAGTTGGGATGAAAATTAAAAAGTAGGATCTCAAAGGTAGTGATCTCAGGAGTACTACCAGTGCCATGTGCTAGCGAGAGCAGAAATAGCAGGATATATCAGATGAATACGTGGCTGGAGAAATGGTGTAGGGGGGAGGGATTCAGATTCCTGGGACATTGGGACTGGTTCTGGGCAAGGTGGAACCAGTACAAGCTGGACGGATTGCATCTGGGCAGGACCAGGACCAATTTCCTCGGGGGGGGGGGGGGGGGGGGTGTTTGTTAGTGCTGTCGGGGAGGGTTTAAACTAGAATGGCAGGGGGATGGGAATCTGAGCAGGGAGACAGAGGAGAGGGATACAAGGATAGAAATGAAAGACAGAAAGGTGAGAAGCAGAAGTGGAAGGCAGAGAAAACAAGGGCGAGAAACAAATGGGGCCACAGTGCAAAATAAAGCTAAGATGCCTAACAATGTTAAAAAGACAAGTCTAGAGGCATTGTTTCTTAATGTGCAGAGCATTCATAGTCATAGAGTCATACAGCATAGAAACAGGCCCTTCGGCCCACTGCGTCCATGCCGACCATAATGCCTATCTATACTAATCCCACCTGCCTGCATTCACAATATGGTAGATGAATTAACAGCAGAAATAGATATAACGGTGATGATATAGTAGCGATTATGGAGATATGGCTGCAAGGTGACCAAGGATGGGAACTGAACATCCAGGGGCATTCAATATTTCGGAAGGACAGGCAAAAAGGGAAAGGAGGTGGGATAGCGATGTTAGTAAAGGAGGAAATCAATACAATAGTGAGGAAGGATATTGGCTCGGAAAATCATGATATGGAATCTGTATGGGCGGAGCTAAGAAAGACCATGGGGCAGAAAACTTTGGTGGGGGCTGTATATAGACCCCCAAACAGCAGTGGTGATGTAGAGGATGGCATTAAACAGGAAATTAGAGACACGGGCAATAAGGGTGCAACTGTAATCATGGGTGACCTTAATCTACATATAGATTGGTCAAACCAAATTAGCAATAATACTGTGAGGAGGATTTCCTGGAGTGTGTACGTGACAGTTTCTTCGACCAATACGTTGAGGAACCAACCAGAAAACAGGCTATTCTAGACTGGGTATTGTGTAATGAGAAAGAATTAATTAACAATCTTGTTGTGTGGGGTCCCTTGGGAGGAGTGACCATAACATGTTAGAATTCTTCATTAAAATAGAGAGTGAAATAGTTGAATCCAAAACTAGGGTCCTGAATCTAAATAAAGGAAACTATGAAGGTATGAGGTGCGTGTTGGCTATGGTAGATTGGGGAACTTTATTAAAAGGGTTGATGGTAGATAGGCAATGGATAATATTTAAAGAACGTGTGCATGAATTACAACAATTATTCATTCCTGTCTGGCACAAAAATAAAAGCGGAAAGGTGGCTCAACCGTGGCTTACAAAAGAAATTAGTGATAGTATTAGATTCAAAGTGGAGGCATATAAAATTGCCAGAAAAGCAGCAATTCTGAGAATTGGGAGCAGTTTAGAATTCAGCAAAGGAGGACAAAGAGGTTGATTAAGCAGGGGAAAATAGAGTATGAGGGGAAACTTGCAGGGAACATAAAAACTGACTGTAAAAGCTTCTATAAATATGTGAAGAGAAAAAGAATAGTGAAGACAAATGCAGGTCCCTTACAGTCAGAAACGGGGGAAATTATAATCGGGAACAAAGAAATGGAGGAACAATTAAACACATACTTTGGTTCTGTCTTCACAAAGGAGGACACAAATAACCTCCCAGAAATGTTAGGGAACCAAGGGTCTATTGAGAGGGAGGACGGGAAGGAAATCAGTATTAGTAAAAAAAAATAGTGCTAGGGAAATTCATGAGGTAAAAGGCTGACAAATCCCCAGGGCCTGATAATCTACATCCCAGAGTACTAAAGGAAGTGGCCCTGGAAATTGTGGATGCATTGGTGGTCATCTTCCAAAATTCTATCGACTCTGGAGCAGTTCCTACAGATTGGAGGGTGGCAAATATAACCCCACTATTTAAAAAAGGAGGGAGAGAAAAAACAGGGAATTACAGACCAGTGAGCCTTACATCAGTAGTGGGGAAAATGCTAGAGTCTATTACAAAGGATGTGATAGCAGAACATCTAGAAAGCATAAACGGGATTAGACAAAGTCAGCGTGGGTTTACGAAAGGGAAATCATGCTTAACAAATCTACTGGAGTTTTTTGAGGATGTAACTAGTAGAATAGATATGGGAGAACCAGTGGATGTGGTATATTTGGATTTTCGGAAGGCTTTTGATAAGGTCCCACATAAGGGGTTAGTGTGAAAATTAAAGTTTATGGGATTGGGGGTAATATACTGGCATGGATTGAGAATTGGTTGACAGACAGGAAACAGAGATTAGGAAGAAATTGGTCTTTTTCTGGGTGGCAGGCAGTGACTAGTGGGATACCGCAGGGATCAGTGCTAGGACCCCAGCTATTCACAATATATATTAATGACTTGGATGAGGGAACGAAATGTGACATTTCAAAGTTTGCAGATGACACAAAGCTGGGGGGGAATGTGAGCTGTGAGAAGGATGCAAAGAGGCTCCAATGTGATTTGGACAAGTTGGGTGAGTGGGCAAATGCTTGGCAGATGCAGTATAACATGGATAATTGTGAGGTTATCCACTTTGGTTGTAAAAACAGAAAGGCTGATTATTATCTGAATGGTGATAGATTGGGAAAGAAGGAGGTGCAACAAGACCTGGGTGTCCAGGAGCAAGGATGTCTTACTGCAGTTATACAGGGCCTTGCTGAGTCCACATCTGAAGTATTGTGTGCAGTTTTGGTCTCCTTATCTGAGGAAGGATGTTCTTGCCATGGAGGGAGTGCAAAGAAGATTTACTCGGCTCATTCCTGGGATGGCAGGATTGACGTATGAAGAGAGATTAGGTCGACTAGGCCTATATTCACTCGAGTTTAGATAAATGAGAGGGGATCTCATAGAAACCTATAAAATTCTAACATGACTAGACAGGCTAGATGCAGGAAGGATATTCCCGATGGCTGGGGAGTCCAGAACCAGGGGTCACAGTCTCAGGATACGGGGCATGCCATTTAGAATCGAGATGAGAAATTCCTTCACTCAGAGGGTGGTGAACCTGTGGAATTCTCTACCACAGAAGGCAGTGGAGGCCAAGTCATTAAATATATTAAAGAAGGAGATAGATATATTTCTTAATGCCAAAGGGATCAAGGGATATGGGGAGACAGTGAGAACAGGGAACGGAATTAGACATCCAGCCATGATCTTTTTTTGAATGGCAGAGCGGGCCCAAAGGGCCGAATGCTCTACTCCTCCGAATTCGTATGTTTGTATATGTTTCAATAAGATCACCTCTCATTCTTCTAAACTCCAATGAGAATAGGCACAACCTGCTCAACTTTTTCTCATAAAACAACCGCTTCATCCCAGGAATCACCTTCGTGAACTTTCCCTGAACTGCTTCCGATGCAAGTACATCCCTCCTTAAGCAAGGAGACCAAAACTGTATGCAGTACTCTAAGTGTGGTCTCACCAATGCCCTGTACAGTTGTAGCAAGACTTTTATACTCCATCCCCTTTGTAATAAAAGGCGAATTTTCCATTTGTCTTCCTAATTACTTGCTGTACGTGCATGCTAATTTTTTGTGATTCCTGAACAAGGACACCCAGATCCCTCTGTACCGTAGCATACTGCAGTCTCTCTCCATGTAAATAATATTCTGCTTTTCTATTCTTCCTACCAAAGTGGACAACCTCACATTTTCCCACATTATACTCCATCTGCAAATTTTTGCCCACTCACTTTGTGTCACCCTCACAACTTGTTTTCTTAGCTGTTTTTGTATCATCAGCAAATTTGGCTACAATACAGTCTGTTCCTTTATCCAAGTCATTAGATTGTAAATAGTTAAGACCCCAGCACTGATCACTGACACTCCACGAGTTACAGTTTGCCAACCTGAAAATGACCCATTTATCCCTACTTTTGCTTCATATTACTGAACCAATCCTCTATCCATGCTTATATATTACCCCCTACACCATCAATCGTTGTTTTGTGCAATAACCTTTGATGTGGCACCTTATTGAATACCTTACAGAAATCCAAGTACACCACATCTACAGGTTCCCTTTTATCTATGTTGCTTGTTACTTACTCAAAGGATTTTAATAACTTAAATAGTTGTTTGGTAGTATCAGAACTTGAGTATTGCTAAAAATAGAGACGTTTTGTCAAAGCTTTTCATCTTGCACTCATCAGGACAATTCCAAGAATGCCAATGTAAGAGAAACAGTATAAATACAGTATACATCTGTTTCCCTTATATTGGTATTCTTGCCTAAGAGCACGATATCCACCAGCTCTTTGCACACTCACCCTAACAGAAGTTACTCACTAACCAATCAACTTATGGCTTTCCTGTGATGTCACTGTTCACATTTTTCAAACTCAGCGGAGGGTTCTTCACGAGCCATGCAGTTGGGCGGGGGGGTGGTGGAGAGAGGGAGCCCCCTTTGTGCAGATGGAGGAAAACACAAAAGCAAATACAGGAGCCTCCTATAGAATTTTTGAGCCCCACCCCTGGATCTTCCAGCATCTCCTCCGTCACCCAACAGTCCAAGCAAAACAGTTCACCAGTACTCCAACACCCACCTCTCCAAAATAACTCACAGGTCCTTTATTCCAATGGATAGAATCAGTTCCATACTTGTGTTGTAATTCTCAGTTCTCAGCTCTCTCCTCTCCAGTTGCTGCTCCCACCAGCCTGTACAGGTGCTGTTGCTTCAGCTGACTGCACGCAGGAAGTGCTCCACAAACTCCCCAGCCAATCCCATGCTATACCCATCCTGGGAGTGTTTAATGGGGACAGTGTAGAAGGAGCTTCACTCTATCCCCAATATCTGAGCTATTGTACTGGCAGCCAGATATCCACCAGATCTCCCTCAGCCCTACCCTTGTCCATGGATCACTGAAGGCAGCAACACAGGTAGATAAGGTGATTAGGAAGGCATATGGGATACTTGCCTTTATTAGCCAAGGCATAGAATATAAGAGCAGGGAGGTTATGATGGAGCTGTATAAAACGCTAGTTAGGCCACAGCTGGAGTACTGCGTACAGTTCTGGTCACCACACTATGGGAAGGATGTGATTGCACTGGAGAGGGTGCAGAGGAGATTCACCAGGATGTTGCCTGGGCTGAAGCGTTTAAGCTATGAAGAGAAACTGGAAAGGCTAGGGTTGTTTTCCTTAGAGCAGAGAAGGCTGAGGGGGGGACCTGATTGAGGTATACAAAATTATGAGGGGCATAGATAGGTTAGATAGGAAGAAACTTTTTCCCTTAGTGGCGGTGTCAATAACCAGGGGGCATAGATTTAAGGTAAGGGGCAGGCGGTTTAGAGGAGATTTGAGGAAAAATATTTTCACCCAGAGGGTGGTTGGAATCTGGAACACACTGCCTGAAGAGGTGGTAGAGTCAGGAACCCTCACAACATTTAAGAAGTATTTAGATGAGCACTTGAAACGCCATAGCATACAAGGCTACGGACCAAGTGCTGGAAAATGGGATTAGAATAGATGGGCTAGATGGCCGGCATGGACACGATAGGCCGAAGGGCCTGTTTCTGTGCTGTATAACTCTATGACTCTATGACTATAACCTGTCAAGGCCTCAATATATTTACCAACTGTTGTCTATTTTCAGGCGAACTCTGCAAAGACCGAGGAAAAGAGTTCGTGTCATGTGCAAATCAGTGTCCGAGGACCTGTACCGACCTTTGGGACCATGTGGAGTGTCTGCAGGGAATATGCAAACCCGGTATGGCATTTACATATAACTACACCACTCAACTCAACAAGCCGAGTGAGACTGTACCATATACACTTCAGGTGTGAGCCTGGATAAGACACACAGTGAGAACTGTAACTGGCAGACTCCAGTCTGAGACCAGCTTGTTTCACGATACAGGGGACTAGCTAAGGTATTAAATGAATACTTTGCATCTGTCTTTATCAAGGAAGAAGACAATACCCAGTTCACAGTGAAAGAGAAGGTATGTAATACACTTGAAGGATTTAAAATTGAAAAAGGAGGAGGTATTAGATCGGCTGTCTACCCTTAAACTGGGTAAGGCACCAGGACCAGATGAGATGCATCCAAGGATACTGAGGGAAGTGAGGTTGGAAATCGCAGAGACACTGGCCATAATTTTACAGTCTTCCTTAGACTCGGGGGTGGTGCCAGAGTACTGGAGAATTGCAAACAGAATCACAAAATAATACAGTGCTGAAGAGGCCCTTTGGCCCATCGAGTCTGCACCGATGCATTAAAACACCTGACCTGTCTACCTAATCCAATTTGCCAGCACATGGCCCATAGCCTTGAATGTTATGACGTGCCAAGTGCTCATCCAGGTACTTTTTAAAGGATGTGAGGCAACCTGCCTCTACCACCCTCCCAGGCAGGGCATTCCAGACCGTCACCACCCTCTGGGTAAAAAAGTTCTTCATCAAAACCCCCTTAAACCTCCTGCCCCTCACCTTAAACTTGTGACCCCTCGTAACTGACCCTTCAACTAAGGGGAACAGCTGCTCCCTATCCACCCTGTCCATGCCCCTCATAATCTTGTACACCTCGATCAGGTCACCCCTCAGTCTTCTCTGCTCCAGCGAAAACAACCCAAGCCTATCCAACCTCTCTTCATAGCTTAAATGTTCCATCCCAGGCAACATCCTGGTGAATCGCCTCTGCACCCCCTCCAATGCAATCACATCCTTCCTATAATGTGGTGACCAGAATTGCACACAGTACTCCAGCTGTGGCCTTACCAAAGTTCTATACAACTCCAACATGACCTCCCTGCTTTTGTAATCTATGCCTCGATTGATAAAGGCAAGTGTCCCATATGCCTTTTTCACCACTCTATTAACCTGCCCTTCTGCCTTCAGAGATCTATGGACAAACACGCCAAGGTCCCTTTGTTCCTCAGAACTTCCCAGTGTCAGGTCATTCATTGAATACGTCCGTGTCACATTACTCCTTCCAAAGTGTATCACCTCACACTTTTCAGCGTTAACTTCCATCTGCCACTTTTCTGCCCATTTGACCATCCCGTCTATATCTTCCTGTAACCTAAGACACTCCACCTCACTGTTAACCACTTGGCCAATCTTTGTGTCATCCGCGAACTTACTGATCCTACCCCCCACATAGTCATCTATGTCGTTTATATAAATGACAAATAGTGGACCCAGCACAGATCCCTGTGGTACGCCACTGGACACTGGCTTCCAGTCACTAAAACAGCCGTCTGTCATCACTCTCGTGTCTCCTACAGCTAAGCCAATTTTGAATCCACCTTATCAAGTTACCTTGTATCCCATGTGCATTTGCTTTCTTGATAAGTCTCCCATGTGGGGCCTTGTCAAAGGCTTTGCTGAAATCCATGTAAACTACATCAACTGCACTACCCTCATCTACACACCTGGTCACATGCTCAAAAAATTCAATCAAATTTGTTCGGCATGACCTCCCTCTGACTAAGCCATGCTGACTATTCCTAATCAAATTTTGCCTCTCCAAGTCGAGATAGATTCTCTCCTTCAGAATTTTCTCCAATAGTTTCCCTACCACTGACGTGAGACTCACTGGTCTGTAGTTCCCTGGCTTATCTCTACAACCTTTCTTAAATAGTGGGACCACATTAGCTGTTCTCCAGTCCTCTGGCACCTCCCCCGTGGGAGGATGGGAGGGTAACTAGTCTGAACTAGAATCTGGGCCCAAACTAGTCAAAAGCATGAGGTGATAGCCAAAGTTCTAATTTTTGCATTCCGTACACCATCAACATTCTGTCAGCAATCTGTCGAGATTGTAATTATGCTGAAGTTTTTACTTTTCATTAAAAATTAGTGTCAGAGCCCCTGTAATCTCCACCCTCGCCTCTCACAGCATCCTGGGACACAAGTTCGGCGGAGAGTTTCATCTGTTGACTTTTTTTAATTAAAATAAAACCACCCAGTTTGTATATATTGGAGATATATACATATATAGATATAAAATACACAAACTGGGTGATTTTATTTTAATTAAAAAAAGTCAACAGATGAAACTCTCCGCCGAACAAAGGCGGTGGAGGGGTGCCACCACCACCCGGAACAAGCAGAGATCAGCAGCCGCCAGCCTCTCAATCTGGTGCCGGGGAGGAGGGTGGGGGGGGGGGGTGTGGGGGGTAAGGGAGGTGGGGGGGGGGAGGGGATAGCCAACAGTTGTAATCTATCTGGAAAAACACGAGGCTGGGAATTAACGGCACTCCATCTCTTCCCCCTACCCCCACACACACAAAAAAGCAAAGTTTGTATACCTGGAGATTTGTCCACTTTTAAGCCTTCCAAAACCTCCAATACCTTGTCACTCCCTATGACAATTTGCTCAAGAAAATCACAGTCTCTCTCTCTAATTTCCATATCTACATACTCATTCTCTTGTGTGAAGACAAGGGTGTAACATTAAGCCCAGCAACTACAAGCCAGTCAGTTTAACTTCAGTGGTGGGGAAACTTCTCGAAACAATAATTCAGGAGCAAATTAATAGGCACATGAACAAATGCAGGTTAATTAAGGAAAGCCGGCATGGATTTGATAAGGGAAAATCATGTTTAACTAACTTGCTGGAGTTTTACGAGGAGGTAACAAAGAGGGTTGATGAGGGCAATGCTGTTGATGTGGTGTACATGGACTTTCAAAAGGCATTTGATACAGTGCCACACAACAGACTTGAGCAAACTCGTGCTTATGGAATAAAAGGGACAGTAGCAACATGGATACATAATTGGCTGAGTGACAGGAAACAGTAGTGGTTAATGGATGTTTTTCGGGCTGGAGGAAGGTTTGTAGTGGAGTTCCCCAGGGATCAGTGCTGGGACCCTTGCTTTTCCTGATATATATTAATAACCTAGACCTTGGTGTACGGGGCACAATTTCAAAGTTTGCAGATGATACAAAACTTGGAAGCATTGTGAATAGTGAGGAGGATAATGTAGAACTTCAAAAGGGCATTGACAAGTTGGTGGATTGGGCAGACAGGTGGCAGATGAAGTTCAATGCAGAGAAATATGAGATGATTCATTTTGGTTGGAAAAACATGGAGAGACAATATAAAATAAAGGGTACAATTCTAAAGGAGGTGCAGGAGCAGAGGGACCTGGGTGTACATGTGCATAAATCATTGAAGGTGGCAGGACAGGTTGAGAGAGCGGTTAATAAAGCATCCAGTATCATGGGCTTTATTAATAGGGGCATAGAGTACAAGAGCAAGGAAATTATGTTGAACTTGTATAAGACACTAGTTCGGCCTCAGTGGAAGGGTGCTTTTCTGAATGGAGGGATGTGACTAGTGGTGTTCCGCAGGGATCAGTGCTGGGACCTTTGCTGTTTGTAGTATATATAAATGATTTGGAGGAAAATGTAGCTGGTCTGATTAGTAAGTTTGCGGACGACACAAAGGTTGCTGGAGTTGCGGATAATGATGAGGATTGTCAGAGGATACAGCAGGATATAGATCGGTTGGAGACTTGGGCAGAGAAATGGCAGATGGAGTTTAATCCGGACAAATGTGAGGTAATGCATTTTGGAAGGTCTAATGCAGGTGGGAGGTAGTGAAAGTGGCAACGCAGGTGGATAAGGTAGTCAAGAAGGCATACGGCATGCTTGCCTTCATCGGTCGGGGCATAGAGTATAAACATTGCCAAGTCATGTTGCAGCTGTACAGAACCTTAGTTAGGCCACACTTAGAATATTGCTTGCAATTCTGGTCGCCACACTACCAGAAGGACGTGGAGGCTTTGGAGAGGGTACAGAAGAAGTTTACCAGGATGTTGCCTGGTCTGGAGGGCATTAGCTATGAGGAGAGGTTGGAAAAACTCGGGATTGTTTTCACTGGACCGACGGAGGTGGAAGGGCAACATGATAGAGGTTAACAATGTTATGAGCGGCATGGACAGAGTGGATAGTCAGAAGCTTTTTCCCAGGGTGGAAGAGTCAGTTACTCGGGGACATTGGTTTAAGGTGCGAGGGGCAAAGTTTCGAGGGGATGTGCAAGGCATGTTTTTTACACTGAGGGTGGTGAGTGCCTGGAACTTTCTGCCAGGGGAGGTGGTGGAAGCAGATACGATAGCGACGTTTAAGAGACATCTTGACAAATACATGAATAGGATGGGAATAGAGGGATATGGGCCCCGGAAGTGCAGAAGGTGTTAGTTTCGGCAGGCATCAAGATCGGCGCAGGCTTGGAGGGCCGAATGGCCTGTTCCTGTGCTGTACTGTTAATTTGTTCTTTGTTCCCTCAACCAATTCTCTGCAATAGCAACAACATCATAGTTCCAAGATAGAGAGAAACTATTCACACTCTTGAAAGGATCGAGAATGAGAGGGCACAGATTTTAAGTATTTGGTAAGAGAAGCAAAAGTGACATGAGGAAAACTTTTTCACACAGCAAGTGGTTAAGGTCTGGAATGCGCTGCCTGAGAATGTGGTGGAGGCAGGTTCAATTGAAGCATTCAAAAGGGAATCAGACAGTTATATGAAAAGGAAGAATGTGCAAGGTTATGGGGCGAAGGCGGGGGAATGGAATTGAGGAAATTGCTCTTTCAGAGAGCCAGTGTGGACACGATGGGCCGAATGGCCTCCTTCTGCACTGTAATGATTCTATGATTCACAAGAGTTCAGTGTTGGGACCCTTGCTTTTCCTTATATATATTAATGACCTAGACGCAGTGGTTAGCACCGCAGCCTCACAGCTCCAGCGACCTGGGTTCAATTCCGGGTACTGCCTGTGTGGAGTTTGCAAGTTCTCCCTGTGTCTGCGTGGGTTTTCTCCGGGTGCTCCAGTTTCCTCCCACATGCCAAAGACTTGCAGGTTGATAGGTAAGTTGGCCATTATAAATTTCCCCTAGTATAGGTAGGTGGTAGGGAAATATAGGGACAGGTGGGGATGTGGTAGGAATATGGATTTCGTGTAGGATTAGTATAAATGGGTGGTTGATGGTCGGCACAGACTCGGTGGGCCGGAGGGCCTGTTGCAGTGCTGTATCTCTAAAATTAAAAAAAATAAAATACAGGGCACAATTTCAAAATTTTTGGATAATACAGAACATTTAAGAAGTATTTAGATGAGCACTTCAAATGCCATAGCATACAAGGCTACGGGCCAAGTGCTGGAAAATGGGATTAAAATAGATAGGTGCTTGATGGTTAGAGTGGACACGATGGGTCGAAGGGCCTGTTTCTGTGCTATATAACTCTGACTCCATGAACCATGAGGCATGTGAAGAGATTCATTAGGTGTACAAGATTATGAGGGGCATGGACAGGGTGGATAGGGAGCAGCTGTTCCCCTTAGTTGAATGATCAGTTATGAGGGGTCACAAGTTTAAGGTGAGGAGCGGGAGGTTTAAGGGGGATTTGAGGAAGAACTTTTTTACCCAGAGGGTGGTGACGGTCTGGAATGCCCTGCCTGGGAGGGTGGTAGAGGCAGGTTGCCTCACATCCTTGAAAAAGTACCTGGATGAGCACTTGGCACGTCATAACATTCAAGGCTATGGGCCAAGTGCTGGCAAATGGGATCAGGTAGACAGGTCAGGTGTTTTAATGCATCGGTGCAGACTCAATGGGCCGAAGGGCCTCTTCTGCACTGTATTATTCTATGATTTTGGTGGGAAGAACATGGAGAGACAGTATAAAATAAAGGGTACATTTCTAAAGGGGGTGCAGGAGCAGAGAGACCTAGGTGTATATGTGCATAAGTCATTAAAGGTGGCAGGTTGAGAGCAGTTAATAAAGCATACAGTATCCTGGGCTTTATTAATCGGGGCACAGAGTTCAAGAGCAAGGAAGTTATGTTGAAATGAGAAAAGAAAATGCCAGAAATACTCCACAGGTTTTGCAGCATCTGTGTAGAGAGAATCCGATGTTCTGATGAAGGGTCACAGCCTTAAATGTTAACTCTGTTTCTCTCTACACAGTTGCTGCCGGACCTGCTGAGTATTTTCAGTACTTTCTGTTCTCATTTCAGAGTTCCAGCATCCATAGTATTTTTCTCTTAGTGGTTATGTTGAACTTGTATAAGACACCAGTTCGGCCTCAGCTGGAGTCATAGAGTCATAGTCGTACAGCATAGAAACAGGCCCTTCGGCCCACTGCATCCATGCCGACCATAATGCCTATCTATACTAATCCCACCTGCCTGCATTAATTCCATATCCCTCTATGCCTTGCTCATTCAAGTACCTGTCCAGATACCTCTTAAATGTCGCTACTGTTCCTGCCTCCACCACCTCAGGCAGCTCATTCCAGATACCCACTGTTCTTTGTGTGAAGAATTTGCCCCTTTTGATCCCCTTTAAACCTCCTCCCTCTCATCTTAAATCTATGCCCTCTAGTTTTACTCACCCCTACCATGGGAAACAGACTCTGGCTATCTACCCTATCTCTGCCTCTCATAATTTTATATACCTCTATCATGTCCCCTCTCAGCCTCCTTTGCTCCAGGGAAAGCAGACCCAGCCTATCCAATCTCTCTTTATAACTCAAGCCCTCCAAACCAGGCAACATCCTTGTGAATCTTTTCTGCACCCTCTCTAGCTTAATCACATCTTTCCTGTAGTGCGGCAACCAGAACTGCACACAGTACTCCAAATGCGGCCGAACCAACGTTATGTACAACTGTAACATGACGTCCCAACTCTTGTACTCAATGCCTCGGCCAATGAAGGCAAGATGCCATATGCCTTCTTCACCACCCTGTCTACCTCTGTTGCTACTTGGAGGGGAGTATGTACTTGCACCCCAAGGTCTCTCTGCTCAGCTACACTCCCCAGGGCCCTGCCATTCATTGTATATGTCCTGCCCTGGTTTAACTTCCCAAAATGCATCACTTCATACTTGTCTGCGTTAAATTCCATTTGCCACTCCCTTGCCCACTTTCCCAGTTGATCTATATCCTGTTGTAACCTTAGACAACCTTCTTCACTGTCCACTATACCACCAATTTTGGTGTCATCTGCAAACTTAGTAATCATGCCCCCTACATTCACATCCAAGTCATTAATATATATGACAAACGAGAGGGCCCAGCACCGATCCCTGCGGCACACCACTGGTCACCGGCCTCCAATCTGAAAAACAACCCTCCACTATCACCCTCTGCCTCCTATCACCAAGCCAATTTTGTATCCAATTTGCTGGCTCACCCTGGATCCCATGTGTTCGAACCTTCTGGACCAGCCTACCATGCGGGACCTTGTCAAAGGCCTATGGAATATTGTGTCCAGTTCTGGACGCCAACCTTTCAGAAAGATGTGGAGAGAATATCGAAAAGATTCACGAGAATGGTTCCAAGGATGAGGAATTTCAGTTATGAAGATAGATTGGAGAAGTTAGGACTGTTTTCCTTGGAGAAGGGAAGGCTGAGAGTTGACTTGATGCTATTCAAAATCATGAGGGATTGGGACAGAGTAGATAGAGAGAAGAGAGCACAGATTTAATGTGATTGGCAAAAGTGACATGAGGAAAAACTTTTTCACGCCGCGAGTGTTTAGGATCGAGAATGCACTGCCTAAGAGTGCAGTGGGGGTAGGTTCAAAAGGGAATTAGACTGTTAACTGAAAAGGAAGAATGTGCAGGATTATGGGGAGAAGGCAGGGGAATGGGATCGGGTGAAATGCTCATTTGGAGACTTGGCGAATGGCCTCCTTTTGCATTGTAACGATTCGGTGATTCTGAGGATGTCATGGTCTGGATCAATAAGTGGGAGATGGGCTGTTTCAGTGTTCGACCCGCACTCCTTGAACTAACTCCACTTAAACCACCCTCTACAACCTGTTCTATTTCACTTTGTACCTTGTAAGCACAGAAATTGAGCCATTGGATGTGGCTGCAAACTGTTTGACCTTTGATCTCTCCCTCCAGGTTGTCAGTGCCCCAGAGGTCAGTTGCTGCAGGATTCACACTGTGTGTCAGTCTCGGATTGTCGCTGTGGATTACCCAGCTCAAACCACACTGTGGAATATCAGCCAGGAGATAGTATCCCTGTCCCGTGTGGCAACTGGTATGTTTGAGTTTAGTGATTAATGTACAGATTTATATCCTGAATATAAGAACATCAGAAATAGGAGCGGGAGTCGGCCGTGGGGCCCCTCAAGCCTGCTCTGCCATTCAAATGGATCATGATTGATCTCTGTATTAATTGCACTTTCCTGCCCTATTCCCAAATCCCTTAATTCCCTAAGTGTCCAAAGATCTATCGATCTCAATCTTGAATATCCAGAGCCCTCTGGGGCAGACAATTTCAAAGATTCTCAGTCCTTGGAGTGACAAAATTTCTCCTCATCTCAGTCCTAAATGTCTGACCCCTATCAAAGAACAGTACAGAACAGGAACAGGCCATTTGGCCCTCCAAGCCTGCGCCGATCTTGATGCCTGCCAAAACTAAAGTCCTGGGGAAAATTGATGTACAGAGAGATTTGGGTGTTCAGGTCCATTGTTCCCTGAAGGTGGCAATGCAGGTCAATAGAGTGGTCAAGAAGGTATACGGCATGCTTTCCTTCATCGGACGGAGTACTGAGTACAAGAGTTGGCAGGTCATGTTACAGTTGTATAAGACTTTGGTTCGGCCACATTTGGAATACTGCGTGCAGTTCTGGTCGCCACATTACCAAAAGGATGTAGATGCTTTGGAGAGGGTGCAGAGGAGGTTCACCAGGATGTTGCCTGGTATGGAGGGCGCTAGCTATGAAGAGAGGTTGAGTAGATTAGGATTATTTTCATTAGAAAGACGGAGGTTGAGGGGGGACCTAATTGAGGTGTACAAAATCATGAGAGGTTAGATTAGATTAGATTAGAGATACAGCACTGAAACAGGCCCTTCGGCCCACCGAGTCTGTGCCGACCATCAACCACCCATTTATACTAATCCTACACTAATCCCATATTCCTACCAAACACCATATTCCTACCAAACATCCCCACCTGTCCCTATATTTCCCTACCACCTACCTATACTAGTGACAATTTATAATGGCCAATTTACCTATCAACCTGCAAGTCTTTTGGCTTGTGGGAGGAAACCGGAGCACCCGGAGAAAACCCACGCAGACACAGGGAGAACTTGCAAACTCCACACAGGCAGTACCCAGAATCGAACCCGGGTCCCTGGAGCTGTGAGGCTGCAGTGCTAACCACTGCGCCACTGTGCAGGTATAGACAGGGTGGATAGCAAGAAGCTTTTTCCCAGAGTGGGGGATTCAATTACTAGGGGTCACGAGTTCAAAGTGAGAGGGGAAAAGTTTCGGGGGGATATGCGTGGAAAGTTCTTTACGCAGAGGGTGGTGGGTGCCTGGAACGCGTTGCCAGCGGAGGTGGTAGACGCGGGCACGATAGCGTCTTTTAAGGTGTATCTAGACAGATACATGAATGGGCAGGAAGCAAAGAGATACAGACCCTTAGAAAATAGGCGACAGGTTTAGATAGAGGATCTGGATCGGCGCAGGCTTGGAGGGCCGAAGGGCCTGTTCCTGTGCTGTAATTTTCTTTGTTCTTTGTTCTGCACTTCCGGGGCCCAAATCCCTCTATTCCCTGCCTATTCATATATTTGTCAAGATGTCTCTTAAACGTCGCTATCGTATCTGCTTCCACCACCTCCCCTGGCAGAAATGTTTCAGGCACTCACCACCCTCTGTGTAAAAAACATGCCTCGCACAACCCCTCTAAACTTTGCCCCTCGTACCTTAAACATATGTTCCCTAGTAACTGACTCTTCCACCCTGGGAAAAAGCTTCTGACTATCCACTCCGTCCATGCTGCTCATAACTTTGTAAACCTCGATCATGTCCCCCCTCCACCTCCGTCGTTCCACTGAAAACAATCCGAGTTTTTCCAACCTCTCCTCATAGCTAATACCCTCCAGACCAGGCAACATCCTGGTAAACCTCCTCTGTACCCTCTCCAAAGCCTCCACGTCCTTCTGGTAGTGTGGCAACCAGAATTTCACGCAGTATTCCAAGTGTGGCCTAACTAAAGTTCTGTACAGCTGCAGCATGAGTTGGCAATTTTTATACTTTATGCCCCGACCGATGAAGGCAAGCATGCTGTATGCCTTCTTGACTACCTTATCCACCTGCGTTGCCACTTTCAGTGACCTGTGGACCTGTACGCCCAGATCTCTCTGCCTGTCAATACTCCGAAGGGTTCTGCCATTTACTGTACACCTCCCACCTGCATTAGACCTTCCAAAATGCATTCCCTCACATTTGTCCGGATTAAACTCCATCTGCCATTTCTCTGCCCAAGTCTCCAACCGATCTATATCCTGCTGTATCCTCTGACAATCCTCATCATTATCCGCAACTCCACCAACCTTTGTGTCGTCCGCAAACTTACTAATCAGACCAGCTACATTTTCCTCCAAATCATTTATATATCCTACTAACAGCAAAGGTCCCAGCACTGATCCCTGCAGAACACCACTAGTCACATCCCTCCATTCAGAAAAGCACCCTTCCACTGATACCCTCTGTCTTCTATGACCGAGCCAGTTCTGTATCCATCTTGCCAGCTCACCTCTGATCCCGTGTGACATCACCTTTTGTACCAGTCTGCCATGCGGGACCTTGTCAAAGGCGTTACTGAAGTCCAAATGGATAACATCCACTGCCCTTCCTTCATCAATCATCTTCGTCACTTCCTCAAAAAACGCAATCAAATTAGTAAGACACGACCTCCCCTTCACAAAACCATGTTGCCTCTCACTAATAAGTTTGTTTGTTTCCAAATGGAAGTAACTCTTGTCCCAAATAATCCCCTCTAATAGTTTCCCTACCACTGATGTAAGGCTCACCAGCCTATAATTTCCTGGATTATCCTTGCCACCCTTCTTAAACAAAGGAACAACATTGGCTATTCTCCAGTCCTCTGGGACCTCACCTGTAGCCAATGAGGATGCAAAGATTTCTGTCAAGGCACCAGCAATTTCTTCCCTTGCCTCCCTCAGTATTCTGGGGTAGATCCCATCAGGCCCTGGGGACTTATCTACCTTAATGCTTTGCAAGACACCCGACACCTCCTCCTCATTGATACTGAGATGACTGAGACTGTGCCCGTGTTCCAGATTCCCCAGCCAGAGGGAACATTCTCTGTCTACCCTGTAAAGCCCTCTATTAATTGTATATTTCAGTGAGATCACCTCTCATTCTTCTAAACTCCAGAGAGTATAGGCCCGTCCTACTCAATCTCTCCTCCATAGGACAACCCTTTCAAGCAGGAATCATGCACCACCCACCTTAAGGTAGATTAAGGTAGGTAAGTCACCAGGGCCTGATGGGATCTACCCCAGAATACTGAGGGAGACCAGGGAAGAAATTGCTGGGGCCTTGACAGAAATCGTTGCATCCTCATTGGCTACAGGTGAGGTCCCAGAGGACTGTAGAATAGCCAATGTTGTTACTTTGTTTAAGAAGGGTAGCAAGGATAATCCAGGAATTTATAGGTCGGTGAGCCTTACATCAGTGGTAGGGAAATTATTAGAGAGGATTCTTCGGGACAGGATTTACTCCCATTTGGAAACAAACAAACTTATTAGTGAGAGGCAGCATGGTTTTGTGAAGGGGAGGTCGTGTCTCACTAACTTGATTGAGTTTTTTGAGGAAGTGACGAAGATGATTGATGAAGGAAGGGCAGTGGATGTTATCTATATGGACTTCAGTAAAGCCTTTGACAAAGTCCCTCATGACAGACTGGTGCAAAAGGTGAAGTCACACGGGATCAGAGGTGAGCTGGCAAGATGGATACAGAACTGGCTCGGTCATAGAAGACAGAGGGTATCAGTGGATGGGTGTTTTTCTGAATGGAGGGATGTGACTAGTGGTGTTCCGCAGGGATCAGTGCTGGGACCTTTGCTGTTTGTAGTATATATAAATGATTTGGAGGAAAATGTAGCTGGTCTGATTAGTAAGTTTGCGGATGACACAAAGGTTGGTGGAGTTGCGGATAGTGATGAGGATTGTCAGAGGATCTTGATCGGTGGAGCCTTGGGTGGAGAAATGGCAAATGGAGTTTAATCCGGACAAATGTGAGGTAATGCATTTTGGAAGGTCTAATGCAGGTGGGAAGTATACAGTAAATGGCAGAACCCTTCGGAGTATTGACAGGCAGAGAGATCTGGGGTGTACAAAATCATGAGAGGTATAGACAGGGTGGATAGCAAGAGGCTTTTTCCCAGAGTGGGAGATTCATTTACTGGAGGACACGAGTTCAAAGTGAAAGGGGAAAAGTTTAGGGGGGATATGCGTGAAAAGTTCTTTACGCAGAGGGTGGTGGGTGCCTGGAACGCATTACCAGCGGAGGTGGTAGACGTGGGCACGATAGCGTCTTTTAAGATGTATCTAGACAGATACATGAATGGGCAGGAAGAAAAGAGATACAGAACCTTAGAAAATAGGCGACATGTTTAGAGAGAGGATCTGGATCGGCGCAGGCTTGGAGGGCCGAAGGGCCTGTTCCTGTGCTGTAATTATCTTTGTTTCTTGTTGGGCGTACAGGTCCATAGGTCACTGAAAGTGGCAACGCAGCTGGATAAGGTAGTCAAGAAGGCATATGGCATGCTTGCCTTCATCAGTCAGGGCATAGAGTATAAAAATTGGCAAGTCATGCTGCAGCTGTACAGAACTTTAGTTAGGCCACACTTAGAATATTGCGTGCAATTCCAGTTGCCATGCTACCAGAAGGACGTGGAGGCTTTGGAGAGGGTACAGAAGAGGTTTACCAGGATCAAAAACAAGAAATGCTGGATTCACTCAGCAGGTCTGGCAGCATCTGTGGAAAGAGAAGCAGAGTTAACGTTTCGGGTCAGTGACCCTTCTTCGGAAGGGTCCGGAGAAGGGTCACTGACCCGAAACGTTAACTCTGCTTCTCTTTCCACAGATGCTGCCAGACCTGCTGAGTGAATCCAGCATTTCTTGTTTTTGTTTCAGATTTCCAGCATCCGCAGTATTTTGCTTTTATTTTAGGTTTACCAGGATGTTGCCTGGTCTGGAGGGCATTGGCTATGAGGAGAGGTTGGATAAACTCTGATTGTTTTCACTGGAACGACGGAGGTGGAGGGCCAACATGATAGAGGTTTACAAAGTTATGAGCGGCATGGACAGAATGGATAGTCAGAAGCTTTTTCCCCGGGTGGAAGAGTCAGTTACTGGGGGACATAGGTTTAAGGTGAGAGGGGCAAAGTTTAGAGGGGATGTGCGAGGCATGTTTTTTACACTGAGGGTGGTGAGTGCCTGGAACTTTCTGCCAGGGGAGGTGGTGGAAGCAGATACGATAGCGACGTTTAAGAGACATCTTGACAAATACATGAATAGGATGGGAATAGAGGGATACGGTCCCCGGAAGTGCAGAAGGTTTTAGTTTAGGCAGGCATCAAGATCGGCGCAGGCTTGGAGGGCCGAATGGTCTGTTCCTGTGCCGTACTGTTCTTTGTTCTTTGTTCCCACCCTCTAAGGCGTGTATCCTTCTTTAGGTAAGAGGACCACAATCATACAGTTATTGGAACTCTCACTCAATTTGTGCTATATGCACAAGATTCTAAAAGAGGGAGTAGAGTTCTTTTTAGATCATGGATGGGCAGCTGAGACCTGTTGCTTCTGTTACGACCGACCGCTCCAGTCAAAGCCCCCAATCAAAATATGATTCTGATTGTGATGGGACCAACGCACTGTTAATTCAATCCCGTCCCTCCACAGATCGCCTAACATATCATCTTAAACTTTCTAAATTCAAAGACCCAGCCAAACTGTACCATCTATTTACCTCCGAATGAAGCTAACCAAACCAGGTGTCTTTAAATCAACAAATTAACTTTTATTAGAAAAACTAAATTCTTAAACACTATCAAGATACAATCAACATTTAAAATTTTAAAAAATTAGAGTCCTTGCAAATGTCCAGTCCAATGTTGCTTGAAGTCCTCACAGCCATCCAATGGGGAAAAAAGGTTCTTCTGCAGTAGAACAGTCCGTAGTCTAATTCCAGCAGTAAGTGATGTTTCCTTCAGTGATGGATTTCAACCATTAACAACTTGCAAACACTTTCAATGGAATCAATCTGACTTTGGAGCTTTTAAGAGATGAAAGATTGTCACTGTCTAACTTCCCTTCCTTCGGTTTAAATTACTAGAGATCTCTGTTTTGGCTTGACTTTCTTTTCAGAATTTTGAGAGATGATAATTAAACAGACAAAAATCTCTTCCATCAGTTTAAATGGCTGAGAGCTCTTTTTCAGGTGCTAACACCAGCTGTCTGTCTGTGTTCTGTTCGAACAGACTGTCTTCAACTAAAAAGCCAGTTCAAAATTGAATTGTAACAAATGTATCACGTGATGCTCAATCCAAGTGGCTGTTTCCAAGGTAACGAAAATACACCCTTTGAATTGCAGTCTCCAAATGGCCATTGCTGGGTAACCAGGATGCATTCTCTGAAGCTGGTTGATTCCCTCTCCATTTGGTTGTATCCAACAGCAACCAAAAATGCATTTTCTCTAACTCCTGAGGTTTGCTGGTTCTTCAAGCAGTACGGCTCCTTTTCCAGCCTTAAAGACACACGGAGAGAAAAAGAACTACAGGACCATGACACTTACAATTCCTGTACCATGAGGACAGGAAGTGTCTCCAGCTGCTTGAGCTTGAGCTCAGGATTTCTGAGCTTGAGGGGCAGTTGGAGTCACTGCGGAGCATCAGGGAGGATGAGAGTTTCCAGGATTGTATGCTCTTGGAGCTGGTTACACCACAGGCAGTGAGAATTCAAGATATTTGATATGTGGTGATCCAGAAGAGTAGGAGGAGGCAAGAGATGCAGGAGTCTTCGGGGTGTGTGCCACTCTCAAACCGGTACTCCGCTTTGGAGACTCTGGGAGTGACGAAACGTTGACGGGCAGCAATGAGCAAGTGACTGTAAAGGAGGAAACAGCAAAGAGTAGAAATATAGTCATTATCGGAGATTCCATAGTTAGAGCAAGCATTTCTGTAGCTGTCATCGTGAATCCCACATGATGCCAGGGTAAATGACATCATGGAGACGGTGCAGGATATTCTGCACATGGAAGGGAGTGAGTCAGAAGTTGTGGTACACATTGGTACCAACGACATAGAGAGAGCAGGTATTGAGGTCCTACAGTCAGCTTTTCAGGAGATAGGGAGGAAGTTAAAAAGTAGAACCTCAAAGATAGTAAACTCTGGATTATTCACAGTGCCATACACCAGCAAGAATAGAGAGGAAAATAGGGAGGATCAATGCGTGGCTTGAAGCGTGGTGCAGGAGGGAGGGCTTAAGATTCTTGGACCATTGGGACCAGTTCTGGGGCAGGAGGCACATGTTCAAAAGGGATGGCTGCACCTCAACAGCACTGGGGTCAATGTTCTCAAGGGGAGGTTCACGAGTGTGGTTGGGGAGGGATTAAACTAAATTAGCAGGGGGGTGGGCACCAGCATATAGAAGTAGAAAAAAGAAATAAGGTGCATAAAGGAGTGAGAGTGTTAGATAGTACTCGAGAAGGAAGTATTACAATATTATATAGGAGCAGATTAAGAAAGACTCCGAGGAATACAAAGACAGGTTTGCAATGCATGTATGTAAATGCACAAAATGTAGCAAATAAGGTTGTTGCATAAATAGCTGTGCAGGATTATAATGTAGTGACAATAACGGAAATGTGGCTTAAAAATGGTGAGTACTGGATGCTTAAATCTTTTGCATACACAGTTTTTAGAAAAGATGGAGAATCCCAGAATTGTTACAGTGCAAAATGAGGCCATTTGGCCCATCATGTCTGCACTCGCTCTCTGAAAGAGCAATTCACTCAGTTCCATTCCCCGCCTTCTCTCCATAACCCTACACATTCTTCTTTTTCATATAACTGTCTAATTCCCTTTTGAATGCTTCAATTGAACCTGCCTCCACCACGTTCTCAGGCAGCACATTCCAGACCTTAACCACTCGTTGCATGAGACAGTTTTTCCACATGTCACTTTTGCTTCTCTTACCAAGTACTTTAAATCTGTGCCCTCTCGTTCTCGATCCTTTCACGAGTGGGAACAGTTTCTCTCTATCTACTCTGTCCAGAACCTTCATGATTTTAAATACCTCTAACAGATCTCCTCTCAGCCTTCTCTTCTCCAAGCAACACAGTCCTAACTTCTCCAATCTATCTTCATAACTGAAATTCCTCATCCCTGGAACCATTCTCGTGAATCCTTTCTGTACTCTCTCCAATGTCCTCATGTCTTTCCTAAAGTGTGTCACCCAGAACTGGACACAATATTCCAGCTGAGGCCGAACTAGTGTCTTATACAAGTTCAAAATAACTTCCTTGCTCTTGTACTCTATGCCCTTATTAATCCCAGGATACTGTGTTTTATTAATCACGCTATCAACCTGTCCTGCCACCTTCAATGATTTATGCACATACACACCCAGGTCCCTCTGCTCCTGCATCCCCTTTAGAATTGTACCCTTTATTTTATATTGTCTCTCCATGTTGTTCCTACCGAAATGAATCACTTCACATTTCTCTGCATTGAACTTCATCTGCCACCTGTCTGCCCATTCCACCAACTTGTCTATGTCCTTTTGAAGTTCTACATTATCTTCCTCACAGTTCACAATGCTTCCAAGTTTCGTAGCATCTGCAAACTTTGAAATTGTGCCCTGTACAGCAAGGCCTAGGTCATTAATATATATCCGGAAAAGCAAGGGTCCCAACACTGATCCTTGGGGAACTCCACTACAAACATTCCTCCAGCCCGAAAAATGTTTTGTTTCCTGTCACTCAGCCAATTTCGTATCCATGTTGCTAATGTCCCTTTTATTCCATGAGCTGCAAGTTTGCTCACAAGTTTGCTGTGTGGCACTGTATCAAATGCCTCTTGCAAGTCCACGTACACCACATCAACAGCATTGCTCTCATCAACCTCTCTGTTACCTCCTCAAAAAATTCCAAGTTAGTTAAACATGGTTTTTCCTTAACAAATCCATGCTGGCTTTCGTTAATTAATTTGCATTTGTCCATGTCACTATTGATTTTGTCTCGAATTATTTTTTCTAGAAGTTTCCCACCACCAAAGTTAAACTGACTGGCCTGTAGTTGCTGGGCTTATCTTATCTTTTATTCATTCATGGGATGTGGGCATCACTGGCAAGGCCAGCATTTATTGCCCATCCCTAATTACCCTTGAGAAGGTGGTGGTGAGCTGCCTTCGTGAACCGCTGCAGTCTATGTGGGGTAGATACACTCACAGTGCTGTTAGGAAGGGAGTTCCAGGATTTTGACCCAATGACAGTGAAGGAACGGCGATATAGTTCCAAATCAGGATGGTTTATTTATTTATTTTTTATTTATTTAGAGATACAGCACTGAAACAGGCCCTTCGGCCCACCGAGTCTGTGCCGACCAACAACCACCCATTTATACTAATCCTACATTAATCCAATGTTCCCTACCACCTATCTACACTAGGGGCAATTTACAACAGCCAATTTACCTATCACCTGCAAGTCTTTGGCAGTGGGAGGAAACCGGAGCACCCGGCGAAAACCCACGCAATCACAAGAAGAACTTACAAACTCCACACAGGCAGTACCCAGAATCGAACCCGGGTCCCTGGAACTGTGAGGCTGTGGTGCTAACCACTGCACCACTGTGCCACCCTGGTGTGTGATTTTGGAGGGGAACATGCAGATGGTGGTGTTCCCATACATTTGCTGCCCTTGTCCTTCTAGTTGGTAGAGGTAACAGGTTTGGTGGTTTTGTCTAAGGAGCTTTGGTGCGTTGCTGCAGTGCAGCTTGTAGATGGTACACACTGCTGCCACTGTGTGTCAGTGGTGGAGGGAGTGAATGTTTGTGGATGGGGTGCCAATCAAGCAGGCTGCTTTGTCCTGGATGGTGTCGAGCTTCTTGAGTGTTGCTGGAGCTGCACCCATCCAGGCAAGTGGAGAGTATTCCATCACACTCCTGACTTGTGCCTTGTAGATGGTGGACAGGCTTTGGGGAGTCAGGAGATGATTTACTCACTTCAGGATTCCTAGCCTCTGACCTGCTCTTGTAGCCATGGTATTTATATGGCTACTCCAGTTCAGTTTCTGGTCAATGGTAGCCCCTAGGATGTTGATAGTGGGGGATTCAGCGATGGTAATGCCATTGAATGTCAAGGGGAGATGGTAAGATTCTGTGTTGTTGGAGATGGTCATTGTCTGGCACTTGTGTGGCGCGAATGTTATTTGCCACTTATCAGCCCAAGCCTGGATATTATGTCCAGGCCTTGCTGCATTTCTACACGGACTGCTTCAGTACCTGAGGAGTCACGAATGGTGCTGAACATTGTGCAATCATCAGCAAACATCTGCATTTCTGACCTTATGATTGAAGGAAGGTCATTGATGAAGCAGCTGAAGATGGTTGGGCCTAGGACACTACCCTGAGGAACTCCTGCAGTGATGTCCTGGAGCTCAGATGATTGACCTCCAATAATCACAACCATCTTCCTTTGTGCTAGGTATGATTCCAACCTGCGGAGAGTTTTCCCCTGATTCCCATTGACTCCAGTTTTGCTAGGGCTCCTTGATGCCATATTCAATGCTGCCTTGATGTCAAGGGCAGTCACTCTCACGTCACCCGTTTTTGATCAAGGGTGTAATGTATGCAATTCTCCAGTCCTCTGGCACCACCCCCGTGTCGAAGGAAGATTGAAAATTATGGCCAGTGCCTCTGTCATTTCCACCCTCACGTCCCTCAGTATCCTTGGATGCATCTCATCCGGCCCTGGTGCTTTATCCACTTTAAGTACAGACAGCCTATCTAATACTTCCTCTTTATCAATTTTAAAGCCCTGTAGTGTCTGACGTATCTTTCAATATTGCCTGGGTTGCATCATCGTCCTTCGTAAAGACAGATGCAAAGTATTCATTTACTATCTCAGCTAGGCCCTCTGCCTCCATGTGTAAATCCCCTTTCTGGTCCTGAATCAGCCCCACACCTCCTTTTACCACCTTTTTACTATTTATGTGCATGTGGAAAGCTTTGGGATTTCTTTTCATGCTCTCTCTGCTTCTCCTCTGCCAGAGGAAATGGGCGAGGGACTAAATGAGTAACCTTAGTTAGGCCACACTTGGAATATTGTGTACAATTCTGGTCGCCACACTACCAGAAGGACGTGAAGGCTTTGGAGAGGGTACAGAGGAGGTTTGCCAGGATGTTGCCTGGTCTGGAGGGCATTAGCTATGATAAGAGGTTGGATAAACTCCAATTGTTTTCACTGCAACGACGGAGGTGGAGGGGCGACATGATAGAGGTTTACAAAGCTATGAGTGGCATGGACAGAGTGGATAGTCAGAAGCTTTTTCCCGGGGTGGAAGAGTCAGTTACTAGGGGACATAGGTTTAAGGTGCAAGGGGCAAAGTTTAGAGGGGATGTGCGAGGCAAGTTCTTTACACAGAGGGTGGTGAGTGCCTGGAACTTGCTGCCAGGGGAGGTGGTGGAAGCAGGTACGATAGCAACGTTTAAGAGACATCTTGACAAATACATGAATAGGATGGGAATAGAGGGATACGGTCCCTGGAAGTGCAAAAGGTTTTCGTTTAGACAGGCATCAAGATCGGCGCAGGTTTGGAGGGCCGAATGGCCTGTTCCTTTGCTGTACTGTTCTTTGTTCTTTGTTTTTTCACTTCGAGGAGAGATGGTGACATCGTGGTAATGTCACTGGACTCGTAATCCAGGCTAATGCTATGGGGAAGTGGTTTTGAATCCCACCACAACAAATGTTGAAATTTGAATTCAATTAATAAATCTGGAATTAAAAAGTTAGTCTGATTGTGACCATGAAGCCATTGTTTGTTGTAAAAACCCATCTGGTTCACTCATGTCTTGGAGGGAAGGAAATGTGAATGGTCTGGCCTACAAGTTACTCCAGACCCACAGCAATGTGGTTGACTGTTAAATGTTTACTGAAATGGCCTACCAAGCCACTCAGTTCAAGGGATGGGTAATAAATGCTGACCTACCCAGTGACACCCACATCCCACAAGCAAATAAAAAAAATACTTGCCCTCTGGAATGGATTTACGAAAGGGAGATCCTGTTTGACAAATTTATTAGAGTTTTTGAGGATGTAACTAGTAGGGTAGATATAGGGGAACCAGTCGATGTAGTATACCGGGATTTTCAAAAGGCATTCGATAAGGTGCCATATAAAAGATTAATAGGCAAGATAAGGGAGTAATATATTAGCATGGACAGAAAGAGTGGTTAACCAAAGGGATGCAAAGAGTGAGCATATATGGGGCATTTTCAAGTTGGCAGGCAGAATAGTGGGATGCCGCAAAGGTCAGTGCTGGGGGCTCAGCTATTTACACTCTATATTAATGACTTGGATGAACACAGAAACATAGAAAAATAGGAGCAGGAATAGGCCATTCGGTCCTTCGAGCCTGCACCGCCTTCAATACGACCATGGACGATCATCCAAATTCAGTACCCTGCTCTCACTTTCTCTTCTTATCCCTTGATCCCTTCAGCCCGAAGAACTATATCTAACTCTCTTTTTGGAATATATTTAATGGTTTGGCCTCCGCTGCTTTCTGTGGTTGAGAATTCCACAGATTTACCACTGTCTGGGTGAAGAAATCCCTCTTCATCTCAGTCCTAAATGGCTTACCCCTTATCCTTAGACTGTGACCCCTGGTCCTGGACTCTCCTGCCATCGGGAATATCCTTCCTGCATCTAGTCTGTCCAGTCCTGTCAGAATTTTGTAGGTTTCCATGAGATCCCCTCGCATTCTCTAAATTCTAGCAAATACAAGCCTAATCGACCCCACCTCTCCTCATAGTCAGTCCTGCCATCCCAGGAATCTGTCTGGTGAACCTTCGCTGCACTCCCTCCATAGCAAGAACATCCTTCCTCAGATAAGGAGACCAAAACTGCACACCATACTCCAGATGTGGTCTCATCAAGGCCTTGTATAATTGCATCAAGGCTGTACTACAGGCCTCCCAACAGCGAGCGTGAGATAGAGGTACAAATATGTAAACAGATTATGGAAAGATGTAGGAGCAACAGGAGATTTTAATTTTCCCAACATTGACTGGGATTCACTTAGTGTTGGAGGTCTAGATGGAGCAGAATTTGTAAGGAGCATCCAGGAGGGTTTTCTAGAGCAGTATGTAAATAGTCAAACTCGGGAAGGGGCCATACTGGACCAGGTGTTGGGGAATGAGCCCGGCCAGGTGGCTGAAGTTTCAGTAGGGGGCTACTTTGGGAATAGTGATCACAATTCCGTAAGTTTTAGAATACTCATGGACAAAGACGAGAGTGGTCCTAAAGGAAGAGTGCTAAATTGGGGGAAGGCCAACTATAACAAAATTCGGCAGGAGCTGGGGAATGTAGATTGGGAGCAGCTGTTTGAAGGTAAATCCACATTTGATATGTGGGAGGCTTTTAAAGAGAAGTTGATTAGCGTGCAGGAGAGACATGTTCCTGTGAAAATGAGGGATAGAAATGGCAAGATTAGGGAACCATGGATGACAGGTGAAATTGTGAGACGAGCCAAGAGGAAAAAGGAAGCATACATAAGGTCTAGGAGGCTGAAGAAAGACGAAGCTTTGAAAGAATATCGGGAATGTAGGACCAATCTGAAACGAGGAATTAAGAGGGCTAAAAGGGGTCATGAAATATCTTTAGCAAACAGGGTTAAGGAAAATCCCAAAGCCTTTTATTCATATATAAGGAGCAAGAGGGTAACTGGAGAAAGGATTGGCCCACTCAAGGACAAAGGAGGAAAGTTATGCGTGGAGTCAGAGAAAATGGGTGAGATTCTAAACGAGTACTTTGCATCGGTATTCACCAAGGAGAGGGACATGACGGATGTTGAGGTTAGGGACAGATGTTTGATTACTCCAGGTCAAGTCGGCATAAGGAGGGAGGAAGTGTTGGGTATTCTAAAAGGCATTAAAGTGGACAAGTCCCCAGGTCCGGATGGGATCTATCCCAGGTTACTGACGGAAGTGAGAGAGGAAATAGCTGGGGCCTTAACAGATATCTTTGCAGCATCCTTAAACACGGGTGAGGTCCCGGAGGCCTGGAGAATTGCTAATGTTGTCCCCTTGTTTAAGAAGGGTAGCAGGGAAAATCCAGGTAATTATAAACCGGTGAGCCTGACATCAGTGGTAGGGAAGCTGCTGGAGAAGATACTGAAGGATAGGATCTATTCCCATTTGGAAGAAAATAGGCTTATCAGTGATCGGCAACATGGTTTTGTGCAGGGAAGGTCATGTCTTACCAACTTAATAGAATTCTTTGAGGAAGTGACAAAGTTGATTGATGAGGGATGTCATACACATGGACTTCAGTAAGGCGTTTGATAAGGTTCCCCATGGTATGCTGATGGAGAAAGTGAAGCTGAGAGTGAGAACAAACAGAGTTGTTATCTCTGGATTGTTGCCCGTGCCACGTGCTAGCGAAGCGAGGAATAGGGTGAGAGAGGAGTTGAACACGTGGCTGCAGGGATGGTGTAGGAGGGAGGGTTTTGGTTTCCTGGATAATTGGGGCTCTTTCTGGGGTAGGTGGGACCTCTACAAACAGGATGGTCTTCACCTGAACCAGAGGGGTACCAATATCCTGGGGGGGGGAGATTTGCTAGTGCTCTTCGGGGGGGTTTAAACTAATTCAGCAGGGGGATGGGAACCTAAATTGTAGTTGCAGTGTGCAGGATGTTGAGAGTAGTGAGGTCAGGGATAAGGTTACAAGGACGCAAGAGGGCACTGGCAAGCAAGAACTTGGTTTAAAGTGTGTCTACTTCAACGCCAGGAGCATCCGGAATAAGGTGGGTGAGCTTGCAGCATGGGTTGGTACCTGGGATCTCGATGTTGTGGCCATTTCGGAGACATGGGTAGAGTAGAGGCAGGAATGGATGTTGCAGGTTCCGGGATTTAGATGTTTCAGTAAGAACAGAGAAGATGGTAAAAGAAGGGGGGGTGTGGCATTGTTAATCATGGAGAGTATTACAGCGACAGAAAGGACGTTTGAGGACTCGTCTACTGAGGTAGTATGGGCCGAGGTTAGAAACAGGAGAGGAGAGGTCACGCTGTTGGGAGTTTTCTATAGACTTCCTAATAGTTCCAGAGATGTAGAGGAAAGGATAGTGAAGATGATTCTCGACAGGAGCGAGAGTAACAGGGTAGTTGTTATGGGGGACTTTAACTTTCCAAATATTGACTGGAAATACTATAGTTCGAGTACTTTAGATGGGTCAGTTTTTGTCCAGTGTGTGCAGGAGGGTTTTCTGACACAGTATGTAGACAGGCCAACCAGGGGCGATGCCACATTGGATTTGGTACTGGGTAATGAACCCGGCCAGGTGTTAGATTTAGATGTAGGTGAGCACTTTGGTGATAGTGATCACAATTCGGTTAGGTTTACCTTAGCGATGGGCAGGGACAGGTATTTACCGCAGGGCAAGAATTATAGCTGGGGGAAAGGAAATTATGATGCGATTAGGCAAAATTTAGGATGCGTAGGATGGGGAAGGAAACTGCAGGGGATGGGCACAATCGAAATGTGGAGCTTATTCAAGGAGCAGCTACTGTGTGTCCTTGATAAGTATGTACCTGTCAGGCAGGGAGGAAGTTGTCGAGCGAGGGAGCCGCGGTTTACTAAAGAAGTTGAAGCGCTTGTCAAGAGGAAGAAGAAGGCTTATGTTAGGATGAGACGTGAAGGCTCAGTTAGGGCGCTTGAGAGTTACAAGCTAGCCAGGAAGGATCTAAAGGGAAAGCTAAGAAGAGCGAGGAGAGGACACGAGAAGTCATTGGCGGATAGGATCAAGGAAAACCCTAAGGCTTTCTATAGGTATATCAGGAATAAAAGAATGACTAGAGTTAGATTCGGGCCAATCAAGGATAGTAGTGGGAAGTTGTGTGTGGAATCAGAGGAGATAGGGGAAGCGTTAAATGAATATTTTTCGTCAGTCTTTACAGTAGAGAAAGAAAATGTTGTCGAGGAGAATACTGAGATTCAGACTACTAGGCTAGATGGGATTGAGGTTCACAAGGAGGAGGTGTTAGCAATTTTGGAAATTGTGAAAATAGATAAGTCCCCTGGGCCAGATGGGATTTATCCGAGGATTCCCTGGGAAGCCAGGGAGGAGATTGCAGAGCCTTTGTCTTTGATCTTTATGTCGTCATTGTCGACAGGAATAGTGCCGGAAGACTGGAGGATAGCAAATGTTGTCCCCTTGTTCAAGAAGGGGAGTAGAGACAGCCCTGGTAATTATAGACCTGTGAGCCTTACTTCGGTTGTGGGTAGAATGTTGGAAAAGGTTATAAGAGACAGGATTTATAATCATCTTGAAAAGGAAAAGTTCATTAGCGATAGTCAGCACGGTTTTGTGAAGGGTAGGTCGTGCCTCACAAACCTTATTGAGTTTTTCGAGAAGGTGACCAAACAGGTGGATGAGGGTAAAGCAGTGGATGTGGTGTATATGGATTTCAGTAAGGCGTTCGATAAGGTTCCCCACGGTAGGCGATTGCAGAAAATACGGAAGTATGGGGTTGACGTTGATTTAGAGCTTTGGATCAGAAATTGGCTAGCTGAAAGAAGACAGAGGGTGGTGGTTGATGGCAAATGTTCATCCTGGAGTTTAGTTACTAGTGGTGTACTGCAAGGATCTGTTTTGGGGCCACTGCTGTTTGTCATTTTTATAAATGACCTGGAAGAGGGTGTAGAAGGGTGGGTTAGTAAATTTGCGGATAACACTAAGGTCGGTGGAGTTGTGGATAGTGCCGAAGGATGTTGTAGGGTACAGAGGGACATAGATAGGCTGCAGAGCTGGGCTGAGAGATGGCAAATGGAGTTTAATGCAGAAAAGTGCGAGGTGATTCACTTTGGAAGGAGTAACATGAATGCAGAGTACTGGGCTAATGGGAAGATTCTTGGTAGTGTAGATGAACAGAGAGATTTTGGTGTCCAGGTACATAAATCCCTGAAGGTTGCTACCCAGGTTAATAGGGCTGTTAAGAAGGCATATGGTGTGTTAGCTTTTATTAGTAGGGGGATTGAGTTTCGGAGCCACGAGGTCATGCTGCAGCTGTACAAAACTCTGGTGAGACCGCACCTGGAGTATTGCGTGCAGTTCTGGTCACCGCATTATAGGAAGGATGTGGAAGCTATGGAAAGGGTGCAGAGGAGATTTACTAGGATGTTGCCTGGTATGGAGGGAAGGTCTTACGAGGAAATGCTGAGCGACTTGAGGTTGTTTTCGTTGGAGAGAAGGAGGAGGAGAGGTGACTTAATAGAGACATATAAGATAATCAGAGGGTTAGATAGGGTGGATAGTGAGAGTCTTTTTCCTCGGATGGTGATGGCAAACACGAGGGGACATAGCTTTAAGTTGAGAGGTGATAGATATAGGACAGATGTCAGAGGTAGTTTCTTTACTCAGAGTAGTAGGGGCGTGGAACGCCCTGCCTGCAACAGTAGTAGACTCGCCAACTTTAAGGGCATTTAAGTGGTCATTGGATAGACATATGGATGAAAATGGAATAGTGTAGGTCAGATGGTTTCACAGGTCGGCGCAACATCGAGCGCCGAAGGGCCTGTACTGCGCTGTAATGTTCTAATTCTAATACATAGTTCCCTGAAAGTGGCAACACAGGTAGACAGGGTAGTGAAGAAGGCGTATGGCATGCTTGCCTTCATCGGCCGAGGTACTGAGCACAAGAGTTGGGACATCATGTTACAGTTGTACATAACGTTGGTTTGGCCGCATTTGGAGTACTGTGTGCAGTTCTGGTTGCCGCATTACAGGAAAGATGTTATTAAGCTGGGGAGGGTGCAGAAAGGATTCACAAGGATGTTGCCTGGTTTGGAGGGCTTGAGTTATAAAGAGAGATTGGATAGGCTGGTTCTGTTTTCCGTGGAGTGAAGGAGGCTGAGAGGGGACATGATAGAGGTATATAAAATTCTGAGAGGCATAGATAAGGTAGATAGCCAGAGTCTGTTTCCCATGGTAGTGGTGACTAAAACTAGAGAGCATAGATTTAAGGTGAGAAGGAGGAGGTTTAAAGGGGATCAAAGGGTAAATTTTTCACACAAAGAATAGTGGGTATCTGGAATGAGCTGCCTGAGGAGGTGGTGGAGGCAGGAACAGTAGCGACATTTAAGAGGTATCTGGACAGGTACTTGAATGAGCAAGGCATAGAGGGATATGGAATTAATGCAGGCAGGTGGGATTAGTATATATAGGCATTATGGTCAGCATGTAGACAGTGGGCCGAATGGCCTGTTTCTATGCTGTATGACTCTATGACTTTCAGTTACTTGGGCATGGTCAGGGGGTGGTGGCTGTGCACTCCTTCTGCTACCTGGACTTGACTTTTTGTGCTGCTCTCGAAATCTCACAAGGTGCTCGGTACCTTCCCAAATGCACCTTCTCCACTTTGAGTGGTCGAGGGACAGGGTCTGCCCTGAGTCAGTGGGAATGTTGGATTTCTTCAGGGATGTCCCTAAAGCATTTCCTCTGTCCTCCTGGGAGCCCTTGTCACGGTGATGCTCAGAGTAGAGCAGTTGCTTCGGGAACTGGTTGTCAGGCATGTGAGTGACGTGACCCACCCACCCAGCGAAGCTGGTTTTGGGTGATTAGCACCTCGATGCTGGGAATGGTGCCTTGGGAAAGGATGCTGACATTAGACTGCCCTTCCTGCCGATGAATGTGAAGGATTTTGCAAAGATGGCATTGGTGGTATTTCTCCAGTGCCTTGAGGAGCCTGCTGCAGGTTGTCCAAGTCTCCAAGGCATATTGGAGCGCAGGGCTCACTGCTGCCTGGTACACCATGACCTTAGCCCCAGGTTTGAGCTTGTGATCCTCTTTTCCTCAGTCAACCAAAGGCAGAGCTGGCACATGGAAGCCAGTGGTGGATTTCATCATCTATGTCTGCCTTTGGGAGGACACTCCGAGATATGGGAAATGGTAACCATTTTCTGGGGTCTAGGCGCAGATCCTGATCAACAGAGGATGATGTTGTGCTGTGGGAGTGGGTGGAAGAGGACCATAGCTTTCTGGTTGCTTAAAGTAAGACCCATCCTCTTGTATGCTTCAGCACACAATTATATAGGACCTTGGAGTACTGTGCAGTGTTTTGATCTCCTTATCTAAGGAAGGATATTCTAGCATTAGGGGAATGCAACTAAGATTTACTAGGCTGATTCCTGGGATGAGATGGTTGTCCTATGAGAAGAGGTTGAGTAGTCAAGTTTATATTTCCTAGAGATTAGAAAAGTAAGAGGTGATCTCATTGATACATGTAAAATTCTTCATGGACTTGACAGGGTACATGTTGAGAGGATGTTTCCACCGACTGGAGAATCTAGAAAATGGGATCAAAGTGTTAGAATAAGAGGTCTGTCATTTAGGACTGAGATAAGGAGAAATTTCTTCACACATAGGGTTGTGAATCTTCGGAATTCTCTATCCTAGAGAGCTGTGGATGAGTTGAGTATTTTCAAGTCCAAGATTGATAGATTTTTGGATACTAAGGTAATCAAGGGATATGGGGATAGTGAGGGAAGGTGGTGTTGAGGTAGAAGATCAGCAAAGACCTTTATTGAATGGCAGAACAGGCTTGAGGGGCAGAATAGCTGACTCCTGCTCCTATTTTTGTTTTTATTTGTTAACAGAATGAGCATAAATGCCAGCATTGGCTAGATGGGTCAAATGGCCTGTTTCTGTTGTAACATCTCTGCCTTCCTGGGGTTACATTATTCGAACCTTCAGTCTATCCTGATCCAAAAGTTACTACAGAATTGAGATATTGTAAATTTGTAGACTTCTTACCAGTTGGGATTTTTTTTTGCAGTGTCTGTCGGAGAGGAGTTTTGCACTGTACAAAAACAGATTGTGAAGGTAAGAAAAAACTCACAGCAAGTCTACACTGCTCAGAAACATGAGCAGGCAATCCGATGCGCTGAAGGGCTCTTCTGTGCTGTATAACTCTATGACTCTATGAAAATAATCCCCACTGCCCCACTCTCAGTTACCCCGTCAGTAACCCCCAATGTCCCACTCTCAGTAACACCCACCTCTCAACCTCAGTAACCCACACTGCCCCACTCTGTTACCCCCAAAGTCCCACTCTCGGTAACCTCCACTGCCCCACACTCAGTTACTCCCACCTCCCCACTCACGGTAACCCCCACTTTCCCACTCTCAGTGACACCCACTGTCCCACTCTCAGTAACCCCCAATTCTCATGCTTAGTAACCCCCACCTCCCACTCTCAGGAACCCTCCACCTCCCCACTCGCTGTAACCCACACTGTCCCAATCTCAGTAACCCCCAATTCTCACTCTTAGAAACCCCCACTTTCCACTCTCAGGGACCCTCCACCTCTCACGCTCAGTGACTCCCCACATTCCACATGTAGTAACCTGGACTGCCCCACTCTGTTCGCCCCACCGAACCTGTTTCAGTAACATCCATTGACCCAATCTCAGTAATGCCACCACCCCACTTTCCATAACCTCCACTGTTCCACCGCAGTTAACCCCACCACCACAATCCCAGTAAAACCCACTGCCCCACTCTCAGTTACCCACACAGCCCCACTCTCAGTAACCCCCACTCTCTCTGTCAGTAACCAACACTGCTGTACTCTCAGTAACCCCCACCTTTCACTCTCAGTTACCCCTCCGCCCCACTCTCAGTAACCCCCACTGCCGCACTCTCAGTAACTCCCTGCTGTCCCACTCAGTTACCCCACTCTCAGTTACCCCCTGCTGCCCCACTCTCGGTAACCCCCACTAACTCATTCTCAGTTTACCCCACCATTCACTCTTAGTAACCCCCTGCCATCCTTCTCTCAGCAATTCCTACTGTCCCACTCTAAGCAACTCCACAGACCCATTCTCAGTTACCCCACTCTACTACCCCACTTCCAGTAATTCCATCTCCCCATTCCCAGTAACTCCACTGCCTCACTCCCAGTTACCCCATTCCCAGCCACTCCACTCTGTTACTCCATCTTCCCACCCTCAGTTACCCCACTTTCAGTCACTCATCCTTAATTGCCTCTCTCTCAATTGACCAATCTCAATTAGCCCACTCTCAGTCACCCCACCCCTAGATACCCCACCCCCATAATGCCTCACTCCAACCCCTCCCTCAGGTGCCCCAACCTCAGTTGTCCCTCCTTCAGTTGCCCCACCCTCAGTAACTCAACCCCGAGATATCCTATTCCTCGTCTTGTCTTTTTTTTCTGAATTTGGGTGAAATTAGTTTTTGGATATCAGCGCATAGTTTGGGACCAACCTGCGTCACTGGATTTCTGTGGGATTGATAGCTGGGAATGTAGAGTCATAGAGTTGAATGGCCTCCTATGCCATATTGACTCTGAGCCCATGCCGTCTCTCTGTAGAGCAAACCAATCGGTTCCAGTCCCCTGCTCTATCTCCATAACCCTAACCCTAACTTTATTTCCCTCAAGTGCCTGTTTTAATTTCCTTTTGAAATCATTGATCCTCTCCACTTCCTAAAGAGCATAGGAAATAGGAGCAGGAGTAGACCATTCAGCCCCTCGAGCCTGCTCCACCATTCAATAGGATCATGGCCGATCCTCAGCCTCAACTCCACTTTTCCACCTGCTCCCGATATCCCTTGATTCGCAGAGGGACCAAAAATCTGTCTATCCCAGCCTTAAATGTATTCAACAATGGAGCATCCACAACCCTCTGGGGTAGAGAATTCTAAAGATTCACAACCCTTTGAATGAAGAAATTTTTCTGTATCTCAGTCCAAAATGATTGACCCCTTACCTGAGACTGTCATAGAGTCATTTATGGCACAGAGGGAGACCATTCATCCCATTGACTCCATGCCAGCTCTCCACGCAGCTGTTCAGTCAGTCCAACACCCCAGCTTGATTCCTGTAGCCCTGCAAATTTATTTCCTTCAAGTTCCCATCCAATTTCCTTTTGAAGTCATTGACTCCACTTTCACCACCCTTGTGGGCAGGGAGTTTCAGGTCATTATTACCCTCTGTATAAAAAAGGTTCTTCCTCGTATTCCCCCTGCATTCCTTCCCCAAAAACTTCAATCTGTGTCCACTAGTCCTTGTACCATTAGTTAATGGAACAGATTTTCCTTGTCTAACTTATTTAAGCCTCTCATAATCTTGTATACATCTATGAAATCCCTCTTCAATCTCTTTTGCTCTAAGGGTCCCAACTCTAGCTTCTCTAACCTAACCTTGTAGCTAAAATCCCTCATCCCTGGAACCATTCTGGTGAATCTCCTCTGCACCCTCTTCAGGACCCTCACATCCTTCCTAAAGTGTAGTGAGCAGAACTGGATGCAGTAATGTAGTTGGAGGCATAACCAGAACTTTATAAAGATTCAGCATAACTTCCCTGCTTTTGTACTCGATGCCTCTATTTATAAAGCCCAAGATCCCATATGCTTTACTAACCACTCTCTCAATATGTCCTGCTACCTTTAAAGATTGATGCACATGAACCCCCAGGTCCCTCTGTTCCTGCACACTCTTTAGAACTGTGCCATTTAATATATATTGCCTCTCCCTATTCCTTCTACCAAAATGCATCACTGCATACTTGTCAGTATGAAATTCCATCTGCCACTTGTCTGCCTACTCTTCTAGTCTATGTCCTGTTGAAGGCAGTTCATATCATCCTCACTGTTTGCCGCACCTTCAAGTTTGGTGTCAGTGCAAATTTTGAAATTCTACTCTGAGGGGGACCATAGAAAATAGGAGCAGGAGTAGGCCATTCAGCCCTTCGAGCCTGCTCCGCCATTCAACTAGAACATGACTGATCTATGTCATTTTCCTGCACTATCCCCATGTATCTTGATATCTTTAAAAGCAAAATACTGCAGATGCTGGAAATCTGAAATAAAAGCAAGAAATGCTGGAAATACTCAGCAAGTCTGGCAGCATCTGTGGAGAGAGAAGCAAAGTTAGCGTTTCAGGTCATTCTGATGAAGGGTCATTGACCTGAAACATTAACTCTGCTTCTCTCTCCACAGATGCTGCCAGACCTGCTGAGTATTTCCAGCATTTCTTGTTTTTATCCCTTGATATCTTTAATGCCTAGAAATCTATTGATCTCTGTCTTAAACATACTCAATGAGCCTCTACAGCCCTCTGGGGTAGAGAATTCCACAGATTCTCCACCCTCTGAGTGAAGAAATTCCTCCTCATCTCAGTCCTAAATGGCCTACATCTTATTCTGAGACTGTGTCCCCTGGATGTAGACCTCCCAGCCAGAGGAAGCATCCTTCCTGCATCAACCCTATTGAACCCTGTAAGAATTTTGTTTGCTTCAATGAGTTCATCTCTCATTCTTCTAAACTCTAGAAAATACAGGACCAGTCTCCTCAAGCATTAGCCTAGGCCTCTGGAGTACTAGTCCAGTGACATTGCCACTATGCCATTGCCTCCCCCAGTTTGTTGTATCCGTGTTCGCTAAGGAAGTAGAATCTGACAAAATATTGGTAGAAGTGGAGAGAGTAAAGGCAATGGATCGGGTAAGAATTGAAAGGGAGGAGGTGCTGGAAAGGCTGGCTACGCTTAGGGTAGATCCGGATGGCTTGCATCCCAGGTTGCTGAAGAAAGTGGGGGTAGAGATAGCAGAGGGCTTTCTATAATCTTCCAATCTTCCCTGGCTATGGGGGAGGTGCCAGAGAATTAGACAGTGGCAAATGTGACACCCTATGTAAGAAAGGGTGTGAGGATAGTCCTAGCAAATACAGGCCAGTTAGTTTAACATCAGTGATGGGTAAGGTTTTAGAAACAATAATCAGGAGGAAAAAATTAATGGACTCTTGGAGTGGTTTGAACTAATTAAGGAGAGCCAGTGAATTTTTTGATGGAGTACAGAGAAGGTTGATGAAGGGAATGCAGTGGATGTTTATTGATTTTAAGAAAGTATTTGATAAAGTACCACATAAAAGGCTGGTTAACAAAATTGAGGCTCATTGAATAGCACAGGCTAAGTGAGTGGGCAAAAACATGGCAGATGGAATATAATGTGGAAAAATTAGAATAAATAGGTGCTTGATGGCCAGCATGGACATGATGGGCCGAAGGGCCTGTTTCTGTGCAGACACAAAGTATTTATTCAATGGGTCTGCCACTTCATCCTCTCCTATGATAATTTCTCCTATCTCTGCTATACTTGTAAAAACTCTTACAATCTTTTTTTATATTCATTGAGTCAGAGAGTTATACAGCACAGAAACAGGCCCTTCAGCCCATTGTCTCTGTGCTGGCCATCAAGCACCTAACTATTCTAATCCCATTTCCAGCACTTGGCCCATAGCCTTGTATGCTATGGCATTTCAAGTGCTCATCTAAATACTTCTTAAATGTTGTGAGGGTTCCTGCCTCTACCACCTCTTCAGGCAGTATGTTCCAGATTCCAACGACCGACTGGGTGAAATTTTTTTCCTCAAATCCCCTCTAAACCTCCTGCCCCTCACCTTAAATCTATGCCCCTTGGTTATTAATCCCTCCACTAAGGGAAAAAGTTTCTTCCTATCTATGCCCCTCATAATTTTGTACACCTCAATCATATCTCCCCTCAGCCGTCTCTGCTCTAAGGAAGACAACCCTAGCCTATCCAGTCTCTCTTCATAGCTGAAATGCTCCAGCGCAGGCAACATCCCAGTGAATCTCCTCTGCACCCTCTCCAGTGCAATCACATCCTTCCTATAGTGTGGTGCCCAGAACTGTACACAGTACTCCAGCTGTGGCCCAACAAGTGTTTTATACAGCTCCATCATAACCTCCCTGCTCTTATATTCTATGCCTCGACTAATAAAGGCAAGTATCCCACATGCCTTCCTAACCCCTTATCTACCTGTGCTGCTGCCTTCAGTGATCTATGGACAAGTACACCAAGGTCCCTTTGATCCGCTGTGCTTCCTAGGGTCCTACCATCCATTGTATATTCCCTTGCCTTGTTAGTCCTCCCAAAATGCATCACCTCACACTTCTCAGAATTATATTCTATTTGCCACTGCTCCGCCCATCTTACCAGCCCATCTATATCGTCCTGTAAGCTAAGGCTTTCCTGTTCACTATTTACGACACCACCAATTTTCCTATCATCTGCGAACTTACTGATCATACCTCCTATATTCACGTCTAAATCATTAATGCACACCACAAACAGCAAAGGTCCCAGCACCAATCCCTGCGGTACATCACTGGTCATAGGCTTCCAACCGCAGAAACAACCTTCGACCATCACCCTCTGCCTCCTGCCACCAAGCTAATTTTGAATCCAATTTGCCAAATTGCCCTGGATCTCATGGGCTCTTACCTTCTTAACCAATCTCGCATGTGGGACCTCATGAAAAGCCTTACTGAAGTCCATGTATACTACATCAACTGCTTTACCCTCATCTATACATCTCGTCACCTTCTCGAAAAATTCAATCAAATTCATTAGACATGATCTCCCCCTGACAAAGCCATGTTGACTATCCTTGATTAATCCCTGCCTTTCCAAGTGGAGATTAATCCTGTCCCTCAGAATTTTTTCTAATAGTTTCCCTACCACTGATGTTAGACTCACTGGCCTGTAATTACTTGGTTTATCCCTGCTACCCTTCTTGAATAATGGTACCACATTTGCTGTCCTCCAGTCCTCTGGCACCTCTCCTGTGGCCAGAGAGGAGTTGAAAATTTGTGTCAGAGCCCCTGCTATCTCCTCCCTTGCCTCACATAGCAGACTCGGATACATCTCATCTGGGCCTGGGGGTTTATCCACTTTTAAGCCCTCTAAAACTGTTAATCCCTCCTCCCTTTCAATGCTAATATGTTCAAGTATATCACAATTCCCCTTCCTGATCTCTACACCTACATCGTCCTTCTCCATAGTGAACACAGATGAAAAGTAATCTTTTAAAACCTCACCTACGTCCTCTGGCTCCACACACAGATTGCCACTTTGGTCCCTAATGGGCCCTACTCTTTCCCTGGTTATCCTCTTCACTTAATATATTTAGAAAACGCTTTGGGATTTTCCTTTATCTTGCCCACCAGTGTTTTTTCATGCCCCCTCTTCGCTCTCCTAATTACTTTTTTACATACCCCCTACACTTTCTATACCCCTCATGGGCCTGACTAATTTACTCTCATATTCTATTTTTCCATTTTTATCAACACCAGGCAACATCCTAGTAAATCTCTTCTGCACCCTTTCCAAAGCTTCCACATCCTTCCTATAATGCGGTGACCAGAACTGCACGCAATACTCCAGGTGCGGCCGCACCAGAGTTCTGTACAGCTGCAGCATGACCTCGTGGCTCCGAAACCCAATCCCCCTACTAATAAAAGCTAACACACCAAATGCCTTCTTAACAGCTCTATTAACCTGGGTAGCAACTTTCAGGGATTTATGTACCTGGACACCAAGATCTCTCTGCTCATCTACACTACCAAGAATCTTCCCATTAGCCCAGTATTCTGCAATCCTGTTACTCCTTCCGAAGTGAATCACCTCACACTTTTCCGCATTAAACTCCATTTGCCATCTCTCAGCCCAGCTCTGCAGCCTATCTATGTCCCTCTGTAACCTACAACATCCTTCGGCACTATCCACAACTCCAGCGACCTTCGTGTCATCCGCAAATTTACTAACCCACCCTTCTACACCCTCATCCAGGTCATTTATAAAATTTACAAACAGCAGTGGCCCCAAAACAGATCCTTGCGGTACACCACTAGTAACTAAACTCCAGGATGAACATTTGCCATCAACCACCACCCTCTGTCTTCTTTCAGCTAGCCAATTTCTGATCCAAAGCTCTACATCACCTTCAATCCCATACTTCCGTATTTTCTGCAATAGCCTACCTGGGGAACCTTATCAAACGCCTTAATGAAATCCATATACACCACATCCACGGCTTTACCCTCATCCACCTGTTTGGTCACCTTCTCGAAAAACTCAATAAGGTTTGTGAGGCACGACCTACCCTTCACAAAACTGTGCTGACTATCGCTAATGAACTTATTCTTTTCAAGATCATTATAAATCCTATCTCTTATAACTTTTTCCAACATTTTACCCACAACCGAAGTAAGGCTCACAGGTCTATAATTACCAGGGCTGTCTCTACTCCCCTTCTTGAACAAGGGGACAACATTTGCTATCCTCCAGTCTTCCGGCACTATTCCTGTCGACAATGACGACATAAAGATCAAAGACAAAGGCTCTGCAATCTCCTCCCTGGCTTCCCAGAGAATCCTCGGATCAATCCCATCTGGCACAGGGGACTTATCTATTTTCACACTTTCCAAAATTGCTAACCCTGCCTCCTTGTGAATCTCAATCCCATCTAGCCTAGAAGTCTGTATCTCAGTATTCTCCTCGACAACATTTTCTTTCTCTACTGTAAATACTGACGAAAAATATTCATTTAACGCTTCCCCTATCTCCTCTGATTCCACACACAACTTCCCACTACTATCCTTGATTGGCCCTAATCTAACTCTAGTCATTATTTTATTCCTGATATACCTATAGAAAGCCTTGGGGTTTTCCCTGATCCTATCCGCCAATGACTTCTCGTGTCCTCTCCTTGCTCTTCTTAGCTCTCCCTTTAGATCCTTCCTGGCTAGCTTGTAACTCTCAAGCACCCTAACTGAGCCTTCACGTCTCATCCGAACATAAGCCTTATTCTTCCTCTTGACAAGCGCTTCAACTTCTTTAGTAAACCACGGCTCCCTCGCTCGACAACTTCCTCCCTGCCTGACACGCACATACTTATCAAGGACACGCAGTAGCTGCTCCTTGAATAAGCTCCACTTTTCGATTGTGCCCATCCCCTGCAGTTTCCTTCCCCATCCTACGCATCCTAAATCTTGCCTAATCGCATCATAATTTCCTTTCCCCCAGCTATAATTCTTGCCCTGCGGTATATACCTTTACCTGCCCATCGCTAAGGTAAACCTAACCGAATTGTGATCACTATCACCAAAGTGCTCACCTACATCTAAATCTAACACCTGGCCGGGTTCATTACCCAGTATCAAATCCAATGTGGCATCGCCCCTGGTTGGCCTGCCAACATACTGTGTCAGAAAACCCTCCTGCACACACTGGACAAAAACTGACCCATCTAAAGTACTCGAACTATAGTATTTCCAGTCAATATTTGGAAAGTTAAAGTCCCCCAGAACAACTACCCTGTTACTCTCGCTCCTGTCGAGAATCATCTTCGCTATCCTTTCCTCTACATCTCTGGAACTATTCGGAGATCGATAGAAAACTCCCAACAGGGTGACCTCTCCTCTCCTGTTTCTAACCTCAGCCCATACTACCTCAGTCGACGAGTCCTCAAACGTCCTTTCTGCCGCCGTAATACTCTCCTTGATTAACAATGCCACACCCCCCCCTCTTTTACCATCTTCTCTGTTCTTACTGAAACATCTAAATCCCGGAACCTGCAACATCCATTCCTGCCCCTGCTCTGCCCATGTCTCCGAAATGGCCACAACATCGAGATCCCAGGTACCAACCCATGCTGCAAGCTCACCCACCTTATTCTGGATGCTCCTGGCGTTGAAGTAGACACACTTTAAACCAAGTTCTTGCTTGCCAGTGCCCTCTTGCGTCCTTGTAACCTTATCCCTGACCTCCATACTCTCAACATCCTGTACACTGGAACTACAATTTAGGTTCCCATTCCCCTGCTGAATTAGTTTAAACCCCCCCGAAGAGCACTAGCAAATCTCCCCCCCAGGATATTGGTACCCCTCTGGTTCAGGTGAAGACCATCCTGTTTGTAGAGGTCCCACCTACCCCAGAAAGAGCCCCAATTATCCAGGAAACCAAAACCCTCTCTCCTACACCATCCCTGCAGCCACGTGTTCAACTCCTCTCTCTCCCTATTCCTCGTTTCGCTAGCACGTGGCACGGGCAACAACCCAGAGATAACAACTCTGTTTGTTCTCGCTCTAAGCTTCCACCCTAGCTCCCTGAATTTCTGTCTTAAATCCCCATCTCTCCTCCTACCTATGTCGTTGGTGCCTATGTGGACCACGACTTGGGGCTGCTCCCCCTTAAGGATCCCAAAAACACGATCCGAGACATCACGAACCCTGGCACCTGGGAGGCAACACGCCAACCGTGAGTCTCTCTCGTTCCCACAGAACCTCCTATCTGTTCCCTAACTATGGAGTCCCCAATGACTAATGCTCTGCTCCTCTTCCCCCTTCCCTTCTGAGCAACAGGGACAGACTCTGTGCCAGAGACCTGTACCCCATTGCTTGTCCCTGGTAAGTTGTCCCCCCCAACAGTATCCAAAACGGTATACCTGTTGTTGAGGGAAACGGCCATAGGGGGTCCCTGCACTGCCTGCTGGTTCCCTCTCCTTCCCCTGACGGTAACCCATCTACCTACTTCTTTTACCTGAGGTGTGACTACCTCCCTATAACTCCTCTCAATAACCCCCTCCGCCTCCCAAATGATCCGAAGTTCATCCAGCTCCAGCTCCCTAACGCGGTTCTCGAGGAGCTGGAGTTGGGTGCACTTCCAGCAGATGGAGTCAGCAGGGACACTCTTGGCGACCCTTACCTCCCACATTCTGCAGGAGGAACATTCAACTGCCTTAACCTCCATTCCCACTATTCTAAATTCCCAACAAATCTACTGAAAACCAAAAAAAAAGTCAAAACTTGTTAGCTTAGCAATCAGATGGACAGAACTTTTTTTGGTTAGAGGAGGAGGATGGGTGGGAGACACTACCCGAGTAGTGTTTCGGGTAAAGCAACCGCCCAAATATGTAACCTCACTTATGCAGCAGTCCCGCGTGCGCTCCGCCTGTACACGAGAAATGGTTTCCGATTTCTTGGCGCGCTTTTCAAAGCTCTGCTCCCGCTGTTCTCTCTCTCTCTTATATAGAGAGCTTAAGACTCACACCCAAGTTATCTCACCCTCGAACGCAGTGAGTTCCAGGTCATTCCCACTCATTGCTTAAGTAAGTTCTTCCTCACATCCCCCCTGCACCTCTTGCCCAAAACCTTAAATCTGTGTCCTCTAGTCCTTGAACCAACAGCTAATGGGAACTGCTTTTCTTTGTCCACCTTAATTAAACCTGTCATAACCTTGTACATCTCTATCAAATTTCCCCTCAATCTCCTTTGCTCCAAGGAGAACAACCCCAGCTTCTCACCTAACCTTGCAGTTAAAATCCTCATCTCTCACCCTCTCAAGGACACTCACATCCTTCCTAATGTGTAGTGACCAGAACAGGATGCAATACTCCAGTTGTAGCCTAACCAGAGCTTTATAAAGATTCAGCACAACCTCCCTGCTTTTGTACTCAATACATCTATTTATGAAGTCCAAGATCGCATATGCTTTGCAAATTACTTTAGAGTTTTAGAGATACAGCACTGAAACAGGCCCTTTGGCCCACCGAGTCTGTGCCGACCATCAACCACCCATTTATACTAATCCTACACTAATTCCATATTCTTACCTCATCCCCACCTGTCCCTATATTTCCCTACCACCTACCTATACTAGGGGCAATTGCTAATGGCCAATTTACCTATCAACCTGCAAGTCTTTTGGCTTGTGGGAGGAAACCGGAGCACCCGGAGAAAACCCACGCAGACACAGGGAGAACTTGCAAACTCCACACAGGCAGTACCCAGAATCGAACCCGGGTCGCTGGAGCTGTGAGGCTGCGGTGCTAACCACTGCGCCACTGTGCCGCCCTACTCTATCAATATGTCCTGCCACTTTCAAAGATCTATGCACATGCACCCCTAGGTCCCTCTGTCCCTGCCCACTCTTTAGAACTGTGCGATTAAGTATCTATTGCCTCACGCTATTCCTTCTGCCAAAATGCATCGCCTCCCACTTCTCTGTATTGAATTCCATCTACCACTTATCTGCCCATTCTGCAAGCCTATCTATGTCCTGTTACAGTCGATTGATATGATATGATGATGGACCTTTGTAAAGAACAAAGAAAATTACAGCACAGGAACAGGCCCTTCGGCCCTCCAAGCCTGCGCCGATCCAGATCCTCCATCTAAACCTGTCGCCTATTTTCTAAGGGTCTGTATCTCTTTGCTTCCTGCCCATTCATGTATCTGTCTAGATACATCTTAAAAGACGCTATCATGCCCGCGTCTACCACCTCCGCTGGCAACGCGTTCCAGGCACCCACCACCCTCTGCGTAAAGAACTTTCCACGCATATCCCCCCTAAACTTTTCCCCTCTCACTTTGAACTCGTGACCCCTAGTAATTGAATCCCCCACTCAGGGGAAAAAGCTTCTTGCTATCCACCCTGTCTATACCTCTCATGATTTTGTACACCTCAATCAGGTCCCCCCTCAACCTCCGTCTTTCTAATGAAAATAATCCGAATCTACTCAACCTCTCTTCATAGCTAGCGCCCTCCATACCAGGCAACATCCTGGTGAACCTCCTCTGCTCCCTCTCCAAAGCATCTACATCCTTTTGGTAATGTGGCGACCAGAACTGCACGCAGTATTCCAAATGTGGCCGAACCAAAGTCTTCTCCAACTGTAACATGACCTGCCAACTCTTGTACTCAATACCCCGTCCGATAAAGGAAAGCATGCCGTATGCCTTCTTGACCACTCTATTGACCTGCGTTGCCACCTTCAGGGAACAATGGACCTGAATACCCAATCTCTCTGTACATCAATTTTCCCCAGGACTTTTCCATTTACTGGATAGTTCACTCTTGAATTGGATCTTCCAAAATGCATCACCTCGCATTTGCCCTGATTGAACTCCATCTGCCATTTCTCTGCCCAACTCTCCAATCTATCTATATTCTGCTGTATTCTCTGACAGTCCCCTTCACTATCTGATACTCCACCAATCTTAGTGTCGTCTGCAAACTTGCTGATCAGACCACCTATATTTTCCTCCAAATCATTTATGTATATCACAAACAACAGTGGTCCCAGCACGGATCCCTGTGGAACACCACTGGTTACACGTCTCCATTTTGAGAAACTCCCTTCCACTGCTACTCTCTGTCTCCTGTTGCCCAACCAGTTCTTTATCCATCTAGCTAGTACACCCTGGACCCCATGCGACTTCACTTTCTCCATCAACCTACCATGGGGAACCTTATCAAACGCCTTACTGAAGTCCATGTATATGACATCTACAGCCCTTCCCTCATCAATCAACTTTGTCACTTCCTCAAAGAATTCTATTAAGTTGGTAAGACATGACCTTCCCTGCACAAAACCATGTTGCCTATCACTGATAAGCTCATTTTCTTCCAAATGGGAATAGATCCTATCCCTCAGTATCTTCTCCAGCAGCTTCCCTACCACTGACGTCAGGCTCACCGGTCTAAAATTACCTGGATTATCCCTGCTACCCTTCTTAAACAAGGGGACAACATTAGCAATTCTCCAGGCCTCTGGGACCTCACCCGTGTTTAAGGCTGCTGCAAAGATATCTGTTAAGGCCCCAGCTATTTCCTCTCTCGCTTCCCTCAGAAACCTGGGATAGATCCCATCCGGACCTGAGGACTTGTCCACCTTAATGCCTTTTAGAATACCCAACACTTCCTCCCTCCTTATGCCGACTTGACCTAGAGTAATCAAACATCTATCCCTAACCTCAACATCCGTCATGTCCCTCTCCTCGGTGAATACCGATGCAAAGTACTCGTTTAGAATCTCACCCATTTTCTCTGACTCCACGCATAATTTTCCTGCTTTGTCCTTGAGTGGGCCAATCCTTTCTCTAGTTACCCTCTTGCACCTTATATATGAATAAAAGGCTTTGGGATTTTCCTTAACCCTGATGCTAAAGATATTTCATGACCCCTTTTAGCCCTCTTAATTCTTCGTTTCAGATTGGTCCTATATTCCCGATATTCTTCCAAAGCTTCGGCTTTCTTCAGCCGCCTAGACCTTATGTATGCTTCCTTTTTCCTCTTAGCTAGTCTCACAATTTCACCTATCATCCATGGTTCCCTAATCTTGCCATTTCTATCCCTCATTTTCACAGGAACATGTCTCTCCTGCACGCTAATCAACCTCTCTTTAAAAGCCTCCCACATATCAAATGTGGATTTATCTTCAAACAGCTGCTCCCAATCTACATTCCCAGCTCCTGCCGAATTTTGGTTTCGTTGGCCTTCCCCCAATTTAGCACTGTTCCTTTAGGACCACTCTCGTCTTTGTCCATGAGTATTCTAAAACCTACGGAATTGTGATCACTATTCCCAAAGCAGTCCCCTACTGAAACTTCAACCACCTGGCCGGGCTCATTCCCCAACACCAGGTCCAGTATGGCCCCTTCCCGAGTTGGACTATTTACATACTGCTCTAGAAAACCCTCCTGGATGCTCCTTACAAATTCTGCTCCATCTAGACCTCTAACACTAAGTGAATCCCAGTCAATGTTGGGAAAATTAAAATCTCCCTTCACCACCACCCTATTGCTCCTACATCTTTCCATAATCTGTTTACATATTTGTACCTCTCTCTCACGCTCGCTGTTGGGAGGCCTGTAGTACAGCCCCAACATTGTTACCGCACCCTTCCTATTTCTGAGTTCTACCCATATTGCCTCACTGCTCGAGTCCTCCATAGTGCCCTCCTTCAGCACAGCTGTGATATCCTCTTTGACCAGTAATGCAACTCCTCCACCCCTTTTACCTCCCTCTCTATCCCGCCTGAAGCATCAATATCCTGGGATATTTAGTTGCCAATCGTGCCTTTCCCTCAACCAAGTCTCAGTAATCGCAATAACATCATACTCCCAGGTACTAATCCAGGCCCTAAGTACATCTGCCTTACCTACTACTCTTCTTGCATTAAAACAAATACACCTCAGACCACCAGTCCCTTTGCTTTCATCATCTGCTCCCTGCCTACTCTTCCCCTTAGTCACGCTGACTTCATTATCTAGTTCCTTACAGGCTTTAGTTACTACCTCCTTACTGTCCACTGACCTCCTCATTTGGTTCCCATCCCCCTGCCACATTAGTTTAAACCCTCCCCAACAGCGTTAGCAAAAGCACCCCCAAGGACATTGGTTCCAGTCCGGCCCAGGTGTAGACCGTCCAATTTGTAATAGTCCCACCTCCCCCAGAACCGGTCCCAATGTCCCAAAAATCTGAACCCCTCCCTCCTGCACCATCTCTCAAGCCACACATTCATCCTGACTATTCTCTCATTTCTACTCTGACTATCACATGGCACTGGTAGCAATCCTGAGATTACTACCTCTGAGGTCCTACATTTTAACTTGGCTCCTAACTCCCTAAATTCTGCTTGTAGGACCTCATCCCGTTTTTTACCTATATCATTGGTGCCTATGTGCACAACGACAACTGGCTGTTCACCCTCCCCCTTCAGAATGTTCTGCAGCCGATCTGAGACATCCCTGACCCGTGCACCTGGGAGGCAACATACCATTCGGGAGTCTCGTTTTCGACCACAGAACCGCCTAGCTACTCTCCTTACAATCGAATCCCCTCTGACTATCGCCCTTCCACTCTTTTTCCCGCCCTTCTGAACAGCAGAGCCAGCCACGGTGCCATGAACCTGGCTACTGCTGCCTTCCCCTGGTGAGCCATCTCCCTCAACAGTATCCAAAATGGTATACCTGTTTTGGAGGGAGATGACCGCAGGGGACTCCTGCGCTGCCTTCCTGCTCTTTCTCTGCCTTTTGGTCACCCATTCCCTTTCTCCCTCAGCAATCCTAATCTGCGGTGTGACCAATTCGCTAAACGTGCTATCCACGACCTCCTCAGCATCACAGATGCTCCAAAGTGAGTCCATCCGCAGCTCCAGAGCCGTCATGCGGTCTAACAAGAGCTGCAGCTGGACACACTTCCTGCACGTGAAGGAGTCAGGAACATCAGCCGTGTCCCTGAGCTCCCACATTGAGCAAGAGGAGCATAACACGGGTCTGAGATCTCCTGCCATTTTTAATCTTAGTCTTAACTTAGATAAATGAAAAAGGAACGAAAAGTTTTTGCCCATCACACGAAAAAAAAAAGAAATAGAGAAAGCCTTACCTTATCTACACACCACCAAGTCCTTTTTTTTTTTGGTTAGAGGAGGAGGGCGGGTGGGAGACACTACAGGTGTCGTGTCTCGGGTTCAGCCGCTGCCCAAATATATAGGACTTACTTACCCAGCTGCCACCTCGCTCTCCCTGTCGCCACTGTAAAAAGAAACTGCCGAAACAAAAAGGTAAGTTTATATAAGTATCATTCTTACTGTTTGCCACACCTCCAAATTTGATATTATGAGCTAATTTTGAAATTTTACTTTTTATTCCAATATTTAAGCCATTTAAATATATCATAAGAGCAGTGGGCCTAGCCTTGAGCCTTGGGAAACACCATTGTCTACCATCCTCTAGTCTGAAAAACAACTATTTACCAACATTAAAATAAAAGCAAAATACTGCAGATGCTGGAAATCTGAAATAAAAACAGGAAGTGCTGGAGATACTCAGCAGGTCTGGCAGCATCTGTGGAAAGACCAGTTCCGAAGAAGGGTCACTGACCTGAAACGTTAACTCTGCTTCTCTTTCCACAGATGCTGCCGGACCTGCTGAGTGGTTCCAGCATTTCTTATTTTTATTTACCAACATTCTCTGTTTTCTGACATTAAGCCTTTTTTTTTATCCAATTGGACACGGACCCTCCTATTCCATGAGCCTCCATTTTGTTAAACAGCATTTTATTTGCTACTTTGTCAAACACTTTCTTAAAATTCATATAGACAACATCCACTGCATTCCCTTCATCAACCTTCTCTGTTACTTTATCAAGAAATTAGATTAGCCAAGCATGATCTGCCTTTTACAAATCTGTGCTGGCTCCTGAATTAGCTCAAATATAAGTGCCTGTTAATTTTCTCTCTGATTTTTGTTTCTAAAACCTTACCCACCATTGATGTTAAATTGACTGGACTGTAGTTACTAGGACTGTCCTTACATCCTTTCTTAAATATGGGTATCACATTTGCCACTCTCCAATCTTCTGGCACTTCCCCAGTATCTAATAAAGTTTGGAAGATAATGGCAAGCCCTTCCCTATCCCCACCGCCACTTGCCTTAGCAACCTCGGCTGCAAGCCATCTGGACCAGATGATTTATCTACCCTAAGCATAGTCCTGCCTATCAATTTTCGCCCCAGCAATTACCTCTGCCATCTCCGCTTCTGCTGATATTTTTTCAGCATCCCCTTCATTCGTAAGCACTGGTGCAAAGTACTCTCATACTAAGATACTAATGTTGGATGTATGTTCCTCAGAATGTCCTGAGGGCGAGATTTGGAGCAGAGGGACAGGAGACTCTCTCACCTGTGAGCGATCATGCCAAGATGTTTACTCAGTGACGACACCAAACTGCAGTTCCACTGAAAAGGGCTGTGTGTGCGAGGCTGGGAGATACAGAAACAGCTCAGGCCAGTGTGTGACTGCTGCCTTCTGTGAATGTATAGTCAACGACAGCATCTATCCGGTGAGTGGCCATGGGACAGCAGCCACTGCCCATCACACAGCAATGGTACAGGCTAACTCCGCATACTCCCACCAGAGAGCAGCAGCCCCTCTCTGGCCTGCATCCCGCATGCAGGGGCAGAGGTCAAGAATCAGGGGTTGGGGGTTGGAATGGGTAAAGTTTGTTCTTCAACAATAATGACAATAAATTATATTTATATAGTGCCTTTAATGCAGTAAAATGGCCCAACGCACTTCACAGGAGCATTATAAAACAAGATTTGACATTGAGCCACATAAAGGCATATTAAGGTAGATGACCAAACCTTGGTCAAAGAGAGAGGTTTTATGGAACATCTTAAATGGGGAAAGTGAGGTAAAGAGATGGAGAGGTTTAGGAGAGAATTCCAGAGCTTAGAGCCCAGGCAGCTGGAGGCATAGCCACGAATGGCAGAACAACTAAAATTGGGGATACTCGAGGCCATAATTGGAGGGATGCCGGCATCTGTGAGGGTTGTAGGGCTGGAGGAGATTACAGAACTAAGGAGGGGCGAGGCCATGGAAATACATGAAAACAAGGATAAGAATTTTAAAATCAAGTTGTTGCTTAACTGGAAACCAATGTAGTTCAGTGAAAACAGGGGGTCTAGGGGAATGAGACTTGGTGTGAGTTATGAGGGTAGAATGTGGGAGGTTATCCAGGGCTGCATTGGAATAGGGAAGTTGTGAGGTAACAATGAGGGTTTCAGCAGCAGATGAGCTGTAGAAGGGACAGAGTTGGGCAGTATTGCAGAGTGGAAATAGGTGGTCTTAGTGATGGTTGGAGATGTGCTTGGAAGCTCATCTTCCAGTGAAATATGACACCAAGATTGCAGACAGATGGTTCAGCAGCACTCTTGCCTCTGAGTTAAAAGTTTTGTAGGTGGTTCCAAGTCCCACTCCAGGACTTGAGTACAAAACCTAGGCTGACACTCCAGTGCAGTAGCGAGGGAGTGCTGCACTGTTAGAGATGTTGTCTTTTTGATGAAGTGTTAAACTGAGGTCCTGTCTACTCTGTCAGGTGAATGTAAAAGATCTCATGGTGCTATTTTGAAGAACAGCGGTGGTGGGGGGAGCTGTCCCTAGTGCCCTGGCAAATATTTATCCCTCAATCAGCATCACTAAAACAGATTATTTGGTCATTATCACATTGCTGTTTGTGGGATCTTGCTGTGCACAAAATGGTTTTATGCATTACAAGAGTGACTAAACTTCAAAAGTACTTCATTGGCTGTAAAGCACTTTGGGACCTCCAGTGGTCATGAAAGGTGCTAAAGAAATGCAAGTTTTTTTTCTTCCTTACATGTGGAAACTGATGCTGTGTTTTTGGATGATGTCACTGAGAGCAGCATGTGAATGAGAAATAGGAGATAATGGTGGAGGAGCAGGAAGAGAAGCCATTGTAAGTGATACTCTGGCTATGAGCAGGTATTTAAAAAGGAAAAAGAGTATGGAAAGTGTCACAAAACTACTTACATTTTTTGTTAAATTTTGAGGACTTGTTATTTGGGAAAACCTAAAAGGATTCCATGGATATTTTTTCACTGGGTCATTGAAAGGACTGAGAGGTCTTGTTTGCAGTACAGTAAACTATACAGTAAATGGAAAAGTCCTGGGGAAAATTGATGTGCAGAGAGATTTGGGTGTTCAGGTCCATTGTTCCCTGAAGGTGGCAACGCAGGTCAATAGAGTGGTCAAGAAGGCATACGGCATGCTTTCCTTCATCGGACGGGGTATTGAGTACAAGAGTTGGCAGATCATGTTACAGTTGTATAGGACTTTGGTTCGGCCACATTTGGAATACTGCGTGCAGTTCTGGTCGCCACATTACCAAAAGGATGTGGATGCTTTGGAGAGGGTGCAGAGGAGGTTCACCAGGATGTTGCCTGGTATGGAGGGCGCTAGCTATGAAGAGAGGTTGAGTAGATTAGGATTATTTTCATTAGAAAGGCGGAGGTTGAGGGGGGACCTGATTGAGGTGTACAAAATCATGAGAGGTATTGACAGGGTGGATAGCAAGAAGCTTTTTCCCAGAGTGGGGGATTCAATTACAAGGGGGCACGAGTTCAAAGTGAAAGGGGAAAAGTTTAAGGGGGATATGCGTGGAAAGTTCTTTACGCAGAGGGTGGTGGGTGCCTGGAACGCATTGCCAGTGGAGGTGGTAGACGCGGGCACGATAGCGTCTTTTAAGATATATCTAGACAGATACATGAATGGGCAGGAAGTAAAGAGATACAGACCCTTAGAAAATAGGCGACAGGTTTAGATAGAGGATTTGGATTGGCGTAGGCTTGGAGGGCCAAAGGGCCTGTTCCTGTGCTGTAATTTTCTTTGTTTCTTTGTTCTTTGCAAACAACATGTACTGGAACTCACCTATCTTCAGATAATTACCCAGCAGGGGTGTTTTGACTTGGAGAAGATGTTTACAGAGAAGTGACAGGTCAAGATTTATAGGGGTCAGGAGACTTGATTCTTGAGATATTGTTTTTGGTTTTGCTTTGGACAGTGTGTTGGAGTGCTAAAAATTAACCTGAAGGACAAAACCCCAGCTCAACCTGTTCTATCTTTTTGAAAAGCCTACCAGTTTGTCCATCTCTTTGAGAAGCTCTTAGAAACGCATATAAGAAATAGAGAAATTGATGTTGAATTCCTGCTGAAAGATCTGCCTGAAACCTTGGTTGCTACATTTCTCCTGAGATGCTGGAAAAACCTGCTGGATAAATCCTCAATGCCTCCTGAATGAATTGCTGCAGAAAAGGATCCCAGTGACAGCTGTCTATGTGTATTTAGGACGCCAAACCAAAAAAGGGACAACTGACATCTTTCCATATCTTCCCCTCTTTCTTTAAGAATTAACAAGTATTTAGCCAAAGTATTAGAATATTACAGCGCAGTACAGGCCCTTCGGCCCTCGATGTTGCGCCGATCATCTGACCTACACTATTCCATTTACATCCATATGTCTATCCAATGACCACTTAAATGCCCTTAAAGTTGGCGAGTCTACTACTGTTGCAGGCAGGGCGTTCCACGCCCCTACTACTCTCTGCGTAAAGAAACTACCTCTGACATCTGTCCTATATCTTTCACCCCTCAACTTAAAGCTATGTCCCCTCGTGTTTGCCATCCTCATCCGAGGAAAAAGACTCTCTCTATCCACCCTATCTAACCCTCTGATTATCTTTGAGTTTTTTTTGTAACAGAGCTCGAAATAGAAAATGACTATTTTTTTTCCTTTTAACGTGTGTGTGTGTGTGTGTGTGTGTGTGGGTTGGGAGTGGGGGGCTCAGGTAAAAGGGAACTTTAATATTTCAATTTGTGTGTTAATGCTTTGCTTTGTTACTGATTAAGTCTTGTTTTATAATAAACAGATAATTTTGTTGTTTTATTAAAGTAACCTGGTTTTGTATTTTATTCTGGGATAAAATGAAGTCTATGAATGACCGTATCAGAAACTGGGTAAAGATTTATATATATGTTATGACTTGTGGAGAACTGGAACGAGAAAAAACAGTGCACTCCTCCCACCTCGGTCGAAACAGAAGTGAGTGTTGGTCCTCTAAAGAGTGAGTCCAGGGAGGTAATAATGGAAAATAAGGAAATAGCGGAGGAACTGAACAGATTTTTTGCATCTGTCTTCACTGTAGAGGATACAAATAACATCCAAGAAATAATTGTGAATCAAGAGTTGAAAGGAAGGGAGGAACTGGAAATAATTGCCATCACCAGGGAAAGGGTACTGATAAAATTATTAGAACTTAAAGTTAACAAGTCCTCAGGTCCTGATGGACTTCATCCTAGGGTCTTAAAAGAAGTGGCTGCTGAGATAGTGGATAAGTTGGTTTTAATTTTTCAAATTAGATTCTGGAAAGGTCCCATCAGATTGGAAAATAGCGAATGTAACTCCACTATTCAAGAAAGGAGGTAGATGGAAAGCAGGAAACTAAAGGCCAGTTAGTTTAACATCTGTCGTAGGGAAAATGCTGAAATCTATTATTCAGGAAGTCATATCATGCCACTTACAAAATCTCAATGCAATCAGGCAGAGCCAGTATGGTTTTGTGAAAGGGAAATGGTGTTTGACTAATTTATTAGAGTTCTTTGAGGAAGTAACAAATAAAGGGGAGCCTGTGGATGTGGTGCACTTGGATTTCAGGAAGGCATTTCACGAGCTGCCACATCAAAGGTTACTAAACAAAATAAGAGCCCATGTTACAGGGAGGGGATAACATATTTGGGCCGGCGCAGTGGTTAGCACCACAGTCTCACAGCTCCAGCGACCCGGGTTCAGTTCTGGGTACTGCCTGTGTGGAGTTTGCAAGTTCTCCCTGTGACTGCGTGGGTTTTCGCCAGGTGCTCCGGTTTCCTCCCACAGCCGAAGACTTGCAGGCTGATAGGTAAATTGGCCATTATAAATTGCCCCAAGTGTAGGTAGGTTGTAGGAAAATGGTGGGGATGTGGTAGGGAATATGGGATTAATGTAGGATTAGTATAATATGGGTGGTTGTTGGTCGGCACAGACTCGGTGGGCCGAAGGGCCTGTTTCAGTGCTGTATCTCTAAATAAAAAAATATTAGCATGGATAGAGAATTGGTTAGCTAACAGGGAACAGAGAGTAAGCATAAATGGGTCATTTTCAGGTTGGCAAGCTGTAACTAGTGGAGTGCAACAGGGATCAGTGCTGGGGCCTCAACGTTTTACAATTTATATCAATGACTTGTATGAAGGGACAGAATGTATGGATGCTAAATTTGCTGATGACACAAAGATAGGAAAGTAAGTTGTGAAGAGAACATAAGGAGTCTGCAAAAGGATATAAATAGGTTACAGGATGAGATGTGATCTTATTGAAACATATAAGATCCTGAGGGGACTTGACAGGGTGGATGTTGAAAGGATGTTTCCCCTTGTGGGAGAGATTAAAACTAGGGGGCACATTTTAAAATTAAGGGGTCACCTATTTGTAGTTAAGGAGGAGGAGTGTGAAGTATTGGATGTGATAAACATAGGGAGAGAGGAAGTATTAATGGGATTAGCATCCTTGAAAGTTGATAAATCACCAGGGCCAGATGAAATGTACCCCAGTCTGTTAAAAGCAGCAAGAGAAGAAATTGCAGAAGGTCTGACCATCATTTTCAGTCCTCACTGGATACAGGTGTAGTGCCGGAGGATTGGAGAATTGCTAACATTGTACCTCTGTTTAAAAAGGGAGTGAAGGATGGACTGAATAACTACAGGCCAGTTAGTCTAACCTCAGTGGGCAAATTTTTGGAATCTATTCTGAGAGACAGGATAAACTGTCACTTAAAAAGGCACAGGTTAATCAAGGATTGTCAACATGGATTTGTTAAGGGAAGATCTTGTTTGACCAACTTGATCAAATTTTATGAAGCAGTAACAAGGAAGATAGATGAGGGTAGTGCAGTTGATGTGGTCTACATGGACCTTAGCAAGGCCTCTGACAAGGTCCCACATGGTAGACTGGTTAAGAAAAAATCCCATGAGATCCAGGGAAATGTAGCAAGGTAGACAGATTCTCAACAAACAAGGGAGTCAAAGGGTATCAGGAGTAGGCAGGGAAGTGAAGAACAGATCAGCCATAATCTTATAGAATGGCAGAGCAGGCTTGAGGAGCCGAATAGCTGACTCCTGCTCCTTGTTCGTATGTTCATATGATCAGGTAGATAAGAATGGAACCAGGTGAGAGCGGTCCCACCCAGCTGGTCAACAGTGGAGAGCTGTTGGAGGAGGATGGTGTGGTCAACCTTGTTAAAGGCTGCAGACAAGTCAAGAAGGACGAGGAGGGAATTTTATTTTTATTCGTTCATGGGATGTGGGCGTCGCTGGCTATTCCAGCATTTATTGCCCATCCCTAATTTCCCTTGAGAAGGTGGTGGTGAGCTGCCTTCTTGAACCGCTGCAGTCTATGTGGGATAGGTACACCCACAGTGCTGTTAGGAAGGGAGTTCCAGGATTTTGACCCAGCGACAGTGAAGGAACGGCGATATAGTTCCAAGTCAGGATGGTGTGTGACTTGGAGGGTGGTGTTCCCATGCATCTGCTGCCCTTGTCCTTCTAGGTGGTAGAGGTTATGGGTTTGGAAGATGCTGTCGAAGGAGCCTTAGTGAGTTACTGTAGTGCACCTTGTAGATGATACACACTGCTGCCACTGTGCGTTGGTGGTAGAGGGAATGTTGAAGGTGGCAGATGGGGTGCCAATCAAGCACTTTGTCGCAGTCACATAGGATGTCATTTGCGACTTTGATAAGAGCTATTTCGGTACTGCGACAGGGGCAGAATCCTGACTGGAAGGCTTCAAACATGGAGTTCTGGGAAAGATAGGCATTTGGGAGGGAACAACACATTCAAGTACTTTGGAAAGCAAAGGGAGGTTGGAGATGGGATGATAATTTGAAAGGGCAAAGGGGCCAAAGCTTGGTTTCTTGAGGAGAGGGGTGATAACAATGGATTGGAAGGAGAGAGGGACAACAGCTGAGGAAAGAAAACCGTTAATAATATCAGTTAACATGGGACCAGGAGGGGAAGCTGGGTGGTTAGCAGTTTATTGTGAATAGGGTCAAGGGAGCAGGAGGTGGGTCTCATGGACAATGTGAGTTCAGAGAGGGCATGAGGGGAGATAGGAGAGAAACTAGAGAAAGATGCGAATTCAGGGCTCGGGCAGGGGGTGAGGGGTTGGTAACTTTAAAGGAAGTTTGGCCCAGTGGGCTAGTGGAAGGGAAGGAAGGTAAAGTCAGCTGATCGGATGGTCTCAATCTTAATGATGAAAACGTTCATGAGCTCCTCACCCTGAGGATGTAGGAGACGAGACAGGTTTAAGAAGAGAACTGTCAACTATCTGAAGCTCAACCAGACTCTTCACAACCTTGGAGTCCTGTTCAGTGAATTACAAACGTACAAGGGACAGGAAAAGACCAGCTGTTCATTTCAACCAATACCGTACCAACATTTAAACCATTAAACTCCACCCATTAACCCACCTGCTCTTTTATTCCAGCAGCTTGAGATCAGGACTGTTTGATGATTGGTTATTGCTTTGTCTTACAGCCAGGGTTTGAATGGGAGGATGGTTGCGAGCGGTGTCAGTGCCTCAATGGAAGGAAGATCTGTTCCACTGGGTGTCCACCACTCACCTGCCTGGAGGTGAGAAATAGTCTTGTTTGTTGCTCAATTTCTTATTTCACCCAGTTCTCGAGGGGCAGTCATTGCCGCCTAGGACTTGCCTCAATCTCACAGCGGGAGCTGTAACTGTGAGCCGGATCTGAGCAATGCACAGAAATTCCACATCACGCAATGCTCCTTCCAGAAAAAATTTAACAATAATCCTCGTCCCTCCCTGACTCCCTGTCCGTCCCTCATTCCCCATCCTTCCCTCAATCTGTCCCTCACTCCCCCTCACTCCCCGTCCCCCTCTCACACACCGTCGTCCCTCTCTCGCTCCAAGTCCTCCTTCGCTCCCCATCCCTCACTTATACCCCATTCCTCACTCATTCCTAGTCCCTCCCTCGTTCCCAGTCCCTCCCTACTCCCCATTCCTCTGTCACTGTACCTCAGAAAACTGTCTATCCATTCTGACACCAGTGAAGAGGAGCTGTGGCTCCAGCATCAAACTATCCAAGTGTACTTGGGGCACTGTGTGTAGAGGTTCTGTTACTCAACAATAATCCATTGATTGTGAGTTCTAATCCGATTTGGGCTGTTCGTCAGTTCAAATTCATTTGGAAAATAATCCTGGAAATAAAAAGCTGGGATCAGTAAACATTACGGTGAAGCTGTCAGATTGTCATAAAAACTCCATTGCTTCACCAATATCCTTTGGGCACAAGAGGTCATAGTTACAAATTTGGGACAAACACAGAAATAGGAAATCATAGGGTCGTAGAATGGTTACAGGGGAGCATTCAGCTGTCGTGTCTGTGTCTGCCCTCTGCCCCACTCCCTTGCCCTTTCTCTATAACCCTGCAAATTTTACCTCTTCAAGTACTTATCCTTTTTTAAAGCCATGATTAAATCTGCCTCCACCACACACTCAGGCAGTGCATTCCAGATTCTAACCACTCGCTACATATAAAAGGTTTTCCTCATGTCGCCATTCCTCTGGTTCTTGACCCTTCCGTCAATGGGAACAATTTCTCCCTGTCTACTCTGTTTAGAGCCCTTCTGATTTAGTACACCTCTATCAACTCTCCTGTTAACCTTCCCGCCTCTAAGGAGAACAACTCCAGCTTCTCCAATCTATCCACATAACTGGAGACCATATCTCAGAAATCATTCTCATAAATCTTTTTTTCACCCTCTCTGAAGCCTTCAAATCTTCCCTAAAGGGTAGTGCTCAGAATTACAATACTCCAGTTGCGGCCAAACCACTGTTTGATAAAGGATCATTATAACCTTCTTGCTTTTGTACTCTAAGCCTTTATTTATAAAATCCAGGATCCCATATGCCTTTTTAACCATTTTGTCAACCTGTTGTGCCACCTTTAACAATTTGTACACATATACCCCGAGGTCTCTCTGTTGCTGCACCCACTTTAGAATTGTATCCTTTATCTTATATTGCATTTCCTGTTCTTCCAGCCAAAATGTGTGTCGTCACACTACTCTGCATTAAATTTCATCTGCCAAATGTCCACCCATTCCCCCAGCTTGTCTCTGTTCTCTTGAAATCTATCACTATCCTCCTCACAGTTCACTGTCATTAAGCCAACTTCGTATCCATGCTGAACTGTCCTTCATCAGCTTCAACTTTGCTGGTAAGCCTATTATGTGGCATTTTATCAAATGTCTTTTGGAATTCCAGGAACTGCATCAACTGCATCACTCTCATCAATCCTCTCCGTTACCTCATCAAAAAACTCAATCAATGAACACAATTTGCCTTTAACAAATCTATGCTGGCTTTCCTTAATCTACACTTGTCAAAGTGACTTAATTTTGTCCCAATTACTGTTTCTAAAATATTTTCCACCACTGAGGTTAAACTGACTGGCCTGTAGTTGCTGGGTTTACCCTTATAGCCTTTTTCGAATGAGGGCGTAACATTTACAATTTATGTTTACAATCGACTTTAAGTACAGCCAGCCTTTCTAATGCCTTGTCCTCATCAATTTTTAGTCCATCCAGCATCTCAACTACCTCCTCTTTCACAATGACTTTGGCAACATCGTCTTCCTTGATAAAGACAGATGCAAAATATTCATTTAGTAGCTCAGCTATGCCCGCTGCATCCAAGTGCAGATCCCCTTTTCAGTCCCCAATCGGCCCCACCCCTCTGTTACCACCCTTTAATATTTATATGTCTTTAGAAGGCTTTTGAATTCCCTTTTACGTTAGATGCCAGTCTCTTCTCATACTCTGTCTTTGCTTTTCTTATTTCCTTTTCCACTTCCACTCTGAAATTTCTGTGTTCAGCCTGGTTTTTGCTTGTATTATCAACCTGACATCTGTCATAAGCACTCTTTTTTTTGCTTCATCCCACTCTCCCTCTTTTGTCATCCAGGGAGCTTTAGCTTTGCTTGCCCTACCATTCCCATTGTGGGAATGTATTTCGACTGTACCTGAACAATCTCCTCTTTAAACTGTCCCACAGACTAGTCAAGCAACAACTTGACATAGTCATACTCACTGAATCATACCCTACAGACAATGTCCCAGTGATGGAAAAGATTGTCAAAAGTGCTATCAAGCACCATTTGCTTAGCAATAACCTGCTCACTGACAGTCAGTTTGGGTTCCATCAGGGCTACTCAGCTCCTGACCTCATTACAGCCTTGGTTCAAACATGGATAAAAGAGCTGAATTCAAGAGGTGAGGTGAGAGTGACTGCCTTTACATCAAGGCAGCATTTGACAGAGAATGGAATCAAAGAGCCCGTGCAAAACTGGAGTCATACCTAATGCATGGTTGTGGTTGTTGGAGGTCACACATGTGTGAAGCAATGACCATCTCAAACAAGAGAGAATCTAACCATCTCCCATTGATGTTCAATGGCATTACCATTGCTGAATCCCCCACTATCAACATCCTGGGGCTCACCATTGACCAGAAACTGAACTGGAATAGCCATATAAATACTGTGGCTACAAGACCAGGTCAGAGGCTGGGAATTCTGTGGCGAGTAATTCTGTGGCCTGTCTCCCCAATGCCTGTCCACCATCTACAAGGCACAAGTCAGGAGTGTGATGGAATACTCTCCACTTGCCTGGATGGGTGCAACTCCAACAACACTCAGGAAGCTCAACACCATCCAGGACAAAGCAGCCCACTTGATTGGCACCCCATTCACAAGCATTCACTCCCTTCACCACCAATGCACTGTGGCAGCAGTGTGTACCATCTACAAGATGCACTGCAGCAACTCACCAAGGCTCCTTCGACAGCACCTTCCAAACCCACGACCTTTACCAACGAGAAGGACAAGGGCAGCAGATGCATGGGAACATCACCACCTGCAAGTTCCCCTCCAAGCTATACATCCTGACTTGGAACTATATCACCGTTCCTTCACTATCGCTGAGTTAAAATCCTGGAACTCCCCTCCTAATAGCACTGTGGGTGTACCTACCCCACATGGACTGCAGCAGTTCAAGAAGGCAGCTCACCACCACCTTCTCAAAGGCAATTAGGGATAGGCAATAAATGCTGACCTGGCCAGCGACACCCACATCCCCCGAATGAATTTTTTAAAAACAGTTACAGTTTAGCCTGGTAATCTTTGATTCCAAAATACCTGAGCTGTTTCTATTCTCACTCCACTGAAATTGTCTCTCCCCCAGTTAATCATTTTTATTCTGAATTGCTCCTTGTTCTTTTCCATAGCTAACTTTAACCTTATCATATTCTTCTTTTTGTTCCCTAATTGTTCCCCTACTGACACTTCACACATTTGACCCACCTTATTGCTAGAGCCAGATCCAGAAATGCCTCCTTCCTCATTGGGCCTGAAACAAACTGATGTTAAAAATTCTCACTTCAGAAATATTTGTCCCCCCTGCCCTTTAGACTATTACTATCCCCAGTCTATATTAGGATAATTAATGTCCCTCATTATAACTGCTCCATTGTTCTTGCACCTCTCTAATTTCCCTGTAAATTTGCTTCTCTCTCTTTCCTATGTAGCTGAAGTCTTTCGTCCTTAGAATGCAGGAGAAATTTTTAACTTAAGTGGACGGAATGTGTGGAACAGATAACTTGTACAGGGGGCACAGGAGCATTCATAGTTACAAGAGGGAACTAGTCGGCATCTTGCCAACAAATGGGGAGACAGTGACATGGTGGTAATGTCACTGACCAAATAATGCTGAAGTTCAGGCTAATGCCCTGGGTGGTGGAATTTAAATTCAATTAATTAATTTAAAAAGTCTGGAATTGAAAGCTCGACTCAGTAATAGTGTCGTGAAGCTATCATTGACTCTCATAAAAACCCTTCTGGTTTATTAATGTCCTTTACAGAATGAAATCTGCTGTCCTTACCTGGTCTGGCCTACATGTGACTCCAGACTCACAGCAAGATACAAGACTTATCACTGTGGTAATCTATGTCAGGATAATGAAAGGGAAAAAAAATTCAGGGCTACAGGGAAAAAGGTAAAGGAATGGTACTTGGTGAGTTGCTCTTGCAGAGAGCTGGCATGGACAGGATGGGCTGAATGGCCTCCTTCTGTGCTGTAACCATTCCATGATTCTATGATTGGGAGAGCATGAGGCAGTGGCATTACATTAGGATTGCTTCAGCAAAGAGCTACCACTAACATGATGGGTCAAATAGCCACCCACCAATGAAACTGTGTTCGATTTACTATTTCTAGTGAAATACATTTTTCATAAATTGCAGGGTTATGTAAAAGTTGAGGATCCTGGGAAGTGCTGTCCTGTCTGCAGGAAGGAGATTGCTGGTAAGCTAAAGTGGGCAATTTATTCTCAGGTTAATCTGTGCAACCGATGATTCTCTCTCTGTCTGTCTGTCTCTCTCTCTCTCTCTCTTTCTCAGGCTCTCACTCACTCTCTCTGTTTCTCTCAATCTGTCTTTTTCTTTGACTCTCTCTGCCTCTCTGAGTGTCTGCCTCTCTCTCAATCTTCCTTTTGCTCTCTGTCTCTCTGCCTTTCTATGTTTTTCTCTGTCTGTCTCTATCCCTCTATCTCTCACTTTCTGTGTCTCTGGTTCTGACTCTTTCATTCTCTCCATTTCAATCTCTGTCTCTCTTTCTTTCTCAACCCTGGGTTAGTCTATGTGTAACTGATTGATTGTGTATTCTCTCCTTTTTATAGATGTCTCTACTGCATGTCAACGCTTTACTGAAATTCGAAATATATCTAAGGGGCAGTGTCAGCTGGCAAATGTGGCAGTCAGTTCCTGCAGGGGAAGCTGTATCTCCCGAGTACAAGTCTTCCCAGAGGTAAGGACTTAAACACTTTGGGTTTTTGAATGTAAAGGATTTGTAAATAATCTAATTTCTGCTTGAACAGGGGCCATTCTGCCTGTGGTGAAGCTCACTGCGAGATTCCCAATGTCCTGCGCTTGACCTATTGTTCATCGTCCCAACAAAGCAAATTTAAATGAGTTCACAAAATAACATTATTAATCAGACTGAATGCTGGGCATAGAGTCATAGAGTTAAACTGCACAGAAACAGGCCCTTTGGCCCATCGTGTCTGTGCCGGCCATCAAGTACCTAAATATTCGAATTCCATTTTCCAGCACTTGGCCCGTAGCCTTGTATGCTATGGCATTTCAAGTGCTCATCTAAATACTTCTTAAATGTTGTGAGGGTTCCTGCCTCTACCACCCCTTCAGGCAGTGTGTTCCAGATTCCAACCACCCTCTGGGTGAAAACATTTTTCCTCAAATCCCCTCTAAACCTCCTGCCCCTTACCTTAAATCTATGCCCCCTGGTTATTGACCCCTCCGCTAAGGGAAAATGTTTCTTCCTATCTAACCTATCAATGCCCCTCATAATTTTGTATACCTCATCATGTTTCCCCCCTCAGCCTTCTTTACTCTAAGGAAAACAACCCTAGCTCTTCCAGTCTCTCTTCATACCTGAAATGCTCCAACCCAGGCAACATCTTGGTGAATCTCCTCTGCACCCTCTCCAGTGCAATCACATCCTTCCTATAGTGTGGTGACCAGAACTGTACACAGTACTCCAGTTGTGGCCTAACTAGTGTTTTATACAGCTCCATCATAACCTCCCTGCTCTTATATTCTATATTCCTCGACTGATAAAGGCAAGTATCCCATATGCCTTCCTAACAATCTTATCTACCTGGGCTGCTGCCTTCAGTGATCTATGGACAAGTACACCAAGGTTCCTCTGACTTTCTGTACTTCTTTGGGTCCTACCATCCATTGTATATTCCCTTGCCTTGTTAGTCCTCCCAAAATGCATCACCTCACACTTCTTGGGAATAAATTCCATTTGCCATTGCTCCGCCCATCTTACCAGCCCATCTAAATCTAAGGCTTTCCTCCTCACTATTTACGACACCACCAATTTTCATGTCATCTGCGCACTTACTGATCATGCCTCCTATATTCATGTCTCAATCATTAATGTACACTACAAACAGCAAGGTTCCCAGCACCGATCCCTGCAGTCACAGCCTTCCACTCGCAAAAACAGCCCTCGACTATTGCCATCTGCCTCCTGCCACCAAGCCAATTTTGGATCCAATTTACCGTTATTCTAGAAGGGTAGCAGGGATAATCCAGGTAATTACAGGCCGGTGAGTCTAATATCAATGGTTGGGAAAATATTGGAAAAAATTCTGAGGGACAGGATTAATCTCCACTTGGAGAGGCAGGGATTAATCAGGGACAGTCAGCATGGCTTTGTCAAGGGGAGATCGTGTCGAACTAACTTGACTGAATTTTTCGAGCAGGTGACTAGATGTGTCGATGAGGGTAAAGCAGTAGATGTAGTATACATGGATTTCAGTAAGGCTTTTGATAAGGTCCCGCGTGGGAGATTGGTTAAGAAGTCCATGGGACCCAGGGCAAATTGGCTTAGTGGTACATGTTACACGTACATGTTGGCTCTGAACTCTCATTATTTCCTCTTTGAATGACTCCCACTGGTCTGATGTAGACGTTCCGACAAGTAACTGCTCCCAGTCCACTTTGGCCAGAAAGTGTGGGAATGCAATAGTTATAGGGGATCCAATTGTAAGGGGAATAGATAGGCGTTTCTGTGGCCACAAAAGAGACTCCAGAATGGTATGTTGCCTCCCTGATGCTAGGGTCAAGGATGTCTCAGAGCGGTTACAGGACATTCTGAAGGGGGAGGGTGAACAGACAGTGGTCGGGGTACACATTGGTACAAACAACGCAGGTAAAAAAAGGATGAGGTCCTAAAAGCTGAATATAGAGAGTTAGGAAGTAACCCAATTCAAAGCCAAATAAAATCAGTTAATGACTATTTTTAACATGGTCATTGAAGCATAATACGTTTTGGCGATGTCTTCCCCGACAGTTTTTATTTGCAAATGCAGCATGGGTTTTGTTCAGAAATCATAGTTTTATTCTTAAGACTTTTTGTAGCGGTTTGGCGCAACTAAGTGGCTTGCTCAGGCATTTTAGAGGGCAGTTATGAAACAACCATATCGCTCCAAGTCTGGAGTCACATGTAGGCCAGACTGGGAAAGAACAACAGATTTTGGTTGAGGGAAGGGCATGATTGGCAACTAAATATCCCAGGATACCGATGCTTCAGGCGGGATAGAGAGGGAGGTAAAAGGGGTGGAGGAGTTGCATTACTGGTCAAAGAGGATATCACAGCTGTGCTGAAGGAGGGCACGATGGAGGACTCGAGCTGTGAGGCAATATGGGCAGAACTCAGAAATAGGAAGGGTGCGGTAACAATGTTGGGGCTGTACTACAGGCCTCCCAACAGCGAGCGTGAGAGAGAGGTACAAATATGGGAACAGATTATGGAAAGATGTAGGAGGAACAGGGTGGTGGTGATAGGAGATTTTAATTTTACCAACATTGACTGGGATTCACTTAGTGTTGGAGGTCTACATGGAGCAGAATTTGTAAGGAGCATCCAGGAGGGTTTTCTAGAGCAGTATGTAAATAGTCCAACTCGGGAAGGGACCATACTGGACCTGGTGTTGGGGAGTGAGACCGGCCAGGTGGTTGAAGTTTCAGTAGGGGACTACTTTGGGAATAGTGATCACAATTCCATAAGTTTTAGAATACTCATGGACAAAGACGAGAGTGGTCCTAAAGGAAGAGTGCTAAATTGGGGGAAGGCCAACTATACCAAAATTCGGCAGGAGCTGGGGAATGTAGATTGGGAGCAGCTGTTTGAAGGTAAATCCACATGTGATATGTGGGAGGCTTTTAAAGAGAGGTTGATTAGCGTGCAGGAGAGACATGTTCCTGTGAAAATGAAGGATAGAAATGGCAAGATTAGGGAACCATGGATGACGGGTGAAATTGTGAGACTAGCTAAGAGGAAAAAGGAAACATGCATAAGGTCTAGGCGGCTGAAGAAAGACGAAGCTTTGAAAGAATATCGGGATTGTAGGCGCAATCTGAAACGAGGAATTAAGAGGGCGAAAAGGGGTCATGAAATATCTTTAGCAAACAGGGTTAAGGAAAATCCCAAAGCCTTTTATTCATATATAAGATGGTCGGCGCAACATCGAGGGCCGAAGGGCCTGTACTGCGCTGTAATGTTCTAATTCTAATTCTAATAATAAGGAGCAAGAGGGTAACTAGAGAAAGGATTGGCCCACTCAAGGACAAAGGAGTCAGAGAAAATGGGTGAGATTCTAAACGAGTTCTTTGCATCGGTATTCACCGAGGATTAGAGATTTTAGAGATTAGACATACAGCACTGAAACAGGCCCTTCGGCCCACCGAGTCTGTGCTGACCATCAACCACCCATTTATACTAATCCTACACTAATCCCATATTCCTACCAAACATCCCCACCTGTCCCTATATTTCCCGACCACCTACCTATACTAATGACAATTTATAATGACCAATTTCCCTACCAACCTGCAAGTCTTTTGGCTTGTGGGAGGAAACCGGAGCACCCGGAGAAAACCCACGCAGACACAGGGAGAACTTGCAAACTCCACACAGGCAGTACCCAGAATCGAACCCGGGTCCCTGGAACTGTGAGGCTGCAGTGCTAACCACTGCGCCACTGTGCCGCCCCAGGAGAGGGACATGACGGATGTTGAGGTTAGGGACAGATGTTTGATTACTCTTGGTCAAGTCGGCATAAGGAGTGAGGAAGTGTTGGGTATTCTAAAAGGCATTAAGGTGGACAAGTCCCCAGGTCCGGATGGGGTCTATCCCAGGTTTCTGTGGGAAGCGAGAGAGGAAATAGCTGGGGCCTTGACAGATAGCTTTGCAACATCCTTAAACACGGGTGAGGTCCCGGAGGCCTGGAGAATTGCTAATGTTGTCCCCTTGTTTAAGAAGGGTAGCAGGGATAATCCAGGTAATTATAGACCGGTGAGCCTGACATCAGTGGTAGGGAAGCTGCTGGAGAAGATACTGAGGGATAGGATCTATTCCCATTTGGAAGAAAATGGGCTCATCAGTGATAGGCAACATGGTTTTGTGCAGGGAAGGTCATGTCTTACCAACTTAATAGAATTCTTTGAGGAAGTGACAAAGTTGATTGATGAGGGAAGGGCTGTAGATGTCATAAACATGGACTTCAGTAAGGCGTTTGATAAGGTTCCCCATGGTAGGCTGATGGAGAAAGTGAAGGCGCATGGGGTCCAAGGTGTACTAGCTAGATGGATAAAGAACTGGCTGGGCAACAGGAGACAGAGAGTAGCAGTGGAAGGGAGTTTCTCAAAATGGAGACGTGTGACCAGTGGTGTTCCACAGGGATCCGTGCTGGGACCACTGTTGTTTGTGATATACATAAATGATTTGGAGGAAAGTATAGGTGGTCTGATCAGCAAGTTTGCAGACGATACTAAGATTGGTGGAGTAGCAGATAGTGATGGGGACTGTCAGAGAATACAGCAGAATATAGATAGATTGGAGAGTTGGGCAGAGAAATGGCAGATGGAGTTCAATCAGGGCAAATGCGAGGTGATGCATTTTGGAAGATCCAATTCAAGAGTGAACTATACAGTAAATGGAAAAGTCCTGGGGAAAATTGATGTTCAGAGAGATTTGGGTGTTCAGGTCCATTGTTCCCTGAAGGTGGCAACGCAGGTCAATAGAGTGGTCAAGAAGGCATACGGCATGCTTTCCTTCATCGGTCGGGGTATTGAGTACAAGAGTTGGCAGGTCATGTTACAGTTGTATAGGACTTTGGTTCGGCCACATTTGGAATACTGCGTGCAGTTCTGATCGCCACATTATCAAAAGGATGTGGATGCTTTGGAGACGGTGCAGAGGAGGTTCACCAGGATGTTGCCTGGTATGGAGGGCGCTAGCTATGAAGGGAGGTTGAGTAGATTAGGATTATTTTCATTAGAAAGACGGAGGTTGAGGGGGGACCTGATTGAGGTGTACAAAATCATGAGAGGTATAGACAGGTTGGATAGCAAGAAGCTTTTTCCCAGAGTGGGGGATTCAATTACTAGGGGGCACGAGTTCAAAGTGAAAGGGGAAAAGTTTAGGGGGGATATGCGTGGAAAGTTCATTACGCAGAGGGTGGTGGGTGCCTGGAACGCGTTGCCAGCGGAGGTGGTAGACGCGGGCACGATAGCGTCTTTTAAGATGTATCTAGACAGATAGGTGAATGGGCAGGAAGTAAAGAGATACAGACCCTTAGAAAATAGGCGGCAGGTTTAGATAGAGGATCTGGATCGGTGCAGGCTTGGAGGGCCGAAGGGCCTGTTCCTGTGCTGTAATTTTCTTTGTTCTTTGTTCTTTTGTTTATTTTCTTCCCTAAAGGTAGTGAAACAGACGGGTTTTAATGACAATCCAGTCGTGTCATGGTCACCATTACTGATACTATCTCCCATTCTTAATCCTGCTGTCTTAAAGTCTGGTACCCAGTGTAAACCGTGGCGCGGAGTCAACTCCGCCTTGGCCCCTTTATTCCCTTCACCCACTTGATCCTGGCCTCGCATGGGACTAAGTCCTCTTAATTCAGGCTCAGGCTGGGTGTTTGGGATATCAGGGTTACAGAAGAGCCACCCTCACCTAATCCACTGGCTACGGTTAATGGCTTAGTACAAAGAGGAGGAAACTCATTCCTTTCTTTAACTATCAATTTACTTTATTCACGTCGTTGTACAATGTAAGAATAAGGCTTACACACTTGGTTATACAAAAGCATGCAACTCAAACTGGGTTATACAGTTAATAACAAAGCTAACTAGAATCGATAAGCACACCCATTAGGTTCCTCTGACCTTTCCCTGACCTAGTCACAGAAAACAAAGGATAATACCCGAGAAAGGGGAAAGCTGACACTGGCCAGGCATTCCGTTCTCTCTCTCTTTTACGTCGTCGCCGCGTTGCTCACGCAGGGTCTTCCACTTCCGCGATGGTTGGTCTCCGGAGTTTCTCGCTGGCTCTATGCCCGAGATTCTCCATACTTATTCTCTTTCTTATCTCTTCGAACTGTCTCTTTCCTGTTGGTTTAGGCCTGCTCACCTCGTTCGTACCTTCTCCTTATTGGCCCAGGCCCAAAGACCCCGGTATAACTCCAAATCCCAAATAAGGCTCTATTCCTGTGATCTCTCCCTTGTCTTTCACATAAATTAATTAGTTCAAACTGGTTTTTACCAGCACAGGCCAGTGTCTGAGCTCAGGTTACTTCAGTTCATGAGCTATGCAACAGTTTGTAACAGACTCTACTTCTTGCAGCCCCTGGCCAACACAAGGCTCAGTGCCTATCAGGGGCAATAGGCTCAGTGCCTGTCTGGTACAATAGGCTCAGTACCTGTCTGGTACAATAGGCTCAGTACCTGTAGGGTACAATGAGGCTCAATGCCTCTCTGGTACTGTGAGGCACAGTGCCTGTAGGGTGCAGTGAGGCTCAGTGCCTATCAGGGGCAATAGGCTCAGTGCTTGTCTGGTACAATGAGACTCAATGCCTCTCTGGTACTGTGAGGCACAGTGCCTGCCTGATACAATAGGCTCAGTGCCTGCCTGGTCCAATAGGCTCAGTGCCTGTCAGTTACAAAGAACAAAGAACAGTACAGCACAGGAACAGGCCATTTGGCCCTCCAAGCCTGCGCCGATCTTGATGCCTGCCTAAACTAAAACCTTCTGCACTTCCGGGGTCCGTATCCCTCTATTCCCTTCCTATTCATGTATTTGTCAAAATGTCTCTTAAACGTCGCTATTGTACCTGCTTCCACCACCTCCCCTGGCAGCAAGTTCCAGGCACTCACCATCCTCTGTGTCAAGAACTTGCCTCGCACATCCACTCTAAACTTTGCCCCCTCTCACCTTAAACCGATGTCCCCGAGTAACTGACTCTTCCACCCTGGGAAAAAGCTTCTGACTATCCACTCTGTCCATGCCGCATATAACTTTGTAAACCTCTATCATATCGCCCCTCCACCTCCATCGTTCCAGTGAAAACAATCCGAGTTTATCCAACCTCTCCTCATAGCTAATGCCCTCCAGACCAGGCAACATCCTGGTAAACCTCTTCTGTACCCTCTCCAAAGCCTCCACGTCCTTCTGGTAGTGGGGCGACCAGAATTGTACGCAATATTCTAAGTGTGGCCTAACTAAAGTTCTGTACAGCTGCAGCATGATTTGCAAATTTTTATACTCTGTGCCCCAACCGATGAAGGCAAGCATGCCGTATGCCTTCTTGACTACCTTGTCCACCTGCATTGCCACTTTCAGTGACCTGTGGACCTGTACACCCAGATCTCTCGGCCTGTCAATACTCCTAAGGGTTCTGCCATTTACTGTATACCTCCCACCTGCATTAGACCTTCCAAAATGCATTACCTCACATTTGTCCGGATTAAACTCCATCTGCCATTTCTCCGCCCAAGTCTCCAACCGATCTATATCCTGCTGTATCCTCTGACAATCCTCATCACTATCCGCAACTCCACCAACCTTTGTGTCATCCGCAAACTTACTAATCAGACCAGCTACATTTTTCTCCAAATCATTTATATATACTACAAACAGCAAAGGTCCCAGCACTGATCCCTGCGGAACACCACGAGTCACATCCCTCCATTCAGAAAAGCACCCTTCCACTGCTACCCTCTGTCTTCTATGACAGAGCCAGTTCTGTATCCATCTTGCCAGCTCACCTCTGATCCCGTGTTACTTCACCTTTTGTATCAGTCTGCCATGAGGGACCTTGTCAAAGGCTTTACTGAAGTCCAAATAGATAACATCCACTGCCCTTCCTTCATCAATCATCTTCTTGACTTCCTCAAAAAACGCAATCAAGTTAGTGAGACACGACCTCCCCTTCACAAAACCATGCTGCGTCTCCTTAATAAGTTCGTTTGTTTCCAAATGGGAGTAAATCCTGTCCCGAAGAATCCTCTCTAATAATTTCCCTACCACTGACGTAAGGCTCACCGGTCTATAATTTCCTGGATTATCCTTGCTACCCTTCTTAAACAAAGGAACAACATTAGCTATTCTCCAGTCCTCTGGGACCTCACCTGTAGCCAATGAGGATGCAAAGATTTCTGTCAAGGCCCCAGCAATTTCTTCCCTTGCCTCCCTCAGTACTCTAGAGTAGATCCCATCAGGCCCTGGGGACTTATCTACCTTAATGCTTTGCAAGACACCCAACACCACCTCCTTTTTGATAATGAGATGACTGAGACTTTCTACACTCCCTTCCCTAGACTCATCATGCACCAAGTCCTTCTCCTTGGTTACAGTGAGGTTCAGTGCCTGTACGGTACAGTGAGGCTGAGTGCCTGTCTGGTTCAGTGAGTGTTGGGTATAGTGAGGCACAGTGCCTGTTGTGTACAGTGAGGGTCAGTGCCTGTCTGGTACAATAGGCTCAGTGCCTGTAGGGTACAGTGAGGCTCAGTGCCTGTAGGGTACCTAATTAATAAGTAGAGTAACTAAACCAGAGGGAGGAGATTACTGTATTTAGTTAGCATTTAATATTTATAGTAGAAATCGAGCACTCGGGACCATATAGTTAATTGTAACATAATTTAGTAAGGATTTAATAAGTATTTATTTATTTTAAATTAATTTATTAATTAGTGCTAGAAATATCAGAGCGGTGATGTGCTTCACCTGTGAGATGTGGGAGCTCCGTCACGCTTCCAGCGTTCCGGACGGCTGCATCTGCAGGAAGTGTACCCAGTTGCAGCTCCTCACAGACCGCATGGATCGGTTGGAGCAGCAATTGGATGCACTTAGGAGCATGCAGGTGGCAGAAAGCGTCATAGACAGGAGTTTTAGAGAAGTGGTTACACCCAAGGTGCAGGCAGAAAGATGGGTGACCGCTAGAAGGGGCAGGCAGTCAGTGCAGGAATCCCCTGTGGCTATCCCCCTATCGAACAAGTATCTTCTTTTGGGCCTCCTTATCTCGAGAGACAATGGATACGCGCCTGGAGGTGGTCAGTGGTTTGTGAAGCAGCGCCTGGAGTGGCTATAAAGGCCAATTCTGGAGTGACAGGCTCTTCCACAGGTGCTGCAGAGAAATTTGTTTGTTGGGGCTGTTGCACAGTTGGCTCTCCCCTTGCGCCTCTGTCTTTTTTCCTGCCAACTACTAAGTCTCTTCGACTCGCCACAATTTAGCCCTGTCTTTATGGCTGCCCGCCAGCTCTGGCGAATGCTGGCAACTGACTCCCACGACTTGTGATCAATGTCACACGATTTCATGTCGCGTTTGCAGACGTCTTTATAACGGAGACATGGACGGCCGGTGGGTCTGATACCAGTGGCGAGCTCGCTGTACAATGTGTCTTTGGGGATCCTGCCATCTTCCATGCGGCTCACATGGCCAAGCCATCTCAAGCGCCGCTGACTCAGTAGTGTGTATAAGCTGGGGATGTTGGCCGCTTCAAGGACTTCTGTGTTGGAGATATAGTCCTGCCACCTGATGCCAAGTTTTGGATACTGTTGGGGGGGATGGCCTATCAGGGGAAAACAGCAGCAGCCAGAGCAGTGGCACCACGGCTGGCACTGTTGTTCAGCAGGGAGGGACAAAGCACACAAGAGCAATAGTTATAGGGGACTCTATAGTCAGGGGCACAGATGGGCGCTTCTGTGGATGTCAAAGAGACTCCAGGATGGTATGTTGCCTCCCTGGTGCCAGGGTCAAGGATGTCTCTAAACAGACAGGGGGCATTCTGAAGGGGGAGGGTGAACAGCCAGAGGTTGTGGTACACATCGGTACCAATCACATAGGCAGGAAGAGTGATGAGGTCCTGCAGGGGGAGTTTAGGGAGTTAGATAGAAAGTTAAAAGACAGGACCTCGAGGGTTGTGATCTCGGGATTACTCCCTGTGCCACGTGCCAGTGAAGCTAGAAATAGGAAGATAGTGCAGCTAAACACGTGGCTGAACAGCTGGTGTAGAAGGGAGGGTTTCAGATATCTGGACCATTGGGATCTCTTCAGGGACAGGTGGGACCTGTACAAGAAGGACGGGTTGCATCTAAACTGGAGGGGCACAAATATCCTGGCTGCGAGGTTTGCTAGCGTCACTCGGGAGGGTTTAAACTAGTGTGGCAGGGGGGTGGGAACCAGAGCAGTAGGACAGCAGGCGAAATAAATGAGGCGGAACTAGTAAGTAAGGCCAGTAAGACTAAGAGGAAGAGCAGGCAGGGAGATGTTGCGGAGCACAGCGGGACTGATGGTCTGAAGTGCATTTGTTTCAATGCAAGAAGTATAACAGGTAAGGCAGATGAACTTAGAGCTTGGATTAGTATTTGGAACTATTTTTTTAGAATTAGAATTAGAACATTACAGCGCAGTACAGGCCCTTCGGCCCTCGATGTTGCGCCGACCTGTGAAACCATCTGACCTACACTATTCCATTTTCATCCATATGTCTATCCAATGACCACTTAAATGCCCTTAAAGTTGGCGAGTCTACTATTGTTGCAGGCAGGGCGTCCCACGCCCCTACTACTCTCTGAGTAAAGAAACTACCTCTGACATCTGTCCTATATCTATCACCCCTCAACTTAAAGCTATGTCCCCTCGTGTTTGCCATCACCATCCGAGGAAAAAGACTCTCACTATCCACCCTATCTAACCCTCTGATTATCTTATATGTCTCTATTAAGTCATCTCTCCTCCTCCTTCTCTCCAACGAAAACAACCTCAAGTCCCTCAGCCTTTCCTCGGAAGACCTTCCCTCCATACCAGGCAACATCCTAGTAAATCTCCTCTGCACCCTTTCCATAGCTTCCACATCCTTCCTATAATGCGGTGACCAGAACTGCACGCAATACTCCAGGTGCGGTCTCACCAGAGTTTTGTACAGCTGCAGCATGACCTCGTGGCTCCGAAACTCGATCCCTCTACTAATAAAAGCTAACACACCATATGCCTTCTTAACAGCCCTATTAACCTGGGTAGCAACCTTCAGGGATTTATGCACCTGGACACCAAGATCTCTCTGTTCATCTGCACTACCAAGAATCTTCCCATTAGCCCAGTACTCTGCATTCCTGTTACTCCTTCCAAAGTTAATCACCTCGCACTTTTCCGCATTAAACTCCATTTGCCATCTCTCAGCCCAGCTCTGCAGCTTATCTATGTCCCTCTGTACCCTAATACATCCTTCGGCACTATCCACAACTCCACCGACCTTAGTGTCATCTGTAAATTTACTAACCCACCCTTCTACACCCTCTTCCAGGTCATTTATAAAAATGACAAACAGCAGTGGCCCCAAAACAGATCCTTGCGGTACACCACTAGTAACTAAACTCCAGGATGAACATTTGCCATCAACCACCACCCTCTGTCTTCTTTCAGCTAGCCAATTTCTGATCCAAAGCTCTAAATCACCTTCAACCCCATACTTCCGTATTTTCTGCAATAGCCTACCATGGGGAACCTTATCAAACGCCTTACTGAAATCCATATACACCACATCCACTGCTTTACCCTCATCCACCTGTTTGGTCACCTTCTCGAAAAACTGAATAAGGTTTGTGAGGCATGACCTACCCGTCATAAAACCGTGCTGACTATCTCTAATGAACTTATTCTTTTCAAGATGATTATAAATCCTTTCTCTTATAACCTTTTCCAACATTTTACCCACAACCGAAGTAAGGCTCACAGGTCTATAATTACCAGGGCTGTCTCTACTCCCCTTCTTGAACAAGGGGACAACATTTGCTATCCTCCAGTCTTCCGGCACTATTCCTGTCGACACTGACGACATAAAGATCAAGGACAAAGGCTCTGCAATCTCCTCCCTAGCTTCCCAGAGAATCCTAGGATAAATCCCATCTGGCCCAGGGGACTTATCTATTTTCACACTTTCCAAAATTGATAACACCTCCTCCTTGTGAACCTCAATCCCATCTAGCCTAGTAGCCTGAATCTTCGTATTCTCCTCGACAACATTTTCTTTCTCTACTGTAAATACTGACGCAAAATATTCATTTAACACTTCCCCTATCTCCTGTGATTCCACACACAACTTCCCACTACTATCCTTGATTGGCCCTAATCTAACTCTAGTCATTCTTTTATTCCTGATATACCGATAGAAAGCCTTAGGGTTTTCCCTGATCCTATCCGCCAATGACTTCTCGTGTCCTCTCCTTGCTCTTCTTAGCTCTCTCTTTAGATCCTTCCTGGCTAGCTTGTAACTCTCAAGCGCCCTAACTGAGCCTTCATGTCTCATCCTAACATAAGCCTTCTTCTTCCTCTTGACAAGCGCTTCAACTTCTTTAGTAAACCATGGCTCCCTCGCTCGACAACTTCCTCCCTGCCTCACAGGGACATACTTATCAAGGACACGCAGTAGCTGCTCCTTGAATAAGCTCCACATTTCGATTGTTCCCACCCCCTGCAGTTTCCATCCTCATCCTACGCATCCTAAATCTTGCCTAATCGCATCATAATTTCCTTTCCCCCAGCTATAATTTTTGCCCTGCGGTATATACCTGTCCCTGCCCATCGCTAAGGTAAACCTAACCAAATTGTGATCACTATCACAAAAGTGCTCACCTGCATCTAAATCTGACACCTGGCCGGGTTCATTACCCAGTACCAAATCCAATGTGGCATCGCCCCTGGTTGGCCTGCCTACATACTGTGTCAGAAAACCCTCCTGCACACACTGAACAAAAACTGACCCATCTAAAGTACTCGAACTATAGTATTTCCAGTCGATATTTGGAAAGTTAAAGTCCCCCATAACAACTCCCCTGTTACTCTCGCCCCTGTTGAGAATCATCTTCGCTATCCTTTCCTTTACATCTCTGGAACTATTTGGAGGTCTATAAAAGACTCCCAACAGGGTGACCTCACCTCTCCTGTTTCTAACCTCAGCCCATACTACCTCAGTAGACGAGTCCTCAAACGTCCTTTCTGCCGCCGTAATACTCTCCTTGATTAACAATGCCACACCCCCCCCTCTTTTACCATCTTCCCTCTTCTTACTGAAACATCTAAATCCCGGAACCTGCAACATCCATTCCTGCCCCTGCTCTACCCATGTCTCCGAAATGGCCACTACATCGAGATCCCAGGTACCAACCCATGCTGCAAGCTCACCCACCTTATTCCGGATGCTCCTGGCGTTGAAGTAGACACACTTTAAACCAGGTTCTTGCTTGCCAGTGCCCTCTTGCGTCCTTGTAACCTTATCCCTGACCTCACTACTCTCAACATCCTGTACACTGGCACTACATTTTAGGTTCCCATTCCCCTGCTGAATTAGTTTAAACCCCCCCCGAAGAGCACTAGCAAATCTCCCCCCCAGGATATTGGTACCCCTCTGGTTCAGGTGAAGACCATCCTGTTTGTAGAGGTCCCACCTACCCCAGAAAGAGCCCCAATTATCCAGGAAACCAAAACCCTCCCTCCTGCACCATCCCTGCAGCCACGTGTTCAACACCTCTCTCTCCCTATTCCTCGCTTCGCTAGCACGTGGCACGGGCAACAACCCAGAGATAACAACTCTGTTTGTTCTCGCTCTAAGCTTCCACCCTAGCTCCCTGAATTTCTGTCTTAAATCCCCATCTCTCTTCCTACCTATGTCGTTGGTGCCTATGTGGACCACGACTTGGGGCTGCTCCCCCTCCCCCTTAAGGATCCCAAAAACACGATCCGTGACATCACGAACCCTGGCACCTGGGAGGCAACATACCAACCGTGAGTCTCTCTCGTTCCCACAGAACCTCCTATCTGTTCCCCTAACTATGGAGTCCCCAATGACTAATGCTCTGCTCCTCTTCCCCCTTCCCTTCTGAGCAACAGGGACAGACTCTGTGCCAGAGACCTGTATCCCATTGCTTACCCCTGGTAAGTCGTCCCCCGCAACAGTATCCAAAACGATATACCTGTTGTTGAGGGAAACGGCCACAGGGGATCCCTGCACTGCCTGCTGGTTCCCTCTCCTTCCCCTGACGGTAACCCATCTACCTTCTTCTTTTACCTGAGGTGTGACTGCCTCCCGATAACTCCTCTCAATAAGCCCCTCCAGCTCCAGTTCCCTAACGCGGTTCTCGAGGAGCTGGAGTTGGGTGCACTTCCCGCAGATGCAGTCAGCAGGGGCACTCTTGGCGACCCTTACCTCCCACATTCTGCAGGAGGAACATACAACTGCCTTAACTTCCATTCCCACTATTCCAAATTCCCAACAAATCTACTGAAAAACCAAAAAAAAAAAGAAAAGTCAAAACTTGTTAGCTTAGCAATCCAACGGACAGAACTTCTTAAATAAAAAGCTTACCTTATCAACACAACAGAGTCCATTTTTTTGGTTAGAGGAGGAGGGTGGGTGGGAGACACTACACGTGTAGTGACTCGGGTACAGCCACCACCCAAATATATAGTTTTTACTTACCCAGCAGTCCCCTGGTCCTCCGAAAACAAAAGGGAATTAACTTTTAAACTTACACAGAAATTGACTTCCCAGCTGTTAGCTCGCTCTCGCACCTCCGCTACTGTCAAAGCTGCAGTCACCAAACCAGCAGTCCCCGGTCCTCCGAAAACAAAAGGGAATTAACTTTTAACCTTCCACTGAAATTGACTTCCCAGCTGTAAGCTCGCTCTCGCACCTCCGCTACTGTCAAAGCTGCAGTCACCAAACTAAAACTACAACTATGATGTTGTTGCCATTACAGAGACTTGGTTGAGGGAAGGACAGGATTGGCAGCGAAATATTCCGGGATTTAGAAGCTTCAGGCGGGATAGAGGGGGATGTAAAAGGGGTGGGGGAGTTGCATTACTGGTTAAGGAGAATGTCACAGCTGTACTGCGGGAGGACACCTCGGAGGGGTCGTGCAGCGAGGCAATATGGGTGGAGCTCAGGAATAGAAAGGGTGCAGTCACGATGTTGGGGGTTTACTACAGGCCTCCCAACAGCCAGCGGGAGGTAGAGGAGCAGATATGTAGACAGATTTTGGAAAGATGTAAAGGTAACAGGGTTGTAGTGGTGGGTGATTTTAACTTCCCCTAGATTGACTGGGACTCACTTAGTGCTCGGGGCTTGGATGGGGCAGAATTTGTAAGGAGCATCCAGGAGGGCTTCTTGAAACAATATTTAGATAGTCCAACTGGGGATGGGGCTGCACTGGACCTGGTATTGGGGAATGAGCCCGGCCAGGTAGTCGAAGTTTCAGTCAGGGAGCATTTCGGGAACAGTGACCATAATTCCATAAGTTTTAAGGTACTTGTGGATAAGGATAAGAGTAGTCCTCTGGTGAAGGTGCTAAATTGGGGGAAGGCTAATTATAACAATATTAGGCAGGAACTGAAGAATTTAGATTAGGGGCGGCTGTTTGAGGGTAAATCATCATCTGACATGTGGGAGTCTTTCAAACGTCAGTCGATGAGAATCCAGGACCAGCATGTTCCTGTGAGGAAGAAGGATAAGTTTGGCAAGTTTCGGGAACCTTGGATGACGCGGGATATTGTGAGCCGAGTCAAAGAGAAAAAGGAAGCAGTCGTAAGGTCTGGAAGGCTGGGAACAGACAAAGCCCTTGAGGAATATAAAGACAGCAGGAAGGAACTTAAGCAAGGAGTTAGGAGGGCTAAAAGGGGTCATGAAAAGTCATTGGCAAACAGGATTATGGAAAATCCCAAGGCTTTTTATACATATATAAAGAGCAAGAGTGTAACCAGGGAAAGGGTTGGCCCACTCAAGGACAGAGGAGGGAATCTATGTGTGGAGCCAGAGGAAATGGGCGAGGTACTAAATGAGTACTTTGCATCAGTATTCACCAAAGAGAAGGACTTGGTGGATGATGAGCCTAGGGAAGGGAGTGTAGATAGTCTCAGTCATCTCATTATCAAAAAGGAGGAGGTGTTGGGCGTCTTGCAAAGCATTAAGGTAGATAAGTCCCCAGGGCCTGATGGGATCTACCCTAGAATACTGAGGGAGGCAAGGGAAGAAATTGCTGGGGCCTTGACTGAAATCTTTGTATCCTCATTGGCTACAGGTGAGGTCCCAGAGGACTGGAGAATAGCCAATGTTGTTCCTTTGTTTAAGAAGGGTAGCAAGGATAATCCAGGAAATTATAGACCGGTGAGCCTTACGTCAGAAGTAGGAAATTATTAGAGAGGATTCTTCGGGACAGGATTTACTCCCATTTGGAAACAAACAAACTTATTAGCGAGAGGCAGCATGGTTTTGTGAAGGGGAGGTTGTGTCTCACTAACTTGATTGCGTTTTTTGAGGAAGTCACGTTGATGATTGATGAAGGAAGGGCAGTGAATGTTATCTATATGGACTTCAGTAAAGCCTTTGACAAGGTCCCTCATGGCAGACTGGTACAAAAGGTGAAGTCACACAGGATCAGAGGTGAGCTGGCAAGATGGATACAGAACTGGCTCTGTCATAGAAGACAGAGGGTAGCAGTGGAAGGGTGCTTTTCTGAATGGAGGGATGTGACTCGTGGTGTTCCGCAAGGATCAGTGCTGGGACCTTTGCTCTTTGTAGTATATATAAATGATTTGGAGGAAAATGTAGCTGGTCTGATTAGTAAGTTTGCGGACAACACAAAGGTTGGTGGAGTTGCGGATAGTGATGAGGATTGTCAGAGGATACAGCAGGATATAGATCGGTTGGAGACTTGGGCGGAGAAATGGCAAATGGAGTTTAATCTGGACAAATGTGAGGTAAAGCATTTTGGAAGGTCTAATGCAGGTGGGAAGTATACAGTAAATGGCAGAACCCTTAGGAGTATTGACAGGCAGAGAAATCTGGGCGTACAGGTCCACAGGTCACAAAGTGGCAACGTAGGTGGATAAGGTAGTCAAGAAGGCATACGGCATGCTTGCCTTCATCAGTCGGGGCATAGAACTTTAGTTCGGCCACACTTAGAATATTGCATGCAATTCTGGTCGCCACACTACCAGAAGGACGTGGAGGCTTTGGAGAAGGTACAGATGAGATTTACCAGGATGTTGCCTGGTCTGGAGGGCATTAGCTAAGAGGAGAGGTTGGACAATCTCGATTGTTTTCACGGGAACGACGGAGGTGGAGGGGCGACATGATAGAGGTTTACAAAGTTATGAGCGGCATGGACAGAGTGGATAGTCAAAAGATTTTTCCCAGGGTGAAAGAGTCAGTACTAGGGGACATAGGTTTAAGGTGAGAGGGGCAAAGTTTAGAGGGGATGTGCGAGGCAAGTTCTTTACACAGAGGATGGTGAGTGCCTGGAACTTGCTGCCGGGGGAGGTGGTGGAAGCAGGTACGATAGCGACGTTTAAGAGGCATCTTGACAATCACATGAATAGGATGAGAATAGAGGAATACGGTGCCCGGAAGTGCAGAAGGTTTTAGTTTAGGCAGGCATCAAGATCGGCGCAGGCTTGGAGGGCCAAATGGCCTGTTCCTGTGCCGTACTGTTCTTTGTTCTTTGTACAGTGAGACTCACTGCCTGTAGGGTACAGTGATAAAGAACAAAGAAGAAAATTACAGCACAGGAACAGGCCCTTCGGCCCTCCAAGCCTACGCCGATCCAAATCCTCTATCTAAACCTGTCGCCTATTTTCTAAGGGTCTGTATCTCTTTACTTCCTGCCCATTCATGTATCTGTCTAGATACATCTTTTAAAAGACGCTATCGTGCTCGCGTCTAATTGTCCAACCTCTCCTCTTAGCTAATGCCCTCCAGACCAGGCAACATCCTGGTGAACCTCCTCTGCACCGTCTCCAAAGCATCCACATCCTTTTGGTAATGTGGCGACCAGAACTGCACGCAGTATTCCAAATGTGGCCGAACCAAAGTCCTATACAACTGTAACATGACCTGCCAACTCTTGTACTCAATACCCCGTCCGATGAAGGAAAGCATGCCGTATGCCTACTTGACCACTCTATCGACCTGCGTTGGAACAATGGACCTGAACACCCAAATCTCTCTGTACATCAATTTTCCCCAGGACTTTTCCATTTACTGTATAGTTCACTCTTGAATTGGATCTTCCAAAATGCATCACCTCGCATTTGCCCTGATTGAACTCCATCTGCTATTTCTCTGCCCAACTCTCCAATCCATCTATATTCTGCTGTATTCTCTGACAGTCCCCTTCAGTATCTGCTACTCCACCAATCTTAGTGTCGTCTGCAAACTTGCTAATCAGACCACCTATACTTTCCTCCATATCATTTATGTATATCACAAACAACAGTTGTCCCAGCACGGATCCCTGTGGAACACCACTGGTCACACATCTCCATTTTGAGAAACTCCCTTCCACTGCTACTCTCTGTCTCCTGTTGCCCAGCCAGTTCTTTATCCATCTAGCTAGTACACCTTGGACCCCATGCGCCTTCAATTACTCCATCAGCCTACCATGGGGAACCTTATCAAACGCCTTACTGAAGTCCATGTATATGACATCTACAGCCCTTCCCTCATCAATCAACTTTGTCACTTCCTCAAAGAATTCTATTAAGTTGGTAAGACATGAACTTCCCTGCACAAAACCATGTTGCCTATCACTGATAAGCCCATTTTCTTCCAGATGGGAATAGATCCTATCCCTCAGTATCTTCTCCAGCAGCTTCCCTACCACTGACGTCAGGCTCACCAGTCTATAATTACCTGGATTATCCCTGCTACCCTTCTTAAACAAGGGGACAACATTAGCAATTCTCCAGGCCTCCGGGACCTCACCCATGTTTAAGGATGTTGCAAATATATCTGTTAAGGACCCAACTATTTCCTCTCTCGCTTCCCACAGAAACCTGGGATAGATTCCATCCGGACCTGGTGACTTGTCCACCTTAATGCCTTTTAGAATACCCAACACTTCCTCCCTCCTTATGCCGACTTGACCTAGAGTAATCAAACATCTGTCCCGAACCTCAACATCCGTCATGTCCCTCTCCTCGGTGAATACCGATGCAAAGTACTCGTTTAGAATCTCACCCATTTTCTCTGACTCCACGCATAACTTTCCTCCTTTGTCCTTGAGTGGGCCAATCATTTCTCTAGTTACCCTCTTGCTCCTTATATATGAATAAAAGGTTTTGGGATTTTCCTTAACCCTGTTTGCTAAAGATATTTCATGACCCCTTTTAGCCCTCTTAATTCCTCGTTTCAGATTGTGCCGACAATCCCGATATTCTTTCAAAGCTACGTCTTTCTTCAGCTGTCTAGACCTTATGTATGCTTCCTTTTTCCTCTTAGCTCATCTCACAATTTCACCTGTCATCCATGGTTCCCTAATCTTGCCATTTCTACCCCTCATTTTCACAGGAACATGTCTCTCCTGCACGCTAATCAACCTCTCTTTAAAAGCCTCCCACATATCAAATGTGGATTTACCTTCAAACAGCTGCTCCCAATCTACATTCCCCAGCTCCTGCCTAATTTTGGTTTAGTTGGCCTTCCCCCAATTTAGCACTCTTCCTTTAGGACCACTCTCGTCTTTGTCCATGAGTATTCTAAAACTTACGGAATTGTGATCACTATTCCCAAAGTAGTCCCCAACTGAAACGTCAACCACCTGGCCCGGCTCATTTCCCAACACCAGGTCCAGTATGGCCCCTTCCCGAGTTGGACTATTTACATACTGCTCTAGAAAACCCTCCTGGATGCTCCTTACAAATTCTGCTCCATCTAGACCTCCAACACTAAGTGAATCCCAGTCAATGTTGGGAAAATTAAAATCTCCTATCACCACCACCCTGTTGCTCCTACATCTTTCCATAATCTGTTTACATATTTGTACCTCTATCTCACGCTCGCTGTTGGGAGGCCTGTAGTACAGCCCCAACATTGTTACCGCACCCTTCCTATTTCTGAGTTCTGCCCATATTGCCTCACAGCTCGAGTCCTCCATAGTGCCTTCCTTCAGCACAGCTGTGATATCCTCTTTGACCAGTAATGCAACTCCTCCACCCCTTTTACCTCCCTCTCTATCCCGCCTGAAGCATCGGTATCCTGGGATATTTAGTTGCCAATCATGCCCCTCCCTTAACCAAGTCTCAGTAATAGCAGTAACATCATACGCCAAGGTACTAATCCAAGCCCTAAGTTCATCTGCCTTACCTACTACACTTCTTGCATTAAAACAAATACACCTCAGACCACCAGTCCCTTTGCTTTCATCATCTGCTCCCTGCCTACTCTTCCCCTTAGTCACGCTAACGTCATTATCTAGTTCCTTACAGGCTTTAGTTACTACATCCTTACTCTCTACTGACCTCATTTGGTTCCCATCCCCCTGCCACATTAGTTTAAACCCTCCCCAACAGCATTAACAAAAGCACCCCAAGGACATTGGTTCCAGTCCGGCCCAGGTGTAGACCGTCCAATTTGTAATAGTCCCACCTCCCCCAGAACCGGTCCCAATGTCCCAAAAATCTGAACCCCTCCCTCCTGCACCATCTCTCAAGCCACACATTCATCCTGACTATTCTTTCATTTCTACTCTGACTATCACGTGGCACTGGTAGCAATCCTCTGAGGTCCTACTTTTTAACTTGGCTCCTAACTCCCTAAATTCTGCTTGTAGGACCTCATCCCGTTTTTTACCTATATCATTAGTGCCTCTGTGCACAATGGCAACTGATTGTTCACCCTCCCCTTTCAGAATGTTCTGCAGCCGATCTGAGACATCCCTGACCCATGCACCTGGGAGGCAACATACCATTCGGGAGTCTCGTTTTCGACCACAGAACCGCCTAGCTACTCTCCTTACAATCGAATCCCCTATGACGAGAGCCCTTCCACTCTTTTTCCCGCCCTTCTGAACAGCAGAGCCAGCCACGGTGCCATGAACCTGGCTACTGCTGCCTCCCCCTGGTGAGCCATCTCCCTCAACAGTATCCAAAACGGTATACCTGTTGTGGAGGGAGATGACCGCAGGGGACACCTGCACTGCCTTCCTGCTCTTTCTCTGCCTTTTGGTCACCCATTCCCTTTCTCCCTCAGCAATCCTAATCTGCGGTGTGACCAATTCGCTAAACGTGCTATCCACGACCTCCTCAGCATCGCGGATGCTCCAAAGTGAGTCCATCCGCAGCTCCAGAGCCATCATGCGGTCTAACAAGAGCTGCAGCTGGACACACTTCCTGCACGTGAAGGAGTCAGGGACAACAGCTGTGTCCCTGAGCTGCCACATTGAGCAAGAGGAGCATGTCACGGGTCTGAGATCTCCTGCCATTTTTAATCTTAAGCTTAAACTTAGTTAAATGAAAAAGGAACGAAAAGTTTTTTACCATTAACACGATTTAAAAAAAGAGAAATAGAAAAAGCCTTACCTTATCTACACACCACCGAGTCCTTTTTTTTTTTGGTTAGAGGAGGAGGGCGGGTGGGAGACACGACAGGTGTAGTGTCTCGGGTTCAGAAACGGCCCAAATATATAGGGTTTTACTTACCCAGCAGCCCCCTGGTCTCCGCCGAAAACAAAAGGAAATTAAGTTTACTTTAAACTGACCTTCCCAGCTGCTCACTTGCTCGCACTCTCTGCTCCCGAAAAAGCTGCTGCAGTGAAAGGCAAGTTATTTGAAACGGCCCAAATATATAGGGTTTTACTTACTCAGCAGCCCCCTGGTCTCCGCCGAAAACAAAAGGAAATTATGTTTACTTTAAACTGACCTTCCCAGCTGCTCACTCGCTCGCACTCTCTGCTCCCGAAAAAGCTGCTGCAGTGATGCTCAGTGCCTGTCGGGTACAGTGTGGCTCAGTGCCTGTCGGGTACAGTGTGGCTCAGTGCCTGTCGGGTACAGTGTGGCTCAGTGCCTTTCGCGTACGGTGTGGCTCAGTGCCTGTCGGGTACGGTGAGGCTCAGTGCCTGTCTGGTGCAATAGGCTCAGTGCCTGTCGGGTACAGTGAGCCTCAGTGCCTGTTTGGTACAATAGGCTCAGTGCCTGTCGGGTACAGTGAGGCTCAGTGCCTGTCTGGTCGAATAGGCTCAGTGCCTGTCTGGTCGAATAGGCTCAGTGCCTGTCGGGTACAGTGAGGCTCAGTGCCTGTCGGGTACAGTGAGGCTCAGTGCCTGTCGGGTACAGTGAGTCTCAGTGCCTGTTTGGTACAATAGGCTCAGTGCTTGTCGGGTACAGTGAGGCTCGGTGCCTGTCGGGTACAGTAAACTTTGGGCTGGCTCTGGTACTGATGTTCACATGCAGGTCATGTTGTGTTCCTACTGATTACAACTAATTGTCTTACAGGAGCCTTACCTGCAGAGTGTTTGTGAGTGCTGCAGTTACCGTCTTGACCCTGACAGCCCAGTGCAGTTCATGAATTTGCAGTGTGAAAATGGAGAGGTGGAGCCTGTCGTTCTGCCAGTTATTCATAGCTGTGAATGCAGCAGCTGCCAGGGTAAGTATCAAGATGCGTTGAGAGGGAACACCCAGCATCTGACAGGAATAGAACCTATGCTTCTGTCAAAGGTAAATACGTTTGGTGAGCTGTGTGGTACATGGGACAATGATATGGTGGCACTGTCAGAGACCTGGCTCAAACAAGGGGAGGACTGGGAACTTACTATTCCTGGCTCCAAGGTATTCATGTGAAATAGGGAAGGAGAAAAAGAGAGGTGGGGATAGTGGTATCGAGCAAAGATACTGTTACAGTGCTAGAAAGAGATTCTGTACTTGAGGATTCAAATACAATCTAATGGTTAGAATTAAGGATCAATACAGGAGCTATTACACTACTGAATGTATACTATAGACCACCAAGTAGTGTTAAAGAGATGGAGGAGCAAATTTGCAGAGAAATTTCAAAAAGATGCAAATATTATAAAGTAATAAGGGACTTCAATTATTCTAACCGATATATACGGGGATAAAAACAGTGTCCAAGGCAAAGAGGGGGAGAAATTCCTGAAATGTACACAAGAACATTCTTGATCAGTGACTATAGATATAGAGATTAAAATGAAGCAAGAAAAGGTGGCCTATGATCAATGTTGGGTTCATAATCTAGTAGAGAATCATGCTGAATACTGACAAAGGCAAAAAGAGAGGTAAAGAGGGACTGTGAGAACAGATTAATGGGTAACAGAAAAGGGAACCCACAAGTCTTTTATAAACATAAAAATAGTAAAAGAGTAGGCAAAGGAAGGGTGGGAATGGAGGCGGTAACTAAGGAACAGAGTTTATCGTGGGAACCAAAGACAATGGCTTCAGTCTTCCCAATATTTAGTTGGAGAAAATTTCTGCTCATCCAGGACAGGAAGTCAAAAGGTCTGACAATTTAGAGACAGTGGAGGGATTAAGAGAGGTGATAATGAGGTAGAGCTGAGTGTTGTCAGCATGCATGTGGAAACTGAAACATTGTTTTTGGATGATGTGGCAGTGTTAAACAGTGAGGAGGATAGTAACACATTTCAGGAGGATATAAGCAGACTTTTGAAATGGGCAGACATGTGGCATATATTGGTAATGGATTAAAATAATTTTTGGATTAACAGCACAATCCCAACAAACATGTTACATTGTTAAATACCTTGTTGTGCATCTTTCAGGTGGAGATTTTTCTGGACGTTGATATCCCATTTTTCTGGTTATTCCGGTACTCCTGATGATTGATGGGATGTTCGTACTCTCTTGTTAAACAGATCTGAGATTTCTTTCAGAAAGGATTTTGTGGCAAATCTGAAGGGCTGTAAATATCATCTGGATTTGCTCCTAAATTTTTTTTTGTATTGAGTGAAATCCTTGTTATTAAAAAGCTGTAAACTGTGTGTTTGTAATAAAGAGATTTCTATCTTTTTGCCTATGACTCTGTTGTAGACTAGATCCTGTTTATGCTGGGATATATCAAGTTTGTCAGAAACATTCTGGGTCCATTACCACAGGGACTTCTACAGTGGGTTTCATTGGGGTTGTTCTCGTCCCAGGGTTTAAGATGTGAAATGGCCAAATTATATCAGTTGTCTCATTACAGGAATACTTTGATATATGCACTCCATAAGAGACAGCCTGTGTAACTCAGTATTCAGTTCATACAACTACCACGCTGCAGAAAACAGTTTAGTCCATACAGCTCTTGTAGAGAGGAGGAATAAAGTTCAGAGAGGACTGGGAGAGACAAATAGCATGAGAGAGCAGTTCAGAAATTGGAAGGATCAGAAAGGGGTCAAATCTGAGGCATTCTGTCTAAGATTGGTTTGAAGTGCATGAAAGAAGCATATTATCTAAATGGTGAGCAATGCAGAGGGATCTGGGGGTGCCAGAGCACGAATAACAAAAGGTTAGTATGCAGATTCAGCACATAATTAGGAAAGCTAACAGAATGTTCTCGTTTATTGTGAGGGTAATTGATTATAAAAGTAGAGAGGTTATACAGGATATTGATCAGACCACATCTCCAGTACTGTTTCCAGTATTGATCTTCATATTTAAGGAAGGATGTAAATGCATTGGTTAGGGCTAGTGCTAGGGTGAAGATCCTTAGGGTGAGGGTGAAGATTAGGGTTGGGGTGAAGTGAAGTAGCGAAAAAAAATTTGCCTGGTTGCTTGAAAAAGAGGTAGCATGCTGCCTTAAGGTGAGGAGCGTATCGGTATGCAACTGCTGCGCACAATGCACACGCAAAAAGAAAAAAAAGAATTTTTGAGATCTAAAAGTAGAGTTTTAGGGGTACATTTGTTGAGTTAGGATCCTTAGGGTTAGAGAGAGGGTTAAGGTCAAGAAATGTAGTGAAAACTTCTTGCCTGGTTGTTCTAAAAAGAGGTAGCATGCTGTTGCTAGGTGGTAAGCCTACAGGATCGTAACACTCACACAAAGCGCATGCAAAAAGAAAAATAAATCAGTGGATTTGAGAGCTGCAATTAGGGTTTTAGAAGTACATTTGTTGGGTTCGTGAGTAGCGTTAGTGTTCGAGTGAAGAAAAGTACCGAAAAATTCTTGCGTGGTTACTCTGAAAATGAGTGTCTTAGAGATACATTTTTTGGGTTAGGGTCCTGAGGGCAAGGGTGAGGGCTGGGGTTAGAGTGACAAAAAGTAGCGAAATACTCTTGCATGGTTGATCTGACATGGATCGTACAAACTCGCAACACTGGCACACTAAACGCATGCAAAAAAAAATCAGTGTTCTTGAGAGTTAATAATAGTGTTTTAGGAGTACATTTGTTGGGTTAGGGTTAGGGTAAGATTGAGTGTGAGGGTTAGGGTACCGGTGAGGGTTACAGTTAGGGTAAAGAAATGTAGCTAAGAATTTTTGCGTGGTTGCTCTGTAAGGAGGAAGACTATCAGCCTGCAACACCCGCACACCAAGCGCACACAAAAAGAAAAAATACTCAATATTTCTGAGAGCTAATAGCGTTTTAGGGGTACATTTGTTGGGTTAGCATTAGGTTGAGGGTGAAGGTGAGTGTTAGGGCGAGGGTTAGATATAGGGTTAGGGGTAAGAAAAGTAGTGAAACAAACCTTGCGTGGTTTGCCGAAAAAGAAAACTGTGTTGCCACGAGACTAGGCTCACAACAGCTGTGTGCAAAAAGGAAAAGTATGTGTCTTTGAAAGCGCAAAATTACATTTTAGGTGTAACTTTGTTGGTTAGGGTCATGGGTTAGCATTAGGGTTAGGGTTGGATTTCGGGCAAGGGGTTAGGGGTTAATGTTAGGGTTAAGAAAAATAGCAAAACAATCTTGTGCAGCTTGACCAGAAAGAAGAACTATGCTACCACCAGGAAAGAGGAAAAAAATCAGTGTTTTTGAGAGTGAAAAGTGATGTTTTAGATGTAAATTTGTTGGGTAAGGTTAGGGCTAGGGTAAGGGGTTAGGATTAAGACGTTACTATTAGAGATTGGGTTAGAGGTTAGGGTGAGGGTTAGGGCTAGGGTTAGGTTTATGGCTAGGGGTTTGGTATTCAATACCGCCATTCAATACGATCATGGCTGATCATCCAAACTCAGTAACCTGTTCCCACTTTCCCCCCGTATAAGTTGATCCCATTAGCCCTAAGAACTATATCTCACTCTTTCTTGAAAATATTTAATGATTTGGCCTCAACTGCTTTCCATGGTAGAGAATTCCACAGATTCACCAAACTCTGGGTGAAGAAATCTCTCCTCATCTCAGTCCTAAATGGCTTACCCCTTATCCTTAGACTGTGACCCCTAGTCTTGGACTCCCCCACCATCGGGAACATCCTTCCTGCATTTTGTCTGTCCAGTCCTGTTAGAATTTTGTAGGTTTCTATGAGATCCCCTCTCATTCTTCTAAACTCCAGCAAATACAAGCCTACTCGACCCAATCTCTTTTCATATGTCAGTCCTGCCATCCCAGGAATCAGTCTGGTGAATGTTCGCTGCACTCCCTCCATAGCAAGAACATCCTTCCTCAGATAAAGAGACCAAAAGTGCACACAATACTCCAAATGTGGTCTCACCATGGCCTTGTATAATTGCGGCAAGGCATCCCTGCTCCTGTACTCTAATCCTCTCGCTATGAAGGCCAACATACCATTTGCCTTCTTAACTGCCTGCTGCACCAGCATGCTTACTTGCAGCAACTGGTGCACAAGGACACCCAGGTCTCGCTGCATCTCCCCCTTTCCCAATCTATTGCCGTTCAGATAATAATCTGCCTTCCTGTTTTTGCCACCAAAATGGATAACCTCTGGGTATTGTCCAGGTCTTGCTGCATTTCTGCACAGACTGCTTCAGTATTTGTGAAGTCACGAATGGTGCTGAACATTGTGCAATCATCAGCGAACATCCCCACTTCCGACCATATGATTGAAGGAAGGTAATTGATGAAGCAGCTGAAGATGGTTGGGCCGAGGACACTACCCTGAGGAACTCCTGCAGTGATGTCCTGGAGCTCAGGTGATTGACCTCCAATAACCACAACCATCTTCCTTTGCGCCAGGCATGACTCCAACCAGTAGAGAGTTTTCCCCCTGATTCCCATTGACTCCAGTTTTGCTACGACTCCTTGATACCATAGTCGGTCAAATTCTGCCTTGATGTCAATGGCAGTCACTCTTAACTCACCTCTTGAGTTCATATCTTTTGTCCATGTTTGAACCAAGGCTGGAATGAGGTCAGGGGCTGAGTGGCCCTGGCGGAAACCAAACTGAGCATAAATGAGCAGGTTATTGCTAAGCAAGTGCCGCTTGATGGCACTGTTGATGACACCTTCCATCACTTTACTGATGATTGAGAGTAGGCTGATGGGGCAGTAATTGGCCGGGTTGGACTTCTCATGCTTTTTGTGTACAGGACATACATGGGTAATTTTCCACATTGCCGGGTAGATGCCAGTGTTGTAGCTGTACTGGAACAGCTTGGCTAGGGGCATGGCACGTTCTGGAGCACAAGTCTTCAGTACTATTGCCGGAATATTGTCAGGGCCCACAGCCTTTGCAGTATCCAGTGCTTTCAGTCGTTTCTTGATATCACGCAGAGTGAATCAAATTGACTGAAGTTTGGCATCTGTGATGCTGGGGACTTCAGGAGGGGGCCGAGATGGATCATCAACTCGGCACTTCTGGCTGAAGATTGTTGCAAATGCTTCAGCCTTATCTTTTGCACTGATGTGCTGGGCTCCCCCATCATTGAGGAGGGGATATTTGTGGAGCCACCTCCTCCAGTTAATTGTTTAATTGTCCACCACCATTAACGGCTGGATGTGGCAGGACTGCAGAGCTTAGATCTGATCCATTGGTTATGGGATCGCTTAGCTCTGTCTGTCACATGCTGCTGATGCAGTTTCACGTTCAAGTAGTCCTGGGTTGTAGCTTTACCAGGTTGACACCTCATTTTGAGGTATACATAGAACATAGAACATTACAGCACAGTACAGGCCCTTCGGCCCTCGATGTTGCGCTGACCTGTGAAACCATCTGACCTACACTATTCCATTTTCATCCATATGTCTATCCAATGACCACTTAACTGCCCTTAAAGTTGGCGAGTCTAATACTGTTGCAGGCAGGGCGTTCCACGCCCCTACTACTCTCTGAGTAAAGAAACTACCTCTAACATCTGTCCTATATCTATCACCCCTCAACTTAAAGCTATGTCCCCTCATGTTTGCCATCACCATCCGAGGAAAAAGACTCTCACTATCCACCCTATCTAACCCTCTGATTATCTTCTATGTCTCTATAAAGTCACCTCTCCTCCTCCTTCTCTAACGAAAACAACCTCAAGTCCCTCAGCCTTTCCTCGTAAGATCTTCCCTCCATACCAGGCAACATCCTAGTAAATCTCCTCTGCACCTTTTCCAAAGCTTCCACATCCTTCCTAAAATGCGGTGACCAGAACTGCACGCAATACTCCGGGTGCGGTCTCACCAGAGTTTTGTACAGCTGCAGCATGACCTCATGGCTCCGAAACTCGATCCCCCTAATAATAAAAGCTAACACACCATATGCCTTCTTAACAGCCCTATTAACCTGGGTGGCAACTTTCAGGGATTTATGTACCTGGACACCAAGATCTCTCTGCTCATCTACACTACCAAGAATCTTCCCATTAGCCCAGTACTCTGCATTCCTGTTACTCCTTCCAAAGTGAATCACCTCACACTTTTCCGCATTAAACTCCATTTGCCATCTCTCAGACCAGCTCTGCAGCCTATCTATGTCACTCTGTAACCTACAACATCCTTCGGCACTATCCACAACTCCACCGACCTTCGTGTCATCCGCAAATTTACTAACCCACCCTTCTACACCCTCATCCAGGTCATTTATAAAAATGACAAACAGCAGTGGCCCCCAAAACAAATCCTTGCGGTACACCACTAGTAACTAAACTCCAGGATGAACATTTGCCATCAACCACCACCCTCTGTCTTTGTTCAGCTAGCCAATTTCTGATCCAAAGCTCTAAATCACCTTCAATCCCATACTTCCGTATTTTCTGCAATAGCCTACCGTGGGGAACCTTATTAAATGCCTTACTGAAATCCATATACAACACATCCACGGCTTTACCCTCATCCACCTGTTTGGTCACCTTCTCGAAAAACTCAATAAGGTTTGTGAGGCACGACCTACCCTTCACAAAACCCTGCTGACTATCGCTAATGAACTTATTCTTTTCAAGATGATTATAAATCCTATCTCTTACAATGTTTTCCAACATTTTACCCACAACCGAAGTAAGGCTCACAGGTTTATAATTACCAGGGCTGTCTCTACTCCCCTTCTTGAACAAGGGGACAACATTTGCTATCCTCCAGTCTTCCGGCACTATTCCTGTCGACAATGACGACATAAAGATCAAGGACAAAGGCTCTGCAATCTCCTCCCTGGCTTCCCAGAGAATCCTAGGATAAATCCCATCTGGCACAGGGGACTTATCTATTTTCACACTTTCCAAAATTGCTAACACCTCCTCCTTGTGAACCTCAATCCCATCTAGCCTAGTAGTCTGTATCTCAGTATTCTCCTCGACAATATTTTTTTTCTCTACTGTAAATACTGACGCAAAATATTCATTTAACACTTCCCCTATCTCCTCTGATTCCACACACAACTTCCCACGACTATCCTTGATTGGCCCTAATCTAACTCTAGTCATTCTTTTATTCCTGATATACCTATAGAAAGCCTTAGGGTTTTCCTTGATCCTATCCGCCAATGACTTCTCGTGTCCTCTCCTCGCTCTTCTTAGCTTTCCCTTTAGATCCTTCCTGGCTAGCTTGTAACTCACAAGCGCCCTAACTGAGCCTTCACGTCTCATCCTAACATAAGCCTTCTTCTTCCTCTTGACAAGCGCTTCAACTTCTTTAGTAAACCATGGCTCCCTCGCTCGACAACTTCCTCCCTGCCTGACAGGTACATACTTATCAAGGACACGCAGTAGCTGCTCCTTGAATAAGCTGCACATTTCGATTGTGCCCATCCCCTGCAGTTTCCTTCCCCATCCTACGCATCCTAAATCTTGCCTAATCGCATCATAATTTCCTTTCCCCCAGCTATAATTTTTGCCCTGCGGTATATACCTGTCCCTGCCCATCGCAAAGGTAAACCTAACCGAATTGTGATCACTATCACCAAAGTGCTCACCTACATCTAAATCTAACACCTGGCCGGGTTCATTACCCAGTACCAAATCCAATGTGGCATCGCCCCTGGTTGGCCTGTCTACATACTGTGTCAGAAAACCCTCCTGCACTCCCTGGACAAAAACTGACCCATCTAAAGTGCTCGAACTATAGTATTTCCAGTCAATATTTGGAAAGTTAAAGACCCCCATAACAACGACCCTGTTACTCTCTCTCCTGTCGAGAATCATCTTCGCTATCCTTTCCTTTACATCTCTGGAACTATTCGGAGGTCTATAGAAAGCTCCCAACAGGGTGACCTCTCCTCTCCTGTTTCTAACCTCAGCCCATACTACCTCAGTAGACGAGTCCTCAAACGTCCTTTCTGCCGCCGTAATACTCTCCTTGATTAACGATGCCACACCCCCCCCCTCTTTTACCATCTTCTCTGTTCTTACAGAAACATCTAAATCCTGGAACCTGCAACATCCATTCCTGCCCCTGCTCTACCCATGTCTCCGAAATTGCCACAACATCGAGATCCCAGGTACCAACCCATGCTGCAAGCTCACCCACCTTATTCCGGATGCTCCTGGCGTTGAAGTAGACACACTTTAAACCAAGTTCTTGCTTGCCAGTGCCCTCTTGCGTCCTTGTAACCTTATCCCTGATCTCACTACTCTCAACATCCTGTACACTGGAACTACAATTTAGGTTCCCATTCCCCTGCTGAATTAGTTTAAACCCCCCCGAAGAGCACTTGCAAATCTCCCCCCCAGGATATTGGTACCCCTCTGGTTCAGGTGAAGACCATCCTGTTTGTAGAGGTCCCACCTACCCCAGAAAGAGCCCCAATTATCCAGGAAACCAAAACCCTCCCTCCTACACCATCCCTGCAGCCACGTGTTCAACTCCTCTCTCTCCCTATTCCTCGCTTCGCTAGCACGTGGCACGGGCAACAACCCAGAGATAACAACTCTGTTTGTTCTCGCTCTAAGCTTCCACCCTCGCTCCCTGAATTTCTGCCTTACATCCCCATCTCTCTTCCTACCTATGTCGTTGGTGCCTATGTGGACCACGACTTGGGGCTGCTCCCCCTCCCCCTTAAGGATCCCAAAAACACGATCCGAGACATCATGATCCCTGGCACCTGGGAGGCAACACACCAACCGTGAGTCTCTCTCGTTCCCACAGAACCTCCTATCTGTTCCCCTAACTATGGAGTCCCCAATGACTAATGCTCTGCTCCACTTCCCCTTTCCCTTCTGAGCAACAGGGACAGACTCTGTGCCAGAGACCTGTACCCCATTGCTTACCCCTGGTAAGTCGTCCCCCGCAACAGTATCCAAAACGGTATACCTGTTGTTGAGGGAAACAGCCACAGGGGATCCCTGCTGGTTCCCTCTCCTTCCCCTGACGGTAACCTATCTGCCTACTTCTTTTACCTGAGGTGTGACTACCTCCCTATAACTCCTCTCAATAACCCCCTCCGCCTCCCGAATGATCCGAAGTTCATCCAGCTCCAGCTCCAGTTCCCTAACGCATTTCTCGAGAAGCTGGAGTTGGGTGCACTTCCCGCAGATGCAGTCAGCAGGGACACTCTTGGCAACCCTTCCCTCCCACATTTTGCAGGAGGAACATGCAACTGCCTTAACCTCCATTCCCTCTATTCTAAATTACCAACAAATCTGCTGAAAAACCAAAAAAAGTGCTGTTTCCGGCATGCCCTCCTGCATTCTTCATTGAACCCAGGGTTGGTCTACTGGCTTAATGGTAATGTTAGAGTGTGGGATAAGCCGGGCCATGAGGTTACAGATTGTCGCTAAGTGCAATTCAGCTGCTGCTGATGGCCCACAGCGCCTCATGGATGCCCAGTTTTGCATTGCTAGATCTGTTCGAAATCTATCCCATTTAGCACGATGATAGTACCACACAACACAATGGACGGTATCTTCAATGTGAACAAACAAACAAAGAACAAAGGTAATTACAGCACAGGAACAGGCCCTTCGGCCCTCCAAGCCTGCGCCGATCCAGATCCTCTCTCTAAACATGTCGCCTATTTTCTAAGGTTCTGTATCTCTTTTCTTCCTGCCCATTCATGTATCTGTCTAGATACATCTTAAAAGACTCCATCGTGCCCGCATCTACCACCTCCGCTGGCAATGCGTTCCAGGTGCCCACCACCCTCTGCGTAAAGAACTTTCCACGCATATCCCCCCTAAACATTTCCCCTTTCACTTTGAACTCGTGTCCTCTAGTAATTGAAACCCCCACTCTGGGAAAAAGCCTCTTGCTATCCACCCTGTCTATACCTCTCATGATTTTGTACACCTCAATCAGGTCCCCCCTCAACCTCCGTCTTTCTAATGAAAATAATCCTAATCTACTCAACCTCTCTTCATAGCTAGCGCCCTCCATACCAGGCAACATCCTGGTGAACCTCCTCTGCACCCTCTCCAAAGCATCCACATCCTTTTGATAATGTGGCGACCAGAACTGTACGCAGTATTCCAAATGTGGCCGAACCAAAGTCCTATACAACTGTAACATGACCTGCCAACTCTTGTACTCAATGCCCCGTCCGATGAAGGAAAGCATGCCGTATGCCTTCTTGACCACTCTATTTACCTGCGTTGCCACCTTCAGGGAACAGTGGACCTGAACACCCAAATCTCTCTGTACATCAATTTTCCCCAGGACTTTTCCATTTACTGTATAGTTCACTCTTGAATTGGATCTTCCAAAATGCATCACCTCGCATTTTCCCTGATTGAACTCCATCTGCCATTTCTCTGCCCAACTCTCCAATCTATCTATATTCTGCTGTATTCTCTGACAGTCCCCTTCACTATCTGCTACTCCACCAATCTTAGTGTCGTCTGCAAACTTGCTAATCAGTCCACCTATACTTTCCTCCAAATCATTAATGTATATCACAAACAACAGTGGTCCCAGCACGGATCCCTGTGGAACACCACTGGTCACACGTCTCCATTTTGAGAAACTCCCTTCTACTGCTACTCTCTGTCTCCTGTTGCCCAGCCAGTGAAGGTGGGACTTTGTCTCCACAACGACTGTGTGGTGGTCACTCCTACCAATACAGTCATGGACAGAAGCATCTGCAGCAGGCAGATTGGTGAGGACAAGGTCAAGTACGTTTTTCCCTCATGTTGGTTCCCCCACCACCTTTAGTACACAGCCAGCTCAGTCAGTAGTGGTGCTACCGAGCCACTCTTGATGATGGACATTGAAGTCCCCCACCCAGAGTACATTTTGTGCCCTTGCCACCCTCAGTGCTTCCTCCAAGTGGTGTTCAACATGGAGGAGCACTGAGTCATCAGCTGAGGGAAGGCGGTAGGTGGTAATCAGTAGGAGATTACCTTGCCCATGTTTGACCTGATGCCATGAGACTTCATGGGGTCCGGAGTTGATGTTGAGGACTCCCAGGGCAACTCCCTCCCTACTGTAGACCACTGTCCCGCTACCTCTGCTGGGTCTGTCCTGCTGGTGGGACAGGACATACCTGGGGATGGTGATGATGGTGTCTGGGGCATTGTCTTTAAGGTATGATTCCATGAGTATGACTATGTCAGGCTGTTGCTTGACTTGTCTGTGGGACAGCTCTCCCAACTTTGGCACAAGCCCCCAGATGTTAGTGAAGAGGACTTTGCAGGGTCGACAGGGCTGGGTTTGCCGTTGTCGTTTCCGGTGCCTAGGTCGATGCTCGGTGGTCCGTCTGGTTTCATTTCTTTTCAATGACTTCGTTGCTGTTAGGTACAACTGAGTGGCTTGCTGGGTCATTTCAGAGGGCATGGAAGAGTTAACCACATTGCTGTGGGTCTGGAGTCACGTGTTGGCCAGACCAGGTAAGGACAGCAGATTTCCTTCCCTAAAGGACATTAGTTAGGGTTAGGGTTTAGGGTTAGGGTTTAGGGTTAGGATTAGGGGTTGGGGTTAGGGTTTGGGGGTTAGGAGTAGGGTTAGGTTTAGGTTAGGGCAATCAGGCAGCAGGGGTGGGAAAGCCTCCCCCCTCTTGTGTTTATATACTCATTTCTTGAGTTCCATTTCACTGGCAGCTGCCACATTTATTCGGCCTGCCTTGAGTTGGTGTCCGTCCGCTTGCCTTTCCAACTAGGATTATAAATGCTTCCCAATGTTTCGCTGTCCACCACAGCTTCATCAGGGGAAATGGGTTCTGGCAGCACTTGGACAGTCACAATGGAAGGCGTGTCACTTTAAAGTTATGTTAGGGCCATCGGGCAGTGGGGGTGGGAAAGCTTCCCCTCTTGTGTTTATATATTCATTTCTGGTGTTTAATTTCACTAGCAGCTGCCACCTTTATTCGGCCCAAGTTAGGGTGAGAGTAGGGTAATCAGGCAGCAGGGGTGCGAAAGCCTCCCCTCTTGTGTTTATATACGGTCCCTGGAAGTGTAGAAGGTTTTAGTTTAGGCAGGCATTAAGATCGGCGCAGGCTTGGAGGACTGAATGGCCTGTTCCTGTGCTGTACTGTTCTTTGTTCTATACGTGCTATCCATCATGCTCTCAGACTCGTGGATGCTCCAGAGTGTTTCCAGCCGCCGTTCCAGCTCTGAAACCCGAGCTTCCAGGAGCTGCAGCTGGACACACTTCCTGCACACATGCTGGTCCCGGGGACTGGAAATGTTCCCGGATTCCCAAATGCAGCAAGAGGAGCAAACTATTAGAATTAGAACATTACAGCGCAGTACAGGCCCTTCGGCCCTCGATGTTGCGCCGACCTGTGAAACCATCTGACCTACACTATTCCATTTTCATCCATATGTCAATCCAATGACCACTGAAATGCCCTTAAAGTTGGCGAGTCTACTACTGTTGCAGGCAGGGCGTTCCACGCCCCTACTAGTCTCTGAGTAAAGAAACTACCTCTGACATCTGTCCTTTAGCTATCACCCCTCAACTTAAAGCTATGTCCCCTCGTGTTTGCCATCACCATCCGAGGAAAAAGACTCTCACTATCCACCCTATCTAACCCTCTGATTATCTTATATGTCTCTATTAAGTCACCTCTCCTCCTCCTTCTCTCTAACGAAAACAACCTCAAGTCCCTCAGCCTTTCCTCGTAAGACCTTCCCTCCATACCAGGCAACATCCTAGTAAATCTCCTCTACACCCTTTCCATAGCTTCCACATCCTTCCTATAATGCGGTGACCAGAACTGCACGCAATACTCCAGGTGCGGTCTCACCAGAGTTTTGTACAGCTGCAGCATGACCTCGTGGCTCCGAAACTCGATCCCCCTACTAATAAAAGCTAACACACCATATGCCTTCTTAACAGCCCTATTAACCTGGGTAGCAACCTTCAGGGATTTATGTACCTGGACACCAAGATCTCTCTGTTCATCTACACTACCAAGAATCTTCCCATTAGCCCAGTACTCTGCATTCCTGTTACTCCTTCCAAAGTGAATCACCTCACACTTTTCCGCATTAAACTCCATTTGCCATCTCTCAGCCCAGCTCTGCAGCCTATCTATGTCCCTCTGTACCCTGCAACATCCTTCGGCACTATCCACAATTCCACCGACCTTCGTGTCATCCGCAAATTTACTAACCCACCCTTCCACACCCTCTTCAAGGTCATTTATAAAAACGACAAACAGCAGTGGCCCCAAAACAGATCCTTGCGGTACACCACTAGTAACTAAACTCCAGGATGAACATTTGCCATCAACCACCACCCTCTGTCTTCTTTCAGCTAGCCAATTTCTGATCCAAAGCTCTAAATCACCTTCAACCCCATACTTCCGTATTTTCTGCAATAGCCTACCGTGGGGAACCTTATCAAACGCCTTACTGAAATCCATATACACCACATCCACTGCTTTACCCTCATCCACCTGTTTGGTCACCTTCTCGAAAAACTCAATAAGGTTTGTGAGGCACGACCTACCCTTCACAAAACCCTGCTGACTATCGCTAATGAACTTATTCTTTTCAAGATGATTATAAATCCTGTCTCTTATAACCTTTTCCAACATTTTACCCACAACCGAAGTAAGGCTCACAGGTCTATAATTACCAGGGCTGTCTCTACTCCCCTTCTTGAACAAGGGGACAACATTTGCTATCCTCCAGTCTTCCGGCACTATTCCTGTCGACAATGACGACATAAAGATCAAGGACAAAGGCTCTGCAATCTCCTCCCAAGCTTCCCAGAGAATCCTAGGATAAATCCCATCTGGCCCAGGGGACTTATCTATTTTCACACTTTCCAAAATTGCTAACACCTCCTCCTTGTGAACCTCAATCTCATCTAGCCTAGTAGCCTGAATCTCAATATTCTCAACAACATTTTCTTTCTCTACTGTAAATACTGACGCAAAATATTCATTTAACGCTTCCCCTATCTCCTCTGATTCCACACACAACTTCCCACTACCATCCTTGATTGGCCCTAATCTAACTCTAGTCATTCTTTTATTCCTGATATACCTATAGAAAGCCTTAGGGTTTTCCCTGATCCTATCCGCCAATGACTTCTCGTGTCCTCTCCTTGTTCTTCTTAGCTCTCCCTATAGATCCTTCCTGGCTAGCTTGTAACTCTCAAGCGCCCTAACTGAGCCTTCACGTCTCATCCTAACATAAGCCGTCTTCTTCCTTTTGACAAGCGCTTCAACTTCTTTGGTAAACCACGGCTCCCTCGCTCGACAGCTTCCTCCCTGCCTGACAGGTACATACTTATCAAGGACACGCAGTAGCTGCTCCTTGAATAAGCTCCACATTTCGATTGTTCCCATCCCCTGCAGTTTCCTTCCCCATCCTACGCATCCTAAATCTTGCTTAATTGCATCATAATTTCCTTTCCCCCAGCTATAATTCTTGCCCTGCGGTATATACCTGTCCCTGCCCATCGCTAAGGTAAACCTAACCGAATTGTGATCACTATCACCAAAGTGCTCACCTACATCTAAATCTAACACCTGGCCGGGTTCATTACCCAGTACCAAATCCAATGTGGCATCGCCCCTGGTTGGCCTGTCTACATACTGTGTCAGAAAACCCTCCTGCACACACTGGACAAAAACTGACCCAACTAAAGTACTCGAACTATAGTATTTCCAGTCAATATTTGGAAAGTTAAAGTCCCCCATAACAACTACCCTGTTACTCTCGCCCCTGTCGAGAATCATCTTCGCTATCCTTTCCTCTACATCTCTGGAACTATTCGGAACTATTAGGCGTTGGGGGTTAGGCATTGGGGTTAGGGTTAGGTTTAGGAGTTAGGGTTAGGGTTGGCGTTAGGGTTAGGGGTTTAGGGACTAGGGTTAATGGTTAGGCATTAGGGGTTCGGGTTAGGGTTGGCGTTCGGGTTAGGGGTTCGGGGTTAGGGTTAGGGGTTTAGGTTTAGGGTTAGGCGGGGGGGTTGAATTAGGGTTAGGGTGAGTTCGGGTTGGGGTGGGGGTGTTTTTGGGTTAGGGTTCGGGTTGGGATGGGTTAGGGTTAGGGGGGGTTTTAGGGTTAAGTTTAGGGTTGGGGGCGGGTTCGAATTAGGGCTCGGGTTACGTGTTGGAGTTAGGCTTAGGGTTACGTGTTGGAGTTGGGGCTGTGGTCGGGGCGTTAGGGTTTGGAATTAAGCCTTAGGGTTGGGTCTGGATCCAGGGTTAAGAGTTACATTGATGTTATGGGGGGTTGGGCTAGGGTTGGGGCTGGGGTCGGGGCGTAGGTTTTGGGGTTAGATTTTAGGGTCCTGGATGGGTCTGGGGCGGGGGTTACATGAGTGTTGTGGGGATTGGAGTTAGGGCTCGGGCTGGGGTTGGGGTCAGGGTCTTGGGCCTAAGGGCAGGGCCTTCGGTTTAGGTCTTTGGGTTCAGGGGTAGGGGGCATTAGGGCCTTGGGTTGTTGCGCGGTACGTTGTAACAAGTGGTAGTCTTGTAGTTGGCCGATCCCGTGGCTGTGGGTTCTCCATTTCCCTCAGGAAACTGGACTTGATATGTCTGAGGAATCTTTTTGTGTCGGGGTTTAACTTAACCACAACCTCCAGCTGTGAGAGTGCGATCAACTGAGCCACAGCTGACATTAAAATAAAGTGCAAAAATATTGGATGATTTGATGAAAATTGTGCTCCACATGACACTAACAGCAGGTTAATGTAAATCATGCACAAACCACTCATTGGGGGAAATCAGGACTTGGGGCTATCACTACAAGATAGTAACCAATAAATCCAATAAGGAATTCAAGAGAAACTCATTTACCTGGGGAATGGTGAAAATGTAGAACTCGTTATCATACTCGCAGTGGAAAAGAATAGAAAGCTCTGTTGACAGGATTGGATGAAGAAGGGTGATTGGATGAAGAAGGGTGATTGGATTTTTTTGAAGCAGCGATAGTGCGAGCGAGGTGTCAGCTGGGAAGGTGAGTTTCAGTTTAAATTAACTTACCTCACAATTCGGCGGACACAGGGACTGTTGGGTAAGTAAACTTATATATTCGGGCAGTGGCTAAACCCGAAACACTGCACGTGTAGTGTCTCCCACCCATCCTCCTCCTCTAACCAAAAAAAAAGGACTCTTGTGTGGAGGGTTTGGCAAGGTAAGGTTTTCCTTTATTTATTTATTTTTAATCTCTGATGTCAATTTAGTGCGGAGGGGATGGAAGCTCGGGCAGTTGCATGCTCCTCTTGCAGGATGTGGGAGGTGAGGGTCACCACTTGTGTCCCTGCTGACTTCACCTGTGAGAAGTGCACCCAACTCCAGCTCCTCACAGACCGTGTTAGGGAACTGGAGTTGGTGCTGGATGAACTTCGGATCATTCAGGAGGCTGAGGGGGTGATAGAGAGCAGTTATAGGGAAGTAGTGACACCTAAGTTACAGGATAAAGGTAGCTGGGTGACCGTCAGGGGAGGGAAAGGGAATAGGCACACAGTGCAGGGATCCCCTGTGGCCGTTCCCCTCAATAATAAGTATACCGTTTTGGATACGGTTGAGGGGGGAACGACCTTCCAGGGGAAAGCCACATTGGCCAGGTCTCTGGCACTGAGCCTGGCTCTGTGGCTCAGAAGGGAAGGGGGGAGAATAGGAGAGCGATAGTGAGAGGAGAGTCAATGGTTAGAAGAACAGACAGGAGATTCTGTGGTCGCGAACGAGACTCCCGGATGGTATGTTGCCTCCCGGGTGCCAGGGTCAGGGATGTCTCGGATCGAGTCTCCAGGATTCTTAAGGGGAAGGGGGAGCAGCCAGAGGTCGTGGTACACATCGGTACCAATGACATAGCTAGGAAAAGGGATGAGGACCTGAAAAGCAAATATAGGGAGTTAGGTTGGAAGCTAAAAGGCAGGACGAGCAGAGTAGTAATCTCAGGATTACTACGTGCCACGTGCTAGTGAGGCTAGAAACAGAGTGCGAGTGCAGCTGAACACGTGGCTACAGAGCTGGTGTAGGAGGGAGGGCTTCAGATATGTGGATCATTGGGATACCTTCTGGGGTAGGTGGGACCTGTACAAGAAGGACGGGTTACATCTGAACTGGAAGGGCACCAATATCCTGGGCAGGACGTTTGCTAGAGCTCTTCGGGAGGGTTTAAACTAGTTTGGCAGGGGGATGGGAACCGGAGCTACGGATCAGTGGATGGGGTAGCTGTTGAACAGGCAGATACAGAGTGCAGAGAGTCTGCGAGGAAGGTTAGACAGTTGACAGGGCAAAGTTGCAGCCAGTATGATGGGTTGAAGTGTGTCTATTTTAATGCAAGAAGTGTCAGGAATAAGGGTGATGAACTTAGAGCATGGATCAATACTTGGAGCTACGATGTTGTGGCCATTACGGAGACGTGGATATCACAGGGGCAGGAATGGATGTTGGATGTTCCGGGGTTTAGATGTTTCAAAAGGAATAAGGAGGGAGGTAAAAGAGGTGGGGGAGCGGCATTGTTAATCAGGGATAGTATCACAGCTGCAGAAAGGGAGGTCGTCGAGGAGGGTTTGTCTACTGAGTCATTATGGGTGGAAGTCAGAAACAGGAAAGGAGCAGTCACTTTATTGAGAGTTTTCTATAGACCCCCCAATAGCAACAGAGACACGGAGGAACAGATTGGGAGGCAGATTTTGGAAAGGTGCAGAAGTAACAGGGTTGTTGTCATGGGTGACTTCAACTTCCCTAATATTGATTGGAACCTCCTTAGTGCAAATAGTTTGGATGGAGCAGTTTTTGTCAGGTGTGTCCAGGAAGGTTTCCTGACTCAATATGTAGATAGGCCGACTAGAGGGGAGGCTATGTTGGACTTGGTGCTTGGCAACGAATCAGGCCAGGTGGCAGATCTCTCGGTGGGAAAGCATTTCGGTGATAGTGATCACAACTCCCTGACCTTTACTCTAGTCATGGAAAGGGACAGGAGCAGACGGGATGGGAAAATATTTAATTGGGGGAGGGGGAATTACAATGCTATTAGGCAGGAACTGGGGAGCATAAACTGGGAACAGATGTTCTCAGGGAAATGCACAACAGATATGTGGAGGTTGTTTCGGGAGCACTTGCTGCGACTGCTGGATAGGTTTGTCCCGATGAGTCAAGGAAGGGATGGTAGGGTGAAGGAACCTTGGATGACAAGAGATGTAGAACAGCTAGTCAAGAGGAAGAAGGAAGCTTACTTAAGGTTGAGGAAGCAAGGATCAGAGAGGGCTCTAGAGGGTTACAAGGTAGCCAGGAAGGAACTGAAGAATGGACTTAGGAGAGCTTGAAGGGGACATGAGAAAGTCTTGACGGGTAGGATTAAGGAAAATCCCAAGGCATTCTACACTTATGTGAGGAACAAGAGGATGGCCAGAGTGAGGGTAGGGCCGATCAGGGATAGTGGAAGGAACTTGTGCCTGGAGTCGAAGGAGGTAGGGGAGGTCCTAAATGAATACTTTGCTTCAGTATTCGCTAGTGAGAGGGATCTTGTCGTTTGTGAGGACAGCGTGAAACAGGCTGATATGCTCGAACAGGTTGAGGTTAAGAGGGAGGATGTGCTGGAAATTTTGAATGATATGAGGACAGATAAGTCCCCGGGGCCAGACGGGATATACCCAAGGATATTACGGGAAGCGAGGGAAGAGTTTGCCGCGCCTTTGGAGATGATCTTAGCGTCCTTACTGTCCACTGGAGTAGTGCCGGATGATTGGAGGGTGGCAAATGTTGTTCCCTTGTTTAAGAAAGGGAATCGGGATAACCCTGGGAATTATAGACCAGTCAGTCTTACGTCGGTGGTGGGCAAATTATTGGAGAGGATTCTGAGAGACAGGATTTATGATTTTTTGGAAAAGCATGGTTTGATTAGAGACAGTCAGCATGGCTTTGTAAGGGGCAGGTCATGCCTCACAAGCCTTATTGAATTCTTTGAAGATGTGACAAAACACATTGATGAAGGAAGAGCAGTGGATGTGGTGTATATGGATTTTAGCAAGGCGTTTGATAAGGTTCCCCATGGTAGGCTCATTCAGAAAGTAAGGAGGCATGGGATACAGGGAAGGTTGGCTGTCTGGATACAAAATTGGCTGGCCCATAGAAGACAGAGGGTGGTAGTAGTTGGAAAGTATTCAGCCTGGAGCTTGGTGACCAGTGGTGTTCCACAGGGATCTGTTCTGGGACCTCTGCTCTTTGTGATTTTTATAAATGACTTGGATGAGGAAGTGGAAGGCTGGGTTAGCAAGTTTGCCGATGTTACGAAGGTTGCTGGAGTTGTGGATAGTGTGGAGGCTGTTGTAGGTTGCAACGGGACATTGACAGGATGCAGAGCTGGGCTGAGAAGTGGCAGATGGAGTTCAACCTGAAAAAGTGTGAAGTGATTCATTTTGGAAGGTCGAATTTGAATGCGGAATACAGGCTTAAAGACAGGATTCTTGCTAGTGTGGAGGAACAGAGGGATCTTGGGGTCCATGTCCATAGATCGCTCAAAGTTGCCACCCAAGTTGATAGGGTTGTTAAGAAGGCGTATGGTGTGTTAGCTTTCATTAACAGGGGAATTGAGGTTAAGAGCCGCGAGGTTATGCTGCAGCTCTATAAAGCCCTGGGTAGACCACGCTTGGAATATTGTGTTCAGTTCTGGTCGCCTCATTATAAGAAGGATGTGGAAGCTTTAGAGAGGGTGCAGAGGAGATTTACCAGGATGTTGCCTGGACTGGAGGGCATGTCTTATGAAGAAGGATTGAGGGAGCTAGGGCTTTTCTCATTGGAGCGCAGAAGGATGAGAGGTGACTTGATAGAGGTGTACAAGATGATGAGAGGCATAGATAGAGTGGATAGCCAGACACCTTTTCCCAGGGTGGAAAGGGTTATCACCAGGGGGCAAAATTTTAAGGTGATTGGAGGAAGGTTTCGGGGAGATGTCAGAGGTAGGTTCTTTACACAGAGAGTGGTGGGTGCGTGGAATGCGCTGCCAGCGGTGGTAGTAGAAGCAGATACATTAGGGACATTTAAGCGACTCTTGGATAGGTACATGGATGATAGTAGAATGAAGGGTAGGTAGTTAGTTTGATCTTAGAGTAGGTTAAAGGTTCGGCACATCATCGTGGGCCGAAGGGCCTGTACTGTGCTGTACTGTTCTATGGATGAAGAAGGGTGGGAGGAGGCTCATGTGGAGCATAAATACTGGCATGGATTGTTTTTTTAAAATATCATTCATTGAGCATCACTGGCAAGGCCAGTATTTATTACCCATCCCTCAGTGCCCTCGAGAAGCTGGTGGCGAGCCAACTTCCTGAATACAGCTGAGAGGTTTGCGAGGCTAATTCAGAAGACATTGAAGAGTCAATCACATAGCTTTGGTTCTGGAGTCACAGAGAGACCAGACTGAGTAAGAACGGTAGATTTTCTTGTCAAAAAGGCATGAGTGAACCAGATGGGTTTTTTTGTGACAATCATAATCACTATTGCTCATAATTCAAAATGTATTTAATTAACAGAATTTTGAACTCCCCAGTGGTCACGGTGGGATTTGAACTGACAATTTCCAATCATTAGTCCAGGTATTCTGGGTTATTTTCAGCAGTAGGCTACCATACCCATATTCTGACCAAATGGCCTGTTTACGTGCAGCAAATTCTATGGAAAAATCACAATCAGAATTCAAACTGTGTTAAAATACCGCTACGTAGAATGTTTGGATTGAGATACAATGATGAACAGTCAGTTATGCAGTTTCTATATATCGTGTCGGTATGTCGTAAAACTACGGATACATGCCGGTGCCTTACTGAATGCATCATTTATCTGGGAGGTGGTTTCCATCGAATAATGTTCCAGAATAAACTATTCCGTGCTGAGGGGATAATCATGTTTCTTAGTATCACACAGACTGGCTAAAGAGGGCAGTGAAGCTCCTCGCAGGTTTTGCAGAACACCAGAGCTTTGCGTATCGTTCATGGTCGAGGATGGAGAATGTAGCCTCACACCCACAGCACATGTAAGATCAGGCTGGTCGGGTAAAACCTGCAGAGTTCAGTTGCAAGTAACTGTACTACTTTCTTCCGTTCCTTTCCGCCCAGCTGTCCTGTGGCTCTGCGAAAATGTACTGAGGTCGCAAAACCCGTGCGAAATGCCTCAGCTGTAGAAACCCACAGGCAACGCCAGCTAACTGGATGATACATGGATGATAGTAGAATGAAGGGTATGTAGGTAGTTTGATCTTAGAGTAGGTTAAAGGGTCGGCACAACATCGTGGGCCGAAGGGCCTGTACTGTGCTGTACTGTTCTATGTTCTATGTTCTAACTGTTAGCATGTCACAAGAGGATAACACTGAGGACTGTTGAGGATTCAGCATCTGGTGGCTAAATTGGTCTCCACTTTAACAGATGAGGCTTTGAAAGGAAAAAGCAATTTTGAGATTGTTTTCAATGAATGCCGTAAAGGGCACAGTAAGGCTCCTTTCTGTTGTTAGTTCCCTGCATTTTATTTGTGACCGTTGTCGGGGATGTGCCCAGATGTAACGGCAGTTTTCCCACCACTGAGAAAATGGCACCTGATTAGTCAGATATCTTACTTGAGTTTGGAGCTGAAGGCACTTGTCAAACACACTCACGAGAATACAGGACATGACCAATTCTTCCTGATGGTACCGAGCCTCTCACATTGACTGCCCATATTGTGGTGGGACCATTGCCCACTTTAGCGAATGGAGACAGATGTGAAAGCCTTGTGGTTCAAGTGCTACCTCTGTAATCTCGTCCAGCCCCACAACTCTCCAAGATAACCTTGATCCTCCAATTTTTGCTATTACATCTTAAATAATAGCTTCCAACATTTTCCCTAAGACAGATGTTAAGCTAACTGGCCTGTAGTTTCCTGCTTTCTGTCTCCCTCCTTGCAACCCAGGCAATGGTGAAAGAGGAGGTATTCAGACACTGGAGGGGTTTAAAATTGATAAAGAAGATATATTATATAGGCTGTCTGTACTGAAAGTGGATAAAACACCAGGATCGGATGAGATGCATCCATGGATACTGAGGGATGTGAGGGTGGAAATTGCAGAGGCACTGGCCATAATGTTTCACTTTTCCTTCGATTTGGGGGTGGTGCCAGAGGACTGGAGAATTGTTCAAAAAAGGGTGTAAAGATAAGCCCAGAAACTACAGGCCAGTCAGGTGGGGAAATTGCAAAAAGAATAATTACTAGTCACTTGGGTTAATTAAAGAAAGCCAGCATGGACCGGGAAAATCATGTTTAACTAACTTGCTGGAGTTTTTTGAGGAGGTAACAGAGAGGGTTGATGAGGGCAATGCTGTTGATGTGGTGTACATGGACTTACAAAAGGTGTTTGATACAGTGTCACACATCAGACTTGTGAGCAACCTTGTAGTTCATTGAATAAAAGGGACGGTAGCAACATGGATACGAAATCGGCTGAGTGACAGAAACAGAGAGTTGTGGTTGATGGATGATTTTAGGCTGGAGGAAGGTTTGTGACGGAGTTTCCCAGGGGTCAGTGTTGGGAGTCTTGCTTTTCCTGATATATATTAATGACCGAGACCCTGGTGTACTGGGCACAATTTCAAAGTCTGCAGATGATACGAAACTTGGAAGCATTGTGAACTGTGAGGAGGATAGTGTAGAACTTCGAAAGGACATGGGCAGGTTGGTGGAATGGGAAGATGAAGTTCAATGCAGAGAAATGTGAAGTGATTAATTTTGGTAGGAAAGACATGGAGAGACAACATAAAACAAAGGGTACAATTCTAAAGAGGCTGCAGGAGCAGAGGGACCTGCATGCATATGCACATAAGTCATTGAAGGTAGCGGGACAGGTTAAGAGAGTGGTTAATAAAGCATACAGTATCCTGGGCTTTATTAATAGGGGCATAGAGTACAAGAGCAAGGAGGTTATGTTGAACTTGTATAAGACACTAGTTCGGCCTCAGCTGGAGTATTGCGTCCAGTTCTGGGCACCGCACTTTAGGAAATATGTGAGGGCATTGGAGAGAGTACAGAAGAGATTCATCAGAATGGTTCCAGGGATGAGGAACTTCAGATTTAGTTTAGATATACAGCACTGAAACAGGCCCTTCGGCCCACCGAGTCTGTGCCGACCATCAACCACCCATTTATACTAATCCTACATTAAACCCATATTCCTACCACATCCCCACCTGTCCCTATATTTCCCTACCACCGACCTATACTAGGGGCGATTTATAATGGCCAATTAACCTATCAACCAGCAAGTCTTTGGCATGTGGGAGGAAACCGGAGCACCCGGAGGAAACCCACGCAGACACAGGGAGAACTTGCAAACTCCACACAGGCAGTACCCAGAATTGAACCCGGGTCGCTGGAGCAGTGAGGCTGCAGTGCTAACCACTGCGCCACTGTGCCGCCCTAACTTGGAGAAGTTAGGACAATTTTCCTTGCAGAAGAGAAGGCTGAGAGGTGATTTGATAGAGGTATTCAAACCATGTGGGGTCTGGACAGAGTAGATGGAGAGAAACTGTTCCCATTCGTGAAAGGATCGAGAATGAGAGGCACAGATTTCAAGTATTCGCGAAGAGAAGCAAAAGTGACACGGGGAAAAACTTTTTCACAAAGTGAGTGGTTCAGGTCTGGAATGCACTGCCTGAGAACATGGTGGAGACAGGTTCAACTGACGCATACAAAACGGAATCAGACAGTTAGATGAAAAGGAAGAATGCGCAGGGTTACCGGGAGAAGGCGGGGGAATGGAACTGAGCGAATTGCTCTTTCGGAGAGCCCGTGCAGACACGATGGGCGGTGTGGCCTCCTTCTGCACTGTAACAATTCTGTGATTCTGTGAGTTTTCAAAGATCTGGGATATGATACCACATAATAGACTCATGAATCAGGTCAGAGAATGAGGAGTCAGGGGACAAGTAGCAGAATAATTAAAATAAAAGCAAAAGAAGGGTCCGAAGAAGGGTCGCTGACCCAAAACGTTAACTCTGCTTCTCTTTCCACAGATGCTGCCAGACCTGCTGAGTGATTCCAGCATTTCTTGTTTTTGTAGCAGAATAATTAGTTAGCCAATTGCAAGACAGACTGTCGGGGTAAAGGGTTGTTATTTGGAGCGGCAGAAGGTGGGAAGTGATGTTCCACAAGAATCAGTGCTGTTCATAACGTATATGAATGCAGTTTACACCAAACAGGGAGGGAGGGAGGGGTGTCAACATCGTGCAAGACTGCGACACAGTGCAAGAAGCTATGAACAAACCTTCAGAATGGGCATATAATAGGCAAAAGAATTTCAACATGGATTATATTTTGGCAACAGCATCATATGAATGTGTTAAGCATCGGCAATCTGGCTTATCAAAGAGTTTTCAAAGACAATTTGGTGTTTCCCATGATAATTCCCATTCTCTGATGAAATATTTCACAAACAAAAAAATGATTCATGAGCAACTCAGACTGCAGTTCCAAAGAATAAAATTGAAGTTGTCAGCTTTGAACACACCCCAAACTTAACTGGCATTGGAAAACTAATGGATCCCAAAGAAAGATCAAGATCAGTGGATTACAGAGACTGGAAAAGTGTTCGTGCATTCTAAAAGATCAAGTTATTGTAATCCAAGGAAACTCACAGGGTTTTGTAACAATCTGTCTGATCAAGGTGAGACTTGTTTAACTGGACGGGTCAAACCGTGACATCACAGAGCAAGTCTGACCCTCACACTGTCCATCACAGTGAGATCAGACATCGCAATCGGTTTGTAAACTGAGTTAATTTGAGGCAGGAGGCTGTACGAGCAGTTTTAGTGAAGGAAAGGGAGCTGCACTGACTGTAACTAACTGGCTGATCTGTCTCGGAGTGAAGGTGGTCAGGGAGAAGATCTGAGCAGCTTCACATTCCGCAGGGATCACAAGCAATGTAAATATCATCAGCCATCTGATCAGACAGAAGGTTGAGAGGTTTGAAAAGTTTGTCTGAACCTGTTTATTTTGTAGCATTGTGAAAGTTAGCCGAGTATTGTGATTGATATCATAACATGGTTTTGTGCAGGGAAGGTCATGTCTTACCAACTTAATAGAATTCTTTGAGGAAGTGACAAAGTTGATTGATGAGGAAAGGGCTGTAGATGTCATATACATGGACTTCAGTAAGGCGTTTGATAAGGTTCCCCATGGTAGGCTGATGGAGAAAGTGAAGGCGCTTGGGGTCCAAGGTGTACTAGCTAGATGGATAAAGAACTGGCTGGGCAACAGGAGACAGAGAGTAGCAGTGGAAGGGAGTTTCTCAAAATGGAGACGTGTGACCAGTGGTGTTCCACAGGGATCCGTGCTGGGACCACTGTTGTTTGTGATATACATTAATGATTTGGAGGAAAGTATAGGTGGTCTGATCAGCAAGTTTGCAGACGACACTAAGATTGGTGGAGTCGCAGATAGTGAAGGGGACTGTCAGAGAATACAGCAGAATATAGATAGATTGTAGGGTTGGACAGAGAAATGGCAGATGGAGTTCAATCAGGGCAAATGCGAGGTGATGCATTTTGGAAGATCCAATTCAAGAGTGAACTATACAGTAAATGGAGAAGTCCTGGGGAAAATTGATGTCCAGAGAGATTTGGGTGTTCAGGTCCACTGTTCCCTGAAGGTGGCAACGCAGGTCAATAGAGTGGTCAAGAAGGCATACGGCATGCTTTCCTTCATCGGACGGGGTATTGAGTACAAGAGTTGGCAGGTCATGTTACAGTTGTATAGGACTTTGGTTCGGCCACATTTGGAATACTGCGTACAGTTCTGGTCGCCACATTATCAAAAGGATGTGGATGCTTTGGAGAGGGTGCAGAGGAGGTTCACCAGGATGTTGCCTGGTATGGAGGGCGCTAGCTATGAAGAGAGGTTGAGTAGATTAGGATTATTTTCATTAGAAAGACGGAGGTTGAGGGGGGACCTGATTGAGGTGTACAAAATCATGAGAGGTATAGACAGGGTGGATAGCAAGAGGCTTTTTCCCAGAGTGGGGGATTCAATTACTAGAGGACACGAGTTCAAAGTGAAAGGGGAAAAGTTTAGGGGGGATATGCGTGGAAAGTTCTTTACGCAGAGGGTGGTGGGTGACTGGAACGCATTGCCAGCGGAGGTGGTAGATGCGGGCACGATGGAGTCTTTTAAGATGTATCTAGACAGATACATGAATGGCCAGGAAGAAAAGAGATACAGAACCTTAGAAAATAGGCGACATGTTTAGAGAGAGGATCTGGATCGGCGCAGGCTTGGAGGGCCGAAGGGCCTGTTCCTGTGCTGTAATTATCTTTGTTCTTTGTTCTTTGTTCTTTGATATCGGTAGATTATTAGAGTTCATTTTGTTATTGGTGGATCTCCCTTGGAGTTGCTCACAAGTAGTCTGGAACCTGCTTAATGATGGTTACAGATGCCCACTACCGGCTCCCTCACTAACCACCAGCTACTTCCAGCTATCCAGCTTGGTCCGCACTCCCTGTTCTGTAAATGTAGACAACTACCGCCCATTAGCAGATCTCCCATGGCACTACCTGGGATAGACTCGAGTGTGGCTGATCTGTCTAGGAGTGAATGTGGTCGGGGAGAAGATCTGAGCAGTTTTGTGATGGAGAAGACAGCGAGCTGAGAGAGGGAGGGAGGAAGAAAACCTTCACAAGATGGTGCGACTGACAGAGCCAGCTATTGGAGCAAATAGGTACGTTATCAATCCCTTCCATTCTTTGGAGCTGTAGGTAACATGGTCTGTAGGTAGTCATGTCTTCCAGGGGGTGAGGGAAGGGAGTGGTCCTGTTAAACAGATCATGGAAATATTGCTTGAGTTCCGTTCCGAAAAAGTTTTGATCTTATTTAAAACTGTAAAAAATCTGGAGCTCAGTCTCGGCCTCAGTCAATGATACTGAAGGAATCGGTTAGAAACACTTGTCCCAAGCATTTCTGCTGTCCTCTGACCTCATCAGTCCATCGCTCCATGCCAAGGCCCTCCTCCCAGGTCAGATGCCTCAGGTACTGCCCTCTAAAAGCCTCTCATTGTGTCAGACAAGCTCCTGGTGCCAGTGACCCTGGATCACCTGATGGCATTGCAGCCATTCTGGAGCTTCACTGTGATTCTGGAGAAGGAATCAACTGATTGACTCCAGAATCTTTAATACTCAGCTAACATCAGAATCTGTGGCCAGGAACATCACCAGAATTCCGGGATTTAGATGTTTCAGTAAGAACAGAGAAGATGGTAAAAGAGGGGGGGGTGTGGCATTGTTAATCAAGGAAAGTATTACAGCGGCAGAAAGGACGTTTGAGGACTCTTCTACTGAGGTAGTATGGGCCGAGGTTAGAAACAGGAGAGGAGAGGTCACCCTGTTGGGAGTTTTCTATAGACCTCCAAATAGTTCCAGAGATGTAGAGGAAAGGATAGCAAAGATGATTCTTGACAGGAGCGAGAGTAACAGGGTAGTGGTTATGGGGGACTTTAACTTTCCAAATATTGACTGGAAATACTATAGTTCGAGTACTTTAGATGGGTCTGTTTTTGTCCAGTGTGTGCAGGAGGGTTTTCTGACACAGTATGTGGACAGGCCAACCAGGGGCGATGCCACATTGGATTTGGTACTGGGTAATGAACCCGGCCAGGTGTTCGATTTAGATGTAGGTGAGCACTTTGGCGACAGTGATCACAATTCGGTTAGGTTTACCTTAGCGATGGGCAGGGACAGGTATATACCGCAGGGCAAGAATTATAGCTGGGGGAAAGGAAATTATGACGCGATTAGGCAAGATTTAGGATGTGTAGGATGGGGAAGGAAACTGCAGGGGATGGGCACAAACGAAATGTGGAGCTTATTCAAGGAGCAGCTAATGCGTGTCCTTGATAAGTATGTACCTGTCAGGCAGGGAGGAAGTTGTCGAGCGAGGGAGCCGTGGTTTACTCAAGAAGTTGAAGCGCTTGTCAAGAGGAAGAGGGCGGCTTATGTTAGGATGAGACGTGAAGGCTCAGTTAGGGCGCTTGAGAGTTACAAGCTAGCCAGGAAGGATCTAAAGGGAGGGCTAAGAAGAGCAAGGAGAGGACACGAGAAGTCATTGGCGGATAGGATCAAAGAAAACCCTAAGGCTTTCCATAGGTATATCAGGAATAAACGAGTGATAAGAGTTAGAACAGGGCCAATCAAGGATAGTAGTGGGAAGTTGTGTGCGGAATCAGAGGAGATAGGGGAAGCGTTAAATGAATATTTTTCGTCAGTATTTACAGTAGAAAAAGAAAATGTTGCCGAGGAGATTACTGAGATACAGCCTACTAGGCTAGATGGGATTGAGATTCACAAGGAGGAGATGTTAGCAATTTTGGAAAGAGTGAAAATAGATAAGTCCCCTGGGCCAGATGGGATTTATCCTAGGATTCTCTGGGAAGCCAGGGAGGAGATTGCAGAGCCGTTGTTGTTGATCTTTATGTCGTCATTGTCGACAGGAGTAGTGCCGGAGGACTGAAGGATAGCAAATGTTGTCCCCTTGTTCAAGAAGGGGAGTAGAGACAGCCCTGGTAATTATAGACCTGTGAGCCTTACTTCGGTTGTGGGTAAAATGTTGGAAAAGGTTATAAGAGACAGGATTTATAATCATCTTGAAAAGAATAAGTTCATTAGCGATAGTCAGCACGGTTTTGTGAAAGGTAGGTCGTGCCTCACAAACCTTATTGAGTTTTTCGAGAAGGTGACCAAACAGGTGGATGAGGGTAAAGCCGTGGATGTGGTGTATATGGATTTCAGTAAGGCGTTTGATAAGGTTCCCCACGGTAGGCTATTGCAGAAAATACGGAAGTATGGGGTTGTAGGTGATTTAGAGCTTTGGATCAGAAATTGGCTAGCTGAAAGAAGACAGAGGGTGGTGGTTGATGGCAAATGTTCATCCTGGAGTTTAGTTACTAGTGGTGTACCACAAGGTTCTGTTTTGGGGCCACTGCTGTTTGTCATTTTTATAAACGACCTGGAAGAGGGTGTAGAAGGGTGGGTTAGTAAATTTGCGGATGACACGAAGGTCGGTGGAGTTGTGGATAGTGTCGAAGGGTGTTGTAGGGTACAGAGGGACATAGATAGGCTGCAGAGCTGGGCTGAGAGATGGCAAATGGAGTTTAATGCGGAGAAGTGTGAGGTGATTCACTTTGGAAGGAGTAACAGCAATGCAGAGTACTGGGCTAATGGGAAGATTCTTGGTAGTGTAGATGAGCAGAGAGATCTTGGTATCCAGGTACATAAATCCCTGAAAGTTGCTACCCAGGTTAATAGGGCTGTTAAGAAAGCATATGGTGTGTTAGCTTTTATTAGTAGGGGGATCGAGTTTCGGAGCCACGAGGTCATGATGCAGCTGTACAAAACTCTGGTGAGGCCGCACCTTGAGTATTGCGTGCAGTTCTGGTCACCGCATTATAGGAAGGATGTGGAAGCTTTGGAAAGGGTGCAGAGGAGATTTACTAGGATGTTGCCTGGTATGGAAGGAAGGTCTTACGAGGAAAGGCTGAGGGACTTGGGGTTGTTTTCGTTAGAGAGAAGGAGGAGGAGAGGTGACTTAATAGAGACATACAAGATAATCAGAGGGTTAGATAGTGTGGATAGTGAGAGTCTTTTTCCTCGGATGAGGATGGCAAACACGAGGGGACATAGCTTTAAGTTGAGGGGTGAAAGATATAGGACAGATGTCAGAGGTAGTTTCTTTACGCAGAGAGTAGTAGGGGCGTGGAACGCCCTGCCTGCAACAGTAGTAGACTCGCCAACTTTAAGGGCATTTCAGTGGTCATTGGATAGACATATGGATGTAAATGGAATAGTGTAGGTCAGATGATCGGCGCAACATCGAGGGCCGAAGGGCCTGTACTGCGCTGTAATATTCTATTCTATTCTATTCTAAAAGAGACACGTCCAGAAGTAATCGTGCACTCTGAATCTGCATTCAGCATTTCCAGGTTAAATGGTTTAACTAGCAGTGGAATTAGAAAATGCCTAGAGATCTCTCATTACAATCCAGTGATTCTGATCTGTTTTTTGCTTCTTCTTCCAGACATACATGGTTGGTGTCAGGATGAGCAAGAGGAAATTTCTATCAAATTACCCACAGACTAAAGGATGAGTAACAAAAGCACAAAGAACAAGTGCATCACGACACACAACAAGCAGCACATCCTGCCCCAAACCAACTCAAAATACTACAAAGGAGGGAGCCATGTCCCTGAAATTCTCCTCACCCCATCCCTCTGTGTCCCATCCATTTCTCAGTGCCAACTCCACATCTGTTCATTTGTTGGTTTAATTTGACGGCCAACAACAACCCAGCCACTGGTCCATCTAGACACTCCTACGATGGCTGGAGATGGTGTGAAACCGACTCTCTCTCCCTTCTGGTTTATTTCCCATCCCCACCAGGACTATCATCCCCACCAGCTCCTCCTAGATTTACTTCGACATCTATTTTTATTGTTGTATATGTTTATGTTTAAAGATACAGCACTGAAACAGGCCCTTCGGCCCACCGAGTCTGTGCCGACCATCAATTATACTAATCCTACACTAATCCCATATTCCTACCACATCCCCACCTGTCCCTATATTTCCCTACTACCTACCTATACTAGGGGCAATTTATAATGGCCAATTTACCTACCAACCACGCAGACACAGGGAGAACTTGCAAACTCCACACAGGCAGTACCCAGAATTGAACCCGGGTCGCTGGAGCTGTGAGGCTGCAGTGCTAACCACTGCGCCACTGTGCCGCCCAAATTGGGAAATTTGCCCCACATCCTCTTCCCCATCTTAGCCCCCAGGCTGGACCGTCACGTCCAGCCCTCATGTCCCCGCTTCAGCATCAAGCAGTAACCCTGCTCCAACTCCAGGCTCAGTTTGATATTGCTCAGGACTAACTGCACTGGCACTGGCTAGGACCCAGTCCGTACAGTCAGCTCTGACCAATATCGGCTGGAGCTCCACCTTGGGACTGAAGTTGAAGGTCTCGAGGGGGAACGCTCTGGTTGTTGCCTCGATTGTGTCGAGTGGGACCGGCTGGTTCAGGCCACTCGCCTGCCAGTTGCTGCCATCCCCTCCGCACAATCGGGTGAGGTCCCGGTACCAACTTGTACCGAGACCTCCCAGAATTTGAGGAAGAGTCCTCCCCTGGCATCAGCCGGCTCTGAGGAGTCCGTGCCAACTGGTGCCAGTATAAGGCTGGTTCCCCCAAGCGCGACTAGCTAGTGTTGGTGGTCCTTCACCAGAGCCATCCTCTGGTGACACCAACCCAGCCCTGGGACATTGGTCTCCAGTTGACAGCAGCTTATCTGGGGGACACCACCCTTGGGGGATTCGACCCCACTCAGGGTCACCTAGGTTGGGGGTGATTGCCACTTCGGTGAGCGCAGTCGCAGGTCTCTGTTCACTTTTTATAGATGTGTCTGCCTCCTCACCTCTGTGGACTCACCTTCAGCCACTCCCTGCAATTCTTAAGGGGTATCTAGGTTCCAAGGGCTGTCTCACACAGGGAGGAGGGTACGTGTGCCTCACTGGCACCTCCCCCGAGTGGCAGGGGAACATGTCTCGAGGGTTTATCTCCATCGGCCCTCGTGTTCATGAGCTCATAGCTAATCCAGCCGCCCTCGACTCTGTTCCCTGAGATTTACTATTATCAACCTTCCCTGTAGGTTGAGCCCTTGGAAGCTTCCTGGAGGCATCCTGCCTCGGAAGCCCAGTTGGGAGCCTGAGTCGGACCACGACCTCCAGTCGTTTAGGCTTTCATGTATTTAACACAAGGGTGAAATAGAGTCTGAAACTGTGGCTTCTGGAAGTCCCTTCACTTGGGGGTTTGAGTCCATGCTTGGGGTTTTGCAAAAGGCCACAAGCATCAACCTTTGCTGGATTCTTTTTCCCTTGATAAGCGTCCTCTGGTTAAGGCCAAGTTAGACAGTATCCATAGGACCTCCAGCACCCTGCTTCACACCTTGCAGTTTACTGGTATCTGGTCAACTGTAGTCGTGAAGGTATCAGAAGGAAAGTTATCGCCTGGTTCCACCCACAAGTGGGATCTGGTGCAGCTTCCTGCAGGGTTTGGCACATCTCCCCCAATTCCCTACCACCATATCCACTGGGAGGCGGCCTCACCGGCAGGTGAGTGGGTACGGAGTGTGGACCACCTACAGAGAACATCGACTGCAGCAGCTGGCTGTGTGGGTGCCCTCAATGTAGGAGCAGAGTCTATCGCCCAGTGGATCTTGCATCACCGATTAGTACGGCCAAGCACCTTGGGCTTTCTTCAGGTACTGCAGATGCCCCTTGGTGCCGAAGCCTTCTTTGGTGAGCAAGTGGAGGAGCTGCTGCGGCAGAACCTTCAGGCATTCCCGAATTGGCATTTAAGACGTGGACACTGCTCACTCTAGAACTTAGTCTGTAGGCCCCTTTCATCAACCCACCAATACACTCACAGTCACCAATACACTCACTGTCACCAATCCACTCACCTCCAACAGCCTTTCCCAGGCTGTATCCGGAACGGAATGTCCTTTGTACCATGCTAGCTCCCTGCATTGCAGATTAGGACCTGGAATTCAGGCAGCTAGCAACACTTCATCTTTGATACCCTGTCCGGCTGCACCCCCCCAAGCAGTGATCCTGCCTTTGCCGGTTGGAAGGGGGGGATCACTCTTGGGTTAAAGAGACCAGAAGTAGTGTGTATCCTCTGGATTGGCAGCTTGAGCCTCCATGTTTCTCACAATGTGGTTTGCTTTGATGCTCAGAGGAACCATCGACCAGTGGCCATTCTGGCAGGTGACACCATGGTCTTTTAGTATTGGGACTGAGAGTCAGGGATAATTCTCCAGAAGAGAACTGTTGGGGAGATTTCTCCAGGTGAAACTTCTGGACAACTATCCCCACTGCCAGTAATGTTTCCACAGCTCGCCTTTGTCACAGCATCTGAACTCGAGCTGATGCTCTTGAGGAACACTGTCTTCTCCAGGTTCTTCAGCTAATGCTTTGACAAATGGGTGATGTTAGGGGAGGTCACATTCAGGATGAATGGGCTTCCAGGCCAGTGGGCGTGCTTGAGCTCACTTGGCATTTCAACAGGCTCGGTCAGGGTGTGAACGGTATATTAGGACAGTGTGCACTTTCAGACTCGGGACGGCGGGGGGTAAGTCAGTGTGTCTGCAGACAGGCAATATGACAGTAGTCCGGTATGTCAACAGGGTGGGACTCCCTCCTGGGTCCCTCTGTCAAGGCGATACGTTGCTTCCCATTGGTGCTTGTAGGACGGAGTGACACTTTTGCTGCCACATTTGGCCGGGGTGAACAACACAACAATCGACACACTCAGCTGCTGTGTGTAGTTCACCTTCCGAGTGGATGATCCACACTGAGGTGGTCCAGAATATCTTCAGGACTTGGCGGGGGGGGGGTTTACCAGATCGATTGACTTACTCGTATCACTGGACAATCCCCAATCTGCTGGGGGACCTCAGGCAGTCATGGTGGAGGCTGGACTGTCTGTGGTTCTTTGGTTTCGAGATTCTGTTGCTCAGGGTAGCCTGATCTCCAGGATGCTCGGGAAATTTACAGCAGATGGTGGTTCTGGTTAACCCTTCATTGACCTCACAAACCGTCCTCCTTCTACATCCTGGTGTTGAATACTGCCGGTCTGATTTCAGGAGCCCACGGAGAAAGCCAAGTTATTTGGAGATTAAAGACGACCCTACCTTTAGTAAGGGAAACATCAGTTTTCATTCCAGCGTCCTCCACACACGGCTGGACACTGTCCAACTGGTGCTCAGGGTTAGAAGGGTGGAACCTGCATGGGAACAGACTCCGGCTCCCAGGACAAGTTGATGAAAGTGAGTGTTATTCGTGGGAGCCAGTGCCAGAACCAAACAGTAAGCTGAAGGAGATTTGGGTCTCTCCAGCTTCTGATTGATGGTCTGGCTGTTCAGATGGAATGCCCATCAGATTAGGGTATAGCAGCAATGTGACACTCATGGTTGTGATGCTCACTTTTATCATGTCTGTCCTTGGTCTCTTTAGCCCCTGTTCACAGACAGGCCCCTCCACCTTCCTTGTCCTCAGCACTACTTGGTTCGTCGGCAGCAGTGCGTCTAGAATGTCTGAATGATGATCAGCGCCCTTGGAAGCTGATCCTTTGCAAGCTGCTCCCTTGTAAGGTTCTCTTCATTTTCCAAGTGACGAGGCTTTTTCCACCCACCTGGGTGCCCCTTGGGAATTGGAGGGGGTGTTTGGTATGTAGTTTCCTCATTCTGGGTTGTCTTTGGGTGTCAACAAGCTGAGTTCTGGGGTGTGCTAAAATTGAACACAGCACGGGAGCCGGGGAGGGACGGAGGGAGGGGAAAAACATGTGGGCGTGCCCTCCACGGATAAGGCATTGAAAAAATGGCTTAAAAAGGTCACACCTTACCAGGTTTTCCCCAGGGAAATTGTGCTGATGCATCCCGATAATTAGATCCACATTCCCCCCCATTTGGCCATCAATATTTCAGAGCTGATGTTCCATCCAAACATTGCTGGCTCTGTAACTCAGTTCCAATCCACTGAGAGCCCAGCACAGACTAAAGGAATGGCATCAGTTCCCAACAAATTCAAAGATGTCACAGTTAGCAGGGAAGTGGGAACCCTGGACATGCTAGTACAGAGCTAGAGTGCAGATGGTTGGAGACTAAGCTCTGAGGCAGTGTGTTCAGATGGTGTCTGGGAAAGCTATTGTCTTGGAAAGCAGTGGCTGAAGAGGGCTAGAGTGATCTCCTGGACTCGTTTCGATCGCCTAAGGGGGTCGGAGAGGAATTTCCCAGATTTTTTTCCCAAATTGGCCTGGGTTTTTATGTCTGGTTTTTCGCCTCTCTCAGGAGATCACATGGTCGAGGGTGGGGTGGGGAGTCAATCTGTGTTGTGATGAGAAGGCATCGCAGTTGTGTGGGACGTGCTGGACGGAGCAGACAGGAACCTATCCATCCGTCAATTCTCTATCAAGTCACGTTAATTCAACAACTTCAATGTGAAATCTGGAAATAAACATGGATTCAAATTGGACAAACTTTCTGTGTTTTTTTCTGATTTGTGCGCGGGCTAGAATAAGGACCAGAAAAGCGAAGAAAAGAAGAGTTCTCTTAATCTTCAGTTTGTTTTATTCATTCACGGGATGCGGGCGTTGCTGGCGAGGCCAGCACTTATTGCCCATCCCTTCTTGAAGAAAGCTGTGTGGTTTGTGAGGTTATTTCAGAGGGCTGCTTAGAGACAACCAGGATGGCAGATTTCCTTCCCTGAAGGACATTAGTGAGCCAGATGGGTTGCTACAACAATCCCCTACTTTCATGAACACCATCACTGATACTAGATTTTTAATTCCAAATTCTGATTTGATTAACTGAATTTCAATTCCCCAGCTGTCTTGGTGGGATTTGAACTCGTGTCTCTGGATTACTAGTCCAGTGATATGACCACGATGCCAGTCTATTGCCCTTAGACAGAGCTGCTGATTGGGTGAACTTTCTGAGCCACATACCAGGTACGACCTGAACTGAATCCCCAGTCAGCCACACAAACGTACATAAAGACTATCAGATCCATTGAGCTCGCCCCATCCAGTAGACAGTAGAACCTCACGCTCTCCCATCCCTCCTTACATATTAATGTAATCTCTTGGAATGGAAAGGACCCTCGCCAATTCAGGATAATCCTCTGGGCAGCTGCTCTGTCAACACCCTGAGGCTCCAGGAGGACACATCATAATCTAACCTGGCCACTAACTCCATGTAACTCACAATGTCCTCTCAGGAACTTAGCCAGTTCCTCTTTTAAAGGTCTCTCTGTTACACGTGTTTGTTCCAGAGGGTGACGAGCCTGTGACAAGTGATGGAGTGGTACAGCACAGAAGACCATTCGGCCCATCGTGCCTGTGATAGATCTTGACTGGAGCCGCACACCCAGTCAGTCCCACCTGACCCAAAACTTGCCCAAATACAAACTGGTGGGAAGGAAAGAGACATACACTAAATACATGGAGAGCAGGGGACAGCAAGACAAGGGCAAATACAAAGATTAGAAGGAAGGTTAAAAAAAAAACGAGGGCAAAGGAAGTGTGAAATTAAATTGTCAAGGAATATAAAACAAAAGAGTAAAATATTTTACAGACACATATATAAAACAACTGGCAGTCTCGATGGGAATTGGGCCATTTAACGATGGACAGGATAATATGCCAACAACTTATACTTATATTACATAGTACAGCATCTCAAGGTGCTTCACAGGATATAAAGCCACAAAAGGAGATATTAGGGCAACTTCATTCTCCTGTGCAGTGAAAACTGCCCGTGTACCAGAACCTTGTTCAGCCGGTTCAGTTGTGAGATTGAATGGAGGGACAGGAAGCTGCAGGTCATCCATGTGAGAGAAGAGAAGCAGCAACGAGTACTTTTGAAAATTCAGTTCAGAGGGGGGAAAAAATCCACATCAGTCCTTTCTCAAGTCTTGTCTGCAAACATCATGTCCATTGAAGACAACAGTTCACACACCCATGGGCTTTCACTCTGTTCTCAATGGTTTTTATTCTGCAAATTAACATGTCCACAGACACAGCAAAAAATAAGCATTACCCCAACTGATCTGCAAAAATATTTCAAAACTGCTTTTTGCTACACAAATTATACACTGTCCAGCATGACCTCATTTCAGCATCAGCAGAAACTCACTTCACCCTGGGTCTTCCTAGCTGCAGACTGAATCACCAGCTTCAGCTCTGCCTGATCCCTGATCCCTCAGAAGGGAAGGGGGGAGAATAGGAGAGCGATAGTGATAGGAGATTCAATGGTTAGAGGAACAGACAGGAGATTCTGTGGTCGGGAACGAGACTCCCGGATGGTATGTTGCCTCCCGGGTGCCAGGGTCAGGGATGTCTCGGATCGAGTCTCCAGGATTCTTAAGGGGGAGGGGGAGCAGCAAGAAGTCGTGGTACACATCGGTACCAATGACTTAGCGAGGAAAAGGGATGAGGACCTGAAAGGCAAATATAGGGAGTTAGGTTGGAAGCTAAAAGGCAGGACGAGCAGAGTAGTAATCTCAGGATTGATACCGGTGCCACGTGCCAGTGAGGCTAGAAACAGAGAGCAAGTGCAGCTGAACACGTGGCTACAGAGCTGGTGTAGGAGGGAGGGCTTCAGATATGTGGATCATTGGGATACCTTCTGGGGAAGGTGGGACCTGTACAAGAGGGACGGGTTGCATCTGAACTGGAGGGGCACCAATATCCTGGGCGGGAGGTTTGCTAGAGCTCTTCGGGAGGGTTTAAACTAGTTTGGCAGGGGGATGGGAACCGGAGCTACGGATCAGTGGATGGGGTAGCTGTTGAACAGGCAGATACAGAGTGCAGAGAGTCTGTGAGGAAGGTTAGACAATTGACAGGGCAAAGTTGCAGCCAGTATGATGGGTTGAAGTGTGTCTATTTTAACGCAAGAAGTGTCAGGAATAAGGGTGATGAACTTAGAGCATGAATCAATACTTGGAGCTACGATGTTGTGGCCATTACGGAGACGTGGATATCACAGGGGCAGGAATGGATGTTGGATGTTCCAGGGTTTAGATGTTTCAAAAGGAATAGGGAGGGAGGTAAAAGAGGTGGGGGAGCGGCATTGTTAATCAGGGATAGTATCACAGCTGCAGAAAGGGAGGTCGTCGAGGAGGGTTTGTCTACTGAGTCATTATGGGTGGAAGTCAGAAACAGGAAAGGAGCAGTCACTTTATTGGGAGTTTTCTAACGACCCCCCAATAGCAACAGAGACACGGAGGAACAGATTGGGAGGCAGATTTTGGAAAGGTGCAGAAGTAACAGGGTTGTTGTCATGGGTGACTTCAACTTCCCTAATATTGATTGGAACCTCCTTAGTGCAAATAGTTTGGATGGAGCAGTTTTTGTCAGGTGTGTCCAGGAAGGTTTCCTGACTCAATATGTAGCGAGGCCGACTAGAGGGGAGACTATGTTGGATTTGGTGCTTGGCAACGAACCAGGCCAGGTGGCAGATCTCTGGGTGGGAGACCATTTCGGTGATAGTGATCACAACTCCCTGACCTTTACAATAGTCATGGAGAGGGACAGGAGCAGACGGGATGGGAAAATATTTAATTGGGGGAGGGGGAATTACAATGCTATTAGGCAGGAACTGGGGAGCATAAATTGGGAACAGTTGTTCTCAGGGAAATGCACGACAGAAATGTGGAGGTTGTTTAGGGAGCACTTGCTGCGACTGCTGGATAGGTTTGTCCCGATGAGGCAGGGAAGGGATGGTAGGGTGAAGGAACGTTGGATGACAAGAGATGTGGAACAGCTAGTCAAGAGGAAGAAGGAAGCTTACTTAAGGTTGAGGAAGCAAGGATCAGAGAGGGCTCTAGAGGGTTACAAGGAAGCCAGGAAGGAACTGAAGAATGGACTTAGGAGAGCTAGAAGGGGACATGAAAAAGTCTTGGCGGGTAGGATTAAGGAAAATCCCAAGGCGTTCTACACTTAGGTGAGGAACAAGAGGATGGCCAGTGTGAGGGTAGGGCCGATCATGGATAGTGGAGGGAACTTGTGCCTGGAGTCGGAGGAGGTAGGGGAGGTCCTGAATGAATACTTTGCTTCAGTATTCACTAGCGAGAGGGACCTGGTCATTTGTGAGGACAGCGTGAAAAAGGCTGCTATGCTCGAACAGGTTGATGTTAAGAGGGAGGATGTGCTGGAAATTTTGAATGATATGAGGACAGATAAGTCCCCGGGGCCAGACGGGATATACCCAAGGATATTACGGGAAGCGAGGGAAGAGTTTGCCGCGCCTTTGGCGATAATCTTTGCGTCCTCACTGTCCACTGGAGTAGTACCGGATGATTGGAGGGTGGCAAATGTTATTTCCTTGTTAAAGAAAGGGTTTAGGGATAACCCTGGTAATTATAGACCAGTCAGTCTTATGTCGGTAGTGGGCAAATTATTGGAGAGGATTCTGAGAGACAGGATTTATGATTATTTGTAAAAGCATGGTTTGATTAGAGACAGTCAGCACGGCTTTGTGAGGGGCAGGTCATGCCTCACAAGCCTTATTGAATTCTTTGAAGATGTGAGAAAACACACTGATGAAAGAAGAGCAGTGGATGTGGTGTATATGGATTTTAGCAAGGCGTTTGATAAGGTTCCCCATGGTAGGCTCATTCAGAAAGTAAGGAGGCATGGGATACAGGGAAAGTTGGCTGTCTGGATACAGAATTGGCCAGCCCATAGAAGACAGAGGGTGGTAGTAGATGGAAAGTATTCAGCATGGAGCTCGGTGACCAGTGGTGTTCCGCAGGGATCTGTTCAGGGACCTCTGCTCTTTGTGATTTTTATAAATGACTTGGATGAGGAAGTGGGAGGCTGGGTTAGCAAGTTTGCCGATGATACAAAGGTTGCTGGAGTTGTGGATAGTGTGGAAGGCTGTTGTAGGTTGCAACGGGACGTTGACAGGATGCAGAGCTGGGCAGAGAAGTGGCAGATAGAATTCAACCTGGAAAAGTGTGAAGTGATTCATTTTGGAAGGTCGAATTTGAATGCAGAATACAGACTTAAAGACAGGATTCTTGGTAGTGTGGAGGAACAGAGGGATCTTGGGGTCCATGTCCATAGATCGCTCAAAGTTGCCACCCAAGTCGATAAGGTTGTTAAGAAGGCGTATGGTGTGTTGGCTTTCATTAACAGGGGGATTGAGTTTAAGAGCCGCGAGGTTGTGCTGCAGCTCTATAAGGCCCTGGTTAGACCACACTTGGAATATTGTGTTCAGTTCTGGTCGCCTCATTAGAGGAAGGATGTGGAAGCTTTAGAGAGGGTGCAGAGGAGATTTACCAGGATGCTGCCTGGACTGGAGGGCATGTCTTACGAGGAAAGGTTGAGATGGCTAGGGCTTTTCTCATTGGAGCGAAGAAGAACAAAGAACAAAGAACAGTACAGCACAGGAACAGGCCATTCGGCCCTCCAAGCCTGCGCCGATCTTGATGCCTGCCTAAACTAAAACCTTCTGCACTTCCGGGGACCATATCTCTCTATTCCATTCCTATTCATATATTTGTCAAGATGTCTCTTAAACATCGCTATCGTATCTGCTTCCACCACCTCCGCTGGCAGCAAGTTCCAGGCACTCACCACCCTCTGTGTAAAAAAACTTGCCTCGCACATCCCCTCTAAACTTTGCCCCTCGCACCTGAAACCTATGTCCCCCAGTAACTGACTCTTTCACCCTGGGAAAAAGCTTCTGACTATCCACTCTGTCCATGCCGCTCATCACTTTGTAAACCTCTATCATGTATCCCCTCCACCTCCGTCGTTCCAGTGAAAACAATCTGAGTTTTTCTAACCTCTCCTCATAGCAATGCCCTCCAGACCAGGCAACATCCTAGTCAACCTCCTCTGTACCCTCTCCAAAGCCTCCACGTCCTTCTGGTAGTGTGGTGACCAGAATTGCACGCAATATTCTAAGTGTGGACTAACTGTACAGTTCTGAACAGCTGCAGCATGACTTGCCAACTCTTATACTCTATGCCCCGACCGATGAAGGCAAGCATGCCGTATGCCTTCTTGACTACCTTATCCACCTGCGTTGCCACTTTCAGTCACCTGTGGATCTGTACGCCCAGATCTCTCTGCCTGTCAATACTCCTAAGGGTTCTGCCATTTACTGTATACCTCCCACCTGCATTAGACCTTCCAAACTTCATTACCTCACATTTGTCCGGATTAAACTCCATCTGCCATTTCTCCACCCAAGTCTCCAACCGATCTGTATCCTGCTGTATTCTATGACAATCCTCATCATTATCCGCAACTCCACCAACCTTTGTGTCGTCCGCAAACTTACTAATCAGACCAGCTACATTTTCCTCCAAATCATTTATATATCCTACTAACAGCAAAGGTCCCAGCACTGATCCCTGCGGAACACCACTGGTCACATCCCTCCATTCAGAAAAACACCCAACCACTGTTACACTCTGTCTTCTGTGACAGAGCCAGTTCTGTATCCATCTTGCCAGTTCACCGCTGATCCCGTGTGACTTCACCTTTTGCACCAGTCTGCCATGCGGGACCTTGTCAAAGGCTTTACTAAAGTCCATTTAGATAACATCCACTGCCCTTCCTTCATCAATCATCTTCCTCACATCCTCAAACAACTCAATCAAATTAGTAAGACACGACCTCCCCTTCGCAAAACCATGCTGTCTCTTGCTAATAAATGCGTTTGTTTCCAAATGGGAGTAAATCCTGTCCTGAATAATCCTCTCTAATCATTTCCCTACCACTGACGTAAGGCTCACCGGCCTATAATTTCCTGGATTATCCTCGCTATCCTTCTTAAACAAAGGAACAACATTGGTTATTCTCCAGTCCTCTGGGACCTCACCTGTAGCCAATGAGGATGCAAAGATTTCAGTCAAGGCCCCAGCAATTTCTTCCCTTACCTCCCTCAGTATTCTGGGGTAGATCCCATCAGGCCCTGGGGGCTTATCTACCTTAATGCTTTGCAAGACACCCAACACCTCCTCCTTTTTGATAATGAGTTGACTGAGACTATCTGCACTCCCTTCCCTAGGCTCATCATCCACCAAGTCCTTCTCCTTGGTGAATACTGATGCAAAGTACTCATTTAGCACCTCACCCATTTCCTCTGGCTCCACGCATAAATTCCCATCTCTGTCCTTGAGTGGGCCAACCCTTTCCCTGGTTACCCTCTTGCTCTTTATATATGTATAAAAAGCCTTGGGATTTTCCTTAATCCTGTTTGCCAATGACTTTTCATGACCCCTTTTAGCCCTCCTAACTCCTTGCTTAAGTTCCTTCCTATTGTCTTTATATTCCTCAAGTGCTTCATCTGTTCCTCGCCTTCCAGCCCTTACTAATGCTTCCTTTTTCTTTTTGACTGGGCTCACAATATCCCGTGTTATCCAAGCTTCCCGAAACTTGCCAAACTTATCCTTCTTCCTCACAGGAACATGCTGGTCCTGGATTCTAATCAGCTGACGTTTGAAAGATTCCCACATGTCAGATGTTGATTTACCCTCAAACAGCCGCCCCTAATCTAAATTCTTCAGTTCCTGCCTAATATTGTTAGAATTAGCCTTCCCCCAATTTAGCACCTTCACCCGAGGACTACTCTTATCCTTATCCACAAGTACCTTAAAACTTATGGAATTATGGCCACTGTTCCCGAAATACTCCCCCACTGAAACTTCGACCACCTGGCCAGGCTCATTCCCCAATACCAGGTCCAGAATGGCCCCATCCCTAGTTGGACTATCTACATATTGTTTCAAGAAGCCCTCCTGGATGCTCCTCACAAATTCTGCACCATCCAAGCCCCAAGCTCTAAGTGAGTCCCAGTCAATATTGGGGAAGTTAAAATCACCCACCACTACAACACTGTTACCTTTACATCTTTCCAAAATCTGTCTACATATCTGCTCCTCTACCTCTCGCTGACTGTTGGGAGGCCTGCAGTAAACCCCCAACATCGTGACTGCACCCTTCCTATTCCTGAGCTCCACCCATATTGCCTCACTGCATGACCTCTCTGAGGTGTCCTCCCGCAGTACAGCTGTGATATTCTCCTTAACAAGTAATGCAACTCCCCCACCCCATTTACATCCCCTTCTATCTGTTTGCCATGGTAACAGAGCCCTGCCCCATGCTGGGTCACCTCAAGTCCATCAAAAACAAACGAACAGTAAAATCACCCAGTCCTGGGACATTAATGGGTTGCTTTAGCTCCCCAGCGCCACTGTGTGGTAGGTCCTTGTAACAGCAATACATTTATATTCTAAATTTAAAATGCAGACATATAGTTTTGTTTAGAGATACAGCACTGAAACAGGCCCTTCGGCCCACCGAGTCTGTGCCGACCATCAACCACCGATTTATACTAATCCTACACTAATTCCATATTCCTATCACATCCCCACCTGTCCCTATATTTCCCTACTGCCTATACTAGGGGCAATTTATAATGGCCAATTTACCTATCAACCTGCAAGTCTTTTGGCTGTGGGAGGAAACCGGAGCACCCGGAGGAAACCCACGCAGGCACAGGGAGAACTTGCAAACTCCACACAGGCAGTACCCAGAATTGAACCCGGGTCGCTGGAGCAGTGAGGCTGCGGTGCTAACCACTGCGCCACTGTGCCGCCCTAAGTAAGGAGGGATTTAATGATAATTAATATTAACCTGCTTATCTAAGAGGGGGGATTTAATTATAATTATAATTAAAACTGACCTGCCTATCTAAGAGGTCTGTAACCCTATACCCATTGCACTCAGGTGTTAATTTAAAACTTTGGTTTATTTGTTCCATAATTATTTGGGAATGGAATGGGAATTGGATGTATTCCTGGGGGTGAAGGGCCCGCAAGTTTGGTATTGGGGTGTGAGCTTAGGCACGACTGTTCCCCAGTAGAGACCCTGGCAGCACAGGCCGGATGGCCTTGAAAGTGCAGAATTTAATTTTCTTATGTCATGTTTAATGGTATGCGTCATTTCTGTGTATCGACCAGCTGAACTTGGATTCTGTTGCCTATAAGGCATTTACTTTTTGGCACTGCTTGGACAGTCACAACGGACGGCGTGTCACTTTAAAGTTAGGGTTAGGGCAAACGGGCAGTTTTGTGTTTATGTACTCATTTCTAAAGTTTAATTTCACGAGAAGCTGCCACTTTTATTTGGCCCACGCCTTGAGTTGGTGTCTGTCCGCTTGCCTTGCCAACTGGGACTACGGATGCTTCCCAATGTTTCGCTGTCAACTATAGCTTCATCAGGGGAACTGCGTTATGGCAGCACTTGGACCAGGCACAACGGAAGGTGTGTCACTTTAAAGTTAGGGTTAGGGTAAGCGGGCAGTTTTGTGTTTATGTACTCATTTCTAAAGTTTAATTTCACTAGCAGCTGCCACTTTTATTTGGCCCATGCCTTGAGTTCGGGTTCGGGTTAGGGTTGGGGTTGGGGTTGGGGTTGGGGTTGGGGCTCAGGTTCAGGCTACACATTAGGGTTAGCGTTAGGGTTAGGGTTAGGGTTAGGGTAATCGGGCAGGTTTGTGTTTATATACGTTAGGGTTAGGGTGAGGGTACATGGTAGGGTTAGGGTTAGGGTTAGGTTAATGGTTAGGTTAAGGTAGGGTTAGGGTTAGGGTCAGGGTCAGGGTAATCGGGCAGGTTTGTGTTTATATACTGATATCTTGAGTTTAATTTCACGAGCAGCTGCCACTTTTATTTGGCCCACGCCTTGAGTTGGTGTCTGTCCGCTTGCCTTGCCAAATGCGACTACGGATGCTTCCCAACGAATTGCTATCAACTTTAGCTTCATCAGGGGAACTGGGTTAGGGCAGCACTTGGACCAGGCACAATGGAAGGGTTAGGGTTAGCGTTAGGGTGCATGAGGGTGAGGGTTAGTGTTAGGGTGAGGGTTAGTGTTAGGGTGAGGGTTAGTGTTAGGGTGCATGAGGGTGAGGGTTAGTGTTAGGGTGCGTGAGGGTGAGGGTGAAGGTTAGGGTGAGGGTTCGGGTTAGTGTGAGGGTTAGGGTTAGGGTGAGGGTTAGGGTTGGGTTAGGGTCAGGGACAGAGTTAGGGTGAGGGTTAGGGTCAGGGTCTGGCTGAGGCTGAGGGTTCGGGTTAGGGTAAACGGGCAGTAGGGGTGGGAAAGCCTCCCCTCTTGTGTTTATATACTCATTTCTTGAGTTTAATTTCACTAGCAGCTGCCACTTTTATTCGGCTCACGCCTTAAGTTAGTGTCCATCCATGTCCGCTTGCCTTTCCAGCTCGGATTATCAGTGGGATTGCAATGAATAGCATGTGCTATTAATTTTGCAATGAGTATATCGAATTGAAGGATCAGTCGTGTCTAAGGGCTGGACAAAGTTTGGATTTTAGGGCGGGAGCCATCAAGAAGATTCAGAGGTTCGGTCAGGGTCCGTATCCGGGTTGGGGGTGGGGGTGTTTTGGGTAGGTTAGGAATAGGTGGGGGCGGGGGGGCAGTTTGGTCGATTGGGACTAGGCTTAGCTTGGGTTTAGGGTTCGGTCTTGGGGGAGTTTTTGGCTTCGGATTGGGGGGGTTAGGGTAGGGCTTAGGCGTTAGGGTTAGGCGTTAGGGTTAGGGTTAGGGTTAGGGTTCGGGTTAGGGTTAGGGTATTCGGGCAGTTTTGTGTTTATGTACTCATTTCTAGAGTTTAATTTCACGAGCAACTGCCCCTTTTATTTGGCCCACGCCTTGAGTTGGTGTCTGTCCGCTTGCCTTGCCAACTGGGACTACGGATCCTTCCCAACGTTTTGCTATCAACTTTAGCTTCATCAGGGGAACTGGGTTAGGGCAGCACTTGGATCAGGCACAACGGAAGGCGTGTCACTTTAAAGTTAGGTTCGGGTAATCGGGCAGTTTTGTGTTTATATACTCATTTCTTGAGTTTAATGTCACTAGCAGCTGCCACTTCTATTTGGCCCACGCCTTGAGTTGGTGTCTGTCCGCTTGCCTTGCCAACTGGGTTAGGGTTAGGGTTAGGGTGAGGGTTGGGGTTAGGGTTAGGGCAAGGGTTAGGGTAATCGGGCAGTTTTGTGTTTCTTCTCATTTCTTGAGTTTAATGTCACGTTAGGGTTAGGGTTAAGGTTAGGGTTAGGGTTAGGGTTAGGGTTAGGGTTAGGGTTAGGGTGAACGGGCAGTAGGGGTGGGAAAGCCTCTCCTCTTGTGTTTATATACTCATTTCTTGAGTTTAATTTCACGAGCAGCTGCCACTTTTATTCGGCTCACGCCTTCAGTTATTGTCCATCCATGTCCGCTTGCCTTTCCAGCTCGGATTATCAGTGGGATTGCAATGAATAGCATGTGCTATTAATTTTGCAATGAGTATATCGAATTGAAGGATCAGTCGTGTCTAAGGGCTGGACAAAGTTTGGATTTTAGGGCGGGAGCCATCAAGAAGATTCAGAGGATGGGTCAGGGTCCGCATCCGGGTCGGGGGTGGGGGTGTTTTGGGTAGGTTAGGAATAGGTGGGCGGGGTTTGGTCGGTTCAGAATAGATGGGGCGGGGGAGGAGTTTGGTCGATGAGGACTAGGCTTCGGCTTGGGTTTAGGGTTCACGCTGGGGGGGGGTTTAAGCCTAGGATTGGGTGTGGTTAGGGTTAGGCGTTAGCGTTAGGCGTTAGGGCTAGGTGTTAGGGTTAGGCGTTAGGGGTTACAGTTAGGGTTAGGGGTTAGGGTTAGGTTTAGGGTTAGGAGTTAGGGTTAGGGTTAGGCGTTAGGGTTCGGGTTAGCGTTAAGGCTAGGGTTAGGGGTGAGGGTTAGGGTTAGGGGTTGGGGTTAGGCGTTAGGGTAAGGGTTAGAGTTAGGGTTAGCGGTTAGGGTTAGGCATGAGGGGTTAGGGTTGGGGTTAGGGGTTAGGTTTAATGGTTAGACATTAGGGTTAGGGTTAGGTTTAGGGTTAGGGGTTAGGCGTTAGGGTTGGCATTAGGGTTAGGGTTGGCGTTAGCATTAGGGTTAGGCATTAGGGTTACGGTTAGTGGTTAGTGGTTTGCGGTTGGGCGTTCGGGGTTATGCGTTAGGGGTTAGGGTGAGGGGTTAGGGTTAGGGGTTAGGCGTTAGGGTTAGGGGTTTAGGTTTAGGGTTAGGGGTTTAGGTTTAGGGTTAGGCGGGGGGTTTGGCTTAGGCTGTTAGGGTTAGGGTGGGTTAGGGTTAGGGTGGGGGGGATTTTGGATTTTGCCCAACTCTCCAGTCTATCTATATTCTGCTGTATTCTCTGACAGTCCCCTTCACTATCTGCTACTCCACCAATCTTAGTGTCGTCTGCAAATTTTCTAATCAGACCACCTATACTTTCCTCCAAATCATTTATGTATATCACAAACAACAATGGCCCCAGCACGGATCCCTGTGGAACACCACTGGTCACACGTCTCCATTTTGAGAAACTCCCTTCCACTGCTACTCTCCGTCTCCTGTTGCCCAGCCAGTTCTTTATCCATCTAGCTAGTACACCCTGGATCCCATGCGCCTTCACTTTCTCCATCAGCCTACCATGGGGAACCTTATCAAACGCCTTACTGAAGTCCATGTATGACATCTAGAGCCCTTCCCTCATCAATCAACTTTGTCACTTCCTCAAAGAATTCTATTAAGTTGGTAAGACATGACCTTCCCTGCACAAAACCATGTTGCCTATCACTGATAAGCCCATTTTCTTCCAAATGGGAATAGATCCTATCCCTCAGTATCTTCTCCAGCAGCTTCCCTACCACTGACGTCAGGCTCACCGGTCTATAATTACCTGGATTTTCCCCGTTACCCTTCTTAAACAAGGGGACAACATTATCAATTCTCCAGTCCTCCGGGACCTCACCCGTGTTTAAGGATGCTGCAAAGATATCTGTTAAGGCCCCAGCTATTTCCTCTCTCGCTTCCCTCAGTAACCTGGGATAGATCCCATCTGGACCAGGTGACTTGTCCACCTTAATGCCTTTTAGAATACCCAACACTTCCTCCCTCCTTATGCCGACTTGACCTAGAGTAATCAAACATCTGTCCCTAACCTCAACATCCGTCATGTCCCTCTCCTCGGTGAATACCGATGCAAAGTACTCGTTTAGAATCTCACCCATTTTCTCTGACTCCACGCATAACTTTCCTCCTTTGTCCTTGAGTGGGCCAATCCTTTCTCTAGTTACCCTCTTGCTTCTTATATATGAATAAAAGGCTTTGGGATTTTCCTTAACCCTGTTTGCTAAAGATATTTCATGACCCCTTTTAGCCCTCTTAATTCCTCGTTTCAGATTGGTCCAAAGCTTGGTCTTTCTTCTGTCTCCTAGACCTGATGTATGCTTCCTTTTTCCTCTTAGCTAGTTTCACAATTTCACCTGTCATCCATGGTTCCCTAATCTTGCCATTTCTATCCCTCATTTTCACAGGAACATGTCTCTCCTGCACGCTAATCAACCTCTCTTTAAAAGCCTCCCACATATCAAATGTGGATTTATCTTCAAACAGCTGCTCCCAATCTACATTCCCCAGCTCCTGCCTAATTTTGGTATAGTTGGCCTTCCCCCAATCTTCCTTTAGGACCACTCTCGTCTTTGTCCATGAGTATTCTAAAACTTACGGAATTGTGATCACTATTCCCAAAGTAGTCCCCGACTGAAACTTCAACCACCTGGCCGGGCTCATTCCCCAACACCAGGTCCAGTATGGCCCCTTCCCGAGTTGGACTATTTACATACTGCTCGAGAAAACCCTCCTGGATGCTCCTTACAAATTCTGCTCCATCTAGACCTCTAACACTAAATGAATCCCAGTCAATGTTGGGAAAATTAAAATCTCCTATCACCACCACCCTGTTGCTCCTACATCTTTCCATAATCTGTTTACATATTTGTACCTCTATCTCACGCTCGCTGTTGGGAGGCCTGGAGTACAGCCGCAACATTGTTACCGCACCCTTCCTATTTCTGAGTTCTGCCCATATTGCCTCACTGCTCGAGTCCTCCATAGTGCCCTCCTTCAGCACAGCTGCGATATCCTCTTTGACCAGTAATGCAACTCCTCCACCCCTTTTACCTCCTTCTCTATCCCGCCTGAAGCATCGATATCCTGGGATATTTAGTTGCCAATCGTGCCCTTCCTTCAACCAAGTCTCAGTAATAGCAATAACATCATACTCCCAGGTACTAATCCAAGCCCGAGGTTCATCTGCCTTACCTACTACACTTCTTGCATTAAAACAAATGCACCTCAGACCACCAGTCCCTTTGCGTTCATTATCTGCTCCCTGCCTACTCTTCCCCTTAGTCACGCTGACTTCATTATCTAGTTCCTTACAGGCTTTAGTTACTACATCCTTACTGTCCACTGACCTCCTCATTTGGTTCCCATCCCCCTGCCACATTAGTTTAAACCCTCCCCAACAGCGTTAGCAAAAGCACCCCCAAGGACATTGGTTCCAGTCCGGCCCAGGTATAGACCGTCCAATTTGTAATAGTCCCACCTCCCCCAGAACCGGTCCCAATGTCCCAAAAATCTGAACCCCTCCCTCCTGCACCATCTCTCAAGCCACGCATTCATCCTGACTATTTTTTAATTTCTACTCTGACTAGCATGTGGCACTGGTAGCAATCCTGAGATTACTACCTCTGAGGTCCTACTTCTTAACTTGGCTCCTAACTCCCTAAATTCTGCTTGTAGGACCTCATCCCATTTTTTACCTGTATCATTGGTGCCTATGTGCACAACGGCAACTGGCTGTTCACCCTCCTCCTTCAGAATGTTCTGCAGCCGATCTGAGACATCCCTGACCCATGCACCTGGGAGGCAACATACCATTCGGGAGTCTCGTTTTCGACCACAGAACCGCCTATCTTACTCCCCTTACAATCGAATCTCCTATGACTATAGCCCTTCCACTCTTTTTCCCGCCCTTCTGAACAGCAGAGCCAGCCACGTTGCCATGAACCTGGCTACTACTGCCTTCCCCTGGTGAGCCATCTCCCCCAACAATATCCAAAACGGTATACCTGTTTTGAAGGGAGATGACCGCAGGGGACACCTGCACTGCCTTCCTGCTCTTTCTCTGCCTTTTGGTCACCCATTCCCTTTCTCCCTCAGCAATCCTAATCTGCGGTGTGACCAATTCGCTAAACGTGCTATCCACGACCTCCTCAGCATCGCGGATGCTCCAAAGTGAGTCCAACCGCAGCTCCAGAGCCGTCATGCGGTCTAACAAGAGCTGCAGATGGACACACTTCCTGCACGTGAAGGAGTCAGGGACATCAGCCATGTCCCTGAGCTCCCACATTGAGCAAGAGGAGCATGTCATGGGTCTGAGATCTCCTGCCATTTTCAATCTTAAGCTTAACTTATTCTGAACTTAGTTAAATGAAAAAGGAACGAAAAGTTTTTACCAATCACACGGGGAAAAAAAAGAAAAATAGAAAAAGCCTTACCTTATCTCCACACCACCGAGTCCTTTTTTTTTTGGTTAGAGGAGGAGGGCGGGTGGGAGACACTACAGGTGTCGTGTCTCGGGTTCAGCCGCTGCCCAAATATATAGGACTTATTTACCCAGCTGCCACCTCGCTCTCCCTGTTGCTGCTGCAAAAAGAAACTGCCGAAACAAAAAGGTAAGTTTATATAAGTTGAAACTCACTTAAAAGTGCAATACACGTTTTGTGGTTGAAAGAGGCAAAAAAAGTTTGTTAATCTGTTCATGTGATGAACGGGAATCCCTCCTCCATGTAACTCTTGAATATTTGTGCACCAGAATTGGACACAATACTGTAATAACGACTGAAGCAATAATTTATTCAAAGGTTCATTGTAACTTACTATACTTTGGACTCAATGCGCACATTGATAATGGTAAGGATCAGAAATGCCTTTTCCACCAGTTCCTGAAACAGCCATGGCACTTTCCACAATTTGTCCATAAAAACCTCCATCCAGATTTCTGTTTCTGCATGCCCGTTGCAATGGACTGGTTTCGATGACTTATTCCAACCATACTTCACACTGGTCAGAGTTACATTTCAATTCGTCACCTCTTCCATTCCATCAGCCTATTTATGGACTTTTGAAATCTGCCACTATTCTCACGATTTACTATCCTTCAAGGTTTTGTGTCAGATTCAGACTGATTTTCACCACAAACGCAGGCCATTCGGCCCGTCGAGTCCATGCCGGGTCTCCAACGGAGCTCTTCTGTCATTCCCATTCCGCCGCTCGATCCCGTCGCACTGCAACTTTTGAAATTGTGCCCTGTTGATGCAAGTCTAATTCATTAATATATAGCAAGGAAAGCAAAAGGTCCTCGGACCCACCCTTGGGGGCTGGCATCCAGTGTGAAAAACAAGCTTTCACCACGATTCTGTTTCCCGTCTCGAAGCAAACTTAGTACCTGGTTTCCACTAAAATAAAAGCAAAATACTGCGGATGCTGGAAATCTGAAACAAAAACAAGAAATGCTGGAATCACTCAGCAGGTCTGGCAGCATCCGATTCCGAAGAAGGGTCACTGACCCGAAATGTTAACTCTGCTTCTCTTTCCACAGATGCTGCCAGACCTGCTGAGTGATTCCAGCATTTCTTGTTTTTGTACCTGGTTTCCACTGTCCATTTTATTGACGTTAATGGACTTGGATGAAAAGCTTTTCGGAAGTCTGTAATTAACCCTTTCTGTTATCTCATCTTGTGTCACATATAATGAAAACGGAACAGGCTCATGCCCCCATAACGAAGACCAAGCTATCACTGGAAATTGAATGGAATGTGGGGTTTAATTCGTGGAAATTATGGGGCTTGAAACAAGTATGAAGTGGACAAGAGGAGACAGAGATTCGTTTGCAAAGTTCGAAATGTCCTTCCCCCAGATCGTCTCAATCAGAAAGAAGGCAGCAAAACTTTCAGCTAGACTGTAAATTTAAATGACCTGCAGAAAATGCTGCTGTGAAATCTCACCCCAACCCAAAACCTGACCCAACTTCCGTGTACAAAACCCTGACTGCAAAGTCCCGAAGAGTTATTTCACGTTAATTGAGGAAACAAAATTATTCCGTTTTCAATGAATAAATAGCAACACATTGAAAAAATGAAACATTAAACAAATGACTATTTGCAAGCAATAAAATTATTTCATTAAATTAACTCAGGTTACATTAATCACACCACAATAAATTGAGTAATCCTAAAATCGCATTGAAATAGTAAAGTTAGTTGAAAGTTATTGCAATAACATATTAAATAAAATGACATGAAATTAATCATGTGAGATCACATTAAAGTAAAATTACTTATACAATTCATAAATAGTATTCCATCAAGTCAATATAATGTAATCGTCAATTAACAAATAACTTTAACTCAACATTAATCAAATTACTTCATTAAACTAAATAAATGACCTTTTTTCTTTTTAATTATTATCGGGAAATGTGGGCGTCGCCGGCTATTCCAGTATTTATTGTCCTATCCCGAACATTCGTCATACCATGAATATAATTAGATCAGCTGGAATTAAAGTTTAGAAAAGAAATTAGTGAAGGTACATCACATTAAAAGAAGAAATAAGATTAAGCACATTAAATTGATCAAATGATTTCATTTCACTCAAAATGTAATAACTCAATTATTCAAATTATACACAATACAAGTAACTATCTTTAATTGATAAGTTTAATTGCTCAATTTAAATAAAATGACCACTTTACTCAATCTTCGCATTACACTAAGATTAAACTCGTGAGCTAAGAATTTGACATAACATTCAATTAGTAACAGTTCACAGTTCTTACATCTCACTCCAAATAATAAGCCATATAACATCACTTTACATCAAGAAATTCACTGGAGATCAAATTCAAAGTAAAAAATGCCAAAGTACATGAAATTCGGAAACGATTGACATTTACTGATTATAAAATGACATCACCTTAAATTAATTTAGAGATTTTAAGAAGAAGAATTAAATGCGAATATCATCGTCTAAAATGTAGAAAGGAATGTCACAAGGTTCGGAGTGATCATTGCGGGAGGGGGAAGGGGATGGGGGGGGCAGTAAACCGGGGTTGAAAGGGGGCGGGGCCTGCACTACCCCATTGGCGAGAAGGGCGGGACAGGGGCAGATGCGAGCAACCCGTAGGGGGCGGGGCTGGTGCTTATGTGTCTTTCTGCCAATCAGACCTTCGATCTGTGAAATATTATTCAGATATTCTGTCAATATTCTCTAGCTATTATAAAGAGATTTTGTTGATGTTATTTTGATCTTAGATAAATAGCAGTTCAACCCTGCCCGTCTAAGAGCGAAGTCCAAAGTACGGAAAGTCCTCATCAGGGAACTCCTCTTTGCTGACGATGCTGCTTTAACATCTCACACTGACGAGTGCCTGCAGAGTCTCATCGACAGGTTTGCGGCTGCCTGCAACGAATTTGGCCTAAACATCAGCTTCAAGAAAACGAACATCATGGGGCAGGACGTCAGAAATGCTCCATCCATCAATATGACTGACCACGCTCTGGAAGTGGTTCAAGAGTTCACCTACCTAGGCTCAACTATCACCAGTAACCTGTCTCTAGATGCAGAAATCAACAAGCGCATGGGAAAGGCTTCCACTGCTATGTCCAGACTGGCCAAGAGAGTGTGGGAAAATGGCGCACTGACACGGAACACAAAAGTCCAAGTGTATCAAGCCTGTGTCCTCAGTACCTTGCTCTACGGCAGCGAGGCCTGGACAACGTATGTCAGCCAAGAGTGACATCTCAATTCATTCCATCTTCGCTGCCTCCGGAGAATACTTGGCCTCAGGTGGCAGGACCGTATCTCCAACACAGAAGTCCACGAGGCGGCCAACATCCCCAGCTTATATACACTACTGAGTCAGCGGCGCTTGAGATGGCTTGGCCATGTGAGCCGCATGGAAGATGGCAGGATCCCCAAAGACACATTGTACAGCGAGCTCGCCACTGGTATCAGACCCACCGGCCGTCCATGTCTCCACTTTAAAGACGTCTGCAAACGCGACATGAAGTCCTGTGGCATTGATCACAAGTCGTGGGACTCAGTTGCTAGCATTCGCCAGAGCTGGCAGGCAGCCATAAAGGCGGGGCTAAAGTGTGGCGAGTCGAAGAGACTTAGCAGTTGGCAGGAAAAAAGAGAGAAGTGCAAGGAGAGAGCCAACTGTGTAACAGCCCCGACAAACAAATTTTTCTGCAGCACCTGTGGAAGAGTCTGTCACTCTAGAATTGGCCTTTATAGCCACTCCAGGCGCTGCTCCACACACCACTGACCACCTCCAGGCGCTTACCCATTGTCTCTCGAGATAAGGAGGCCAAAGAAGGAGAAGATAAATAAGATATAAAAAGACAAATGTTTTGTTGCGTTTGTGCCGGCGGGGCGGGACCGGGGATGATTGACAGGGCGCGGGAGATTTAAATGGACCCCGGGAGGCCGGAGAGAGGAGTCAGAACTGGTGAAAGAAGACTTTGGACAGACCTTCATTGAAAGTTCAGGTTTTTGTGTTTTTTTTGGGGGGGGGGGAAAGATTGAGTGACTGAGAAAGTGAGGACTGAGTGTTGTAACAGCAACGTTTTGATTGTTTCTGAAATATTTGTTATTGACGTCTTTTTTTTTCTGAAAGGTACAAAAGTGGTTTTGAAATTGAGTAAAGCAGGTGTCCGGGTTATAGTTTTTTTTAAGTCTTGGGGACTGAAGAGTTTTTAACCGAGAAATATCTAGGGTTGGTTTTTTTACTGCGTTTTGTTGAAATGTTCATTTAAGATTGATAATGTTCCATGTTTGAGTTCGAGTGATTTCATGGTTTGCAGCTTTTTCAGGTGTTTTTAATGAAGTCATTTAGTTTATTGAATACTTGCGCAGCTTCTTGGAATTAACAATAACGTTGCTCTGTTTTTCCGTGGCTTCGGCTTGTTTTATTTCTGCAAATAATTGATGCTGGTCTGTTTTTCTCTGCGCTGTGTAATGCTATTAATAATAGTGATACTACTGTTGGTGGAGATCTAATAGTGGTACGTTTGACTATTCAACTTTTTAAGTAGTTGGGATGGTGTCTTTCACTTGGCATTTGTTTTCTCAAATTAATGAGAATTATCTCTGGACCGCACTGCATATGTTTTAAGTCTAATGTCTCAGACTTGGTTTAAGAAATCCTGATCCTAATAATTGCAGTTTCAAACAGAAACGGTTGTTCTGTTTGCTTATAGATACGTTTTTAATGGTCAAGTACGTCACTTTGAAGTTAGAAACCAAAGTTGATTCTTGGAATAAATGTAGTTACTAAACATTTTTTGCCTAGGAGCAGGTGAGAAAAATCTGAACTTGCTGTTTGTGAAGTGACGTTGTGTAAATACAATGCAAGTCAATGATTACAGAAACTCATTCGTGTGCAAAATAGGTTTGTGATCAAATTTGTGCTTCTGTGTATTCGTGGCGAGTAATTTAAAGGTTGAAGCGATCTCACCAGCCAGAGTCCCAATTGTATGCGTCTCTGTCACGGCATTTTTCGGTGTTAATTCTCCTGTTTTTTATGCCAATTACGTAACTCGTCAAGTTTTATTCAACTCTAATTACAAATGTTAAAGGTTGAAATAGAATTCTCCAAAGCCTTCATAATGGCTCCTTGTTAATAATAATTGGTTTGGTACTTGGTACCTTTTGTGCTTCATGTCGATGAGACTCAAGGTAAAGAACCTTGAGTGGAGAGCGTGGCAACCGACCCTTAGTAATATCTTGTAGTTTGAAGAATACACGGAAACGTCCAAAAATATAATACTAAATGTTTATTTTCACCACGCTGTCAAGTATTGTGTAGTCATTAGAAACGCATCTGGAAAGAAAAGGTTTCATTTCCTTATCTATACTGTTTGTGTGAAGTGGGGAGAAAGAGGCGAGAACTGAAGCCTGTAATTGTTAAAAACAGTTAACTTCTGTTCCGACTTGCTTCATGACCGTGGAATTGCGATTCAAGCTCGGTCTTCATTTCTACAGCTGGAACTCTCTCTCATCGTCGGTCGTTCCAGCTAATTCATTCATTAAATAGTGTTTGAAGGGGTGGAACAAGCACATGAAATTTGTAACGCTGAATTAAAATGCTATTGGGGTTTTCAAAACGTATTATACTAAAGGTGACTATTAGTTCTGCAGTAACACCCTCAAAAAATAGTTTAAGTCGCCGCCTCTTGGTCTGAGTGTTCGTATTGTAGATTTGGAGATTGTTCACGGATACGAGGTAGGGCTGAAATTGAGCATGAGCGTCAATGTTTCAGTTCGGTTCAGTTAAATTGAATCGCCTAACGCAGGATTAAACTTTTATCTAATTTGACCGCCTGAAACGGTTGGAAGGCGAAGTGGTTACTTAAATACTACAGAAAAAAACTTTGTTGTGATGCTCTTCTTTCCTCAAACGGTTCAGTCAGAAATGATGCATTTGTTGTGTTCTTGAGTGAAATGGTACGCTCAATTTCCAGTATGTTTTAAGGAAACCTAAGGGTTGATACATTGCAAATACTTGGTAAAGACGGTATTAACAGCAACTCCTATTAGGCGCAGTGGTGCGAATTCAAAATTGGTTGGACAAAAATAAGACAAAGCAGAATTCAAATCGAGCAGTCAGCAGATTAGAACGGTAAAACTGCAGTGTGCACGTTTTTAGTTCTAACTTGGATGTTTATTCTTTATTACTTTGTTAGCTCAGTCACGAGAGTTCAATCAACTCCTCAATGCCACAAACTAGAAAAGGAGCAAAATTCATGACGCGTTCAAAGGTATTGATGACAAAGACCAAGATATTACAATCTTGGTAACGTGGAAAGATGCACACCGGTAGGTAGTGGATATGTGAGGGGCTTTGGTGGCTATCCTAAACTGGACAATGTCGAATTGAGATTGAAGTCATGTGAATGTTTTTTATAAACTCAAATAATGCAGTTCGCATGTGCAAATCATCTGTATAAGTCCTGCTGGCGTAGAAGTTGTTTTAGTTTGTACGTTCAGTCTGGAAGTTAATAATCCGACAAGAGTGCAGCAAAGGCCTTTCCAATTAACTAAGTGAGGTCCTTTTGTAGCAGCGAAATGTCGCATTTTTTAATGGTAAAAGTGTGTTTTTAGTGTCATCTCATTTAAATTAGAGACCAAGGTCATTAAAGGTGTGGGCAGAGAAGGGACTTGCGATGTTGAAACAGATTAAACTGCACTGGCTGAGTACTGTTCTATTGGCGCTATCAAGCTTGATCCAAATAGGGATGATGGTTTTAAATATTAACTGCATGATCATGGTAAACTGCAGAGCATGAAGCGCAGATTGGGAGATGTGAGTATGTCAGTAATAGAGCTCACGGTAGCGTTCTGCCCAACGGGACACCGTTTCAATGTTTCGGAGCATTTAATTGACTTTATTTGGGTGTGTCAAGAACTCTTTTTTTTTTTTGGTATCATTACTATTCGATCATAAACTAGCTTCGACACATGCAGTTTAAATGTGCTTCCAGTGTATTAAGTATTTGCACAGCATCTCGTCATTCATACAAATGTTTTGGATTAGAGGTTATGCAGTGTGAAATGTTGCGTTTATCTTGCCTGTAAATGTGCTTTTCAATGTAAAACACAACGTGCTTAATGAGTTGGCACCAAGCAAGAGTGTTCGTTTGTCAATAAATTCGAAGAGAACATGAGCTTAACAATAAAATTCTTAACATTAAGATGCTGACCATGCTAAATGTAGAGTTGGGTTAAACTACGTGTTGTATGGAGAAGATTTAATCAAGATCAAGGAGAAAAAATGCACAATGATAGCTTAAATAAAAGGCACTCTACAGTCAGAAGTGCAAATGTTTTAAAGCATAATAAAATTTGGTAGCAAACCTCCAGAGCATGCCTCAGTTGAAGGTATGGAGCTCCTCCCTTTAACATGAGAGAATTGTGTCTCCAGTATATTGAGGTAAATAAGTATGTACATCTGTTGCCATTATATAGTGGATGGAGAATCACTTGGTCTGCATCATGACTCCAAAAGCAGCAATGGTCAAAATTTATCTAGAACTCTGGTCATGAAAGTCAACATTGGCATATAAATGTTTCTACAAAAAATGGCAAAAGCATTTTGTTTGGAATTTGTCAGCTGGAAGATGAGGGTTTCAACTTCAATTTTTAAAGTTGTCAGAATCAGTTTTGGTCTGAACTTGCAGTGATCAACTCTTGTCTATTACTGTGGGATGAACTGGAATCTGAAGCTTCGCATGTTAACTTGTATTAAAAAAAAGCTGGGGTGTAACTTCACTGAAGCTGATGTGAACCCTTAGTGTGTTAAAGCTGTACCTGTCAAACGTGGTGTGCAATGGCTTTACAAAGCTTGCTTGCTTAAACTTGGTGTGAAATATTGGTGGTAATTTTGAAAGTAAGCCAGGTTTCACTTTAGCCTGCAACCTTGTTCTAATCTGCCAGCTTCTACCTCTGCATTCAACCTTGTCTGACCAAAGCTACCAGGCTCAAATGTGGTCTGTTGATGGATTGTGGACAAAAGGTCAGGCTCTGGTGACTTTTTATATTTAAAAAAAAAAAACACCATGCTGGACTTTCACTTTGATTCTCAAGTCAGAACTACCCTCATATTTTTATCAACCCTGGTCAGATTGATACCCAAGAGGCATGGAGAAAAAAAAACTGCAGTTAAAATAGCTGGGCCTGGAACTTTGCTGTGAAAAGCAGTTGGGGTTTCAACCTTCATGTGTAACATGAGTTTTGGCAACAAGCTGGGCATGCAACCTTTGTCTGTAAATGAATTGCAGGGCTCAACCTTGCTATGTTTTATTAAAAAGCTAGGGCATCTCCTGATTATTTGGAGCAGTAAAAAATTTGCTGCGGTCAAGTTCAGCTGTCCTTTCACAAATCCAAGGTAAAAATCTGGGGGGCCTTAACATGGGTCACCAGTTTGACGTGGCTGTGAAAAAGCTCCAGCTATTGATGATTGGGTTGAACGTTGGTCTTCAGAGGTGCGAACAAAAGCAAGATGCAACTTTAGTCAGTAAAAAGCTGGGTGACTTGAGCTTATGTGACCTTTTGGCTTGGAAGCTTGTGCCTGTGTTTTAGCTAATTGTATCTGTACGGTTGGTTACAAAGTTGCATAGCTCCATCTGGGACAAGCTGCTGGTTTAAAAACCCTAGTCTATCCTTGGTATGTAGAAAGCCAGTGGGTTGCAAATGTCTAAATATGAATTTAGTAATAAACCACAAAGCTGTGAGCTGAACCATTCTGTAACTGAATTTTAAGTCCAGTTTAAACTTCGGTCTTATGGTCTGCAACACTTGTGTAGAGGAAGCAGTTTGTCTTGCGGCTTGAAGAAAAACACTGCTTAGCTTTAACAATTTTGACTGAAATTGGAGTGTTCATGTATTCAAGTGTGGGCCTCCGATCTAGTATCAAACATTGGTCTGCAACATTAGTTTGTGTAAACCTGCAGGCTACAAACTTGGTCTCAAGCACTGAATAGCACTCAACAAAAGGCTGTGAAATTGGTCACTTACAACTAAGTGCCCCAAAAGCACAGGGTAGCAAACTCTTCGTTAAAAGGAACAATCGTAGGTTTGAAAATTCTCTACTGCACAGTAAAAGGCTGGGTGGTAACCATTTTTGTATGCAACTGGTAATTAACAGAGCAGCAGTTTCTCTAACATTGTGTTTCTTTAACATAAAAGTAAAACAATGTTATGTTAGTCATGAAAAAGCTGCTGGCCTCAAACTACAGTTGCAATAAAAGCTGGGTGTCATGAACTCATAATTTCAGGTCACTAAAAATATGACAGCCTGCAGGCTCAAGTTTGGTTTGTAACTTTAGTCTAATTTTTAAACCTGTTGGCAAAGCTGCTGCGTTTAACTTGAGCTTTGCAACACTTTGGCAAATAAAAGCAGATAGCAATGTCTAGTCTGGTTCAAATGTCAAATGATCCAGGTATGTGGAAAGCTGTGCTTCCATGAGATCTCAGTCTGCATCAGGGCTTTAAATTGAGCTGGGGGTGCAAATGTGAAGGTATCTGAATAGCTGCTGTTTAAAGCTTGGTTGGAGAAAATCCAGCTTGGTCTAAGGTTTTGAAAAGCTGTAGTGTGAAACTTTGGTAAATTTGTTAAAGCTGTCTATTAGAGGGGAGCTCAAACTTAGTCATTTATCTTGCTTTGTAAAAAGCTGCTGCATTTAATTCTGCACTAATTATGGATTAAAAAAATTAGCATAATCTGCAATACTCAGTAAAAAGCAGCTTGGGTCCAGAATTTTATATAGGTCAGAAAATAGCTTTGTAAAATCTGGCAGCTCAGCATGAGATGCAATAAGTGCAGAAGAGGCAGTGTTTTTGAAGTCTCTTGAAAAAGATGTGCTCAAGCATCCTTATTTAACAATCTAACTTTTTAAACCCACTGAGTTCAAATTTGCTCTTAAGATTTGAGGAAAAACTAGCAGTTCACAAATTTAAAAACTGGGGGTACCACTAGTTTTTATAAAAAAAAAAAAAAAAAAATTGGTGCTATGATTTTTTAAGACTAGATAGGGTGCAACCTTGTTCAACAAAAACAAAAAATGCTGGAATCTCAGCAGGTCTGGCAGCATCTGTGGAAAGAAGCAGAGTTAACGTTTCGGGTCAGTGACCCTTAGAATTAGAACATTACAGCGCAGTACAGGCCCTTCAGCCCTCTATGTTGCGCCGACCATCTGACCTACACTATCCCATTTTCATCCATATGTCTATCCAATGACCACTTAAATGCCCTTAAAGTTGGCGAGTCTACTACTGTTGCAGGCAGGGCGTTCCACGCCCCTACTACTATCTGCGTAAAGAAACTACCTCTGACATCTGTCCTATATCTTTCACCCCTCAACTTAAAGCTATGTCCCCTCATGTTTGCCATCATCCGAGGAAAAAGACTCTCTCTATCCACCCTATCTAACCCTCTGATTATCTTGTATGTCTCTATTAAGTCACCTCTCCTCCTTCTCTCCAACAAAAACAACCCCAAGTCCCTCAGCCTTTCCTCGTAAGACCTTCCCTCCATACCAGGCAACATCCTAGTAAATCTCCTCTGCACCTTTTCCAAAGCTTCCACATCCTTCCTATAATGCGGTGACCAGAACTGCACGCAATACTCAAGGTGCGGCCTCACCAGAGCTTTGTACAGCTGCATCATGACCTCGTGGCTCCGAAACTCGATTTTCCCCCTAATAAAAGCTAACACACCATATGCCTTAACAGCCCTATTAACCTGGGTAGCAACTTTCAGGGATTTATGTACCTGGACACCAAGATCTCTCTGCTCATCTACACTACCAAGAATCTTCCCATTAGCCCAGTACTCTGCATTGCTGTTACTCCTTCCAAAGTGAATCACCTCACACTTCTCCGCATTAAACTCCATTTGCCATCTCTCAGCCCAGCTCTGCAGCCTATCTATGTCCCTCTGTAACCTACAACATCCTTCGACACTATCCACAACTCCACCGACCTTAGTGTCATCTGCAAATTTACTAACCCACCCTTCTACACCCTCATCCAGGTCATTTATAAAAATGACAAACAGCAGTGGCCCCAAAACAGAACCTTGCGGTACACCACTAGTAACTAAACTCCAGGATGAACATTTGCCATCAACCACCACCCTCTGTCTTTCAGCTAGCCAATTTCTGATCCAAAGCTCTAAATCACCTTCAACCCCATACTTCCGTATTTTCTGCAATAGCCTACCGTGGGGAACCTTATCAAACGCCTTACTGAAATCCATATACACCTCATCCACCTGTTTGGTCACCTTCTCGAAAAACTCAATAAGGTTTGAGGCATGACCTACCTTTCACAAAACTGTGCTGACTATCGCAAATGAACTTATTCTTTTCAAGATGATAAATCCTGTCTCATAACCTTTTCCAACATTTTACCCACAAACGAAGTAAGGCTCACAGGTCTGACCCGAAACGTTAACTCTGCTTCTCTTTCCACAGATGCTGCCAAACCTGCCTAGTGATTCCAGCATTTCTTTTTTTGTTTCAGATTTCCAGCATCTGCAGTATTTTGCTTTTATGCAACCTTGTTCAGTTAGCTGGTATAAAATGTGGTCTGTAACATAGGTCAGACTAAATCTGAACCTCCCTTTTCAGCTGTTACTCAATCTGAGTCAAATGCTGTGGAGCTCAAAATTGGTACAAAATGGAGATGAAGAAAAATTAGGCAAAAACCTTACTTTTACTGAAGGATGTAACTAGTTTGTATAAGAAAGTGGACCTGAGGAAACATTGCCAACATTATTAAAGAAACTGTTAAGCTCTTAGGTTAGTCAAAGCACAAGGTTTTTAAAAAAAAAAAAAAATTGAAAGAGCAAGAAAGTAGCCATTTTAAGAGGCCCAAATTTGAACATTTCTGTTAAATTCAAACTTCCAGATTAAAAGTGGGTCTTGGTTTTGCAAAGACATGTTTTTCTAAAGGGAAATATTGCAGTCCTCCAGATTAGTATGCAGCCTTTTGAAGCTGGATTAACTTTGATTTGTCAACTTGCAAATGGCCTGTTCCTGTTTTGTACTTTTTTTTTTATTTAGAGATACAGCACTGAAACAGGCCCTTCAGCCCAGAGTCTGTGCTGACCAACCACCCATTTATACAAAGCCTACATTCCTACCACATCCCCACCTGTCCCTATATTCTCCTACCACCTACCTATACTAGGGGCAATTTATAATGGCCAATTTACCTATCAACCTGCAAGTCTTTTGGTGGGAGGAAACCAGAGTACCCAGCGAAAACCCACGGAGAACTTGCGAACTCCACACAGGTGTGGAACTTGAGGTGAGCCATCCTTGGACTAGGGGTGAGAGTTTGCTTGGTCAGTATGTTTCTCACACAAACTGCTCCTTAGGAATGTACCATGTCTGGCTGATGAGTGTTGAAGCCTGATGTCTTTCTGTTGTGCTGTACCAGCTGCAAGGCTAATGGTGAGTTAGATATGTAAACTAAGGATTGAAAATTACTATTTTATTCGTTTGGAGCAAGAATTAAATTGTAATATTATTGGTGCTTTAGAATGCAAATTAACAATTAAAATATGGTAAGATTATTGGTTGCAGAATAGTATAATTGCCACTGTTAGTGCGATGTTCTAAAGAATTAGTCAGTCTCAATGTGAGCTCTACTGTGTTTGTTCTCCTTGTGCACAAGTTAATAAAGTAATTTGTGAGTACTCATGTGAGGAAGTTTGATTTATTCTGCTCTATTTTCTTCCACACAGGCAGTACCCAGAATTGAACCTGGGTCACTGGAGCTGTGAGGCTGCGGTGCTAGCCACTGTGCCGCCCGTTCTTTTTTTTTTTTCTGGCCTCGGGACAAAGGTATGCTCAAACATATAACCTTCAGTCAGTGAAAAGCTACTGGGCTGAAGCTTGGTAAAACCAAGTGAAGGTGAGAGATTAAATCCTGCTGATACTTGTCATAGTTTGATTGATTACAATGTTGCAAATGCTATCAGAAACTTGCTATTTCTTAGTGCAGTTAATCTCGGTAACTTGTATTGTCAAAGATTGGTGCTTGGGTGTGTAGTGCAATTGGGTTACACACATTCCAGGTAGGTAAAACCATTTAATTTTTTTGCTAATGGACCTGAGGATTAAGTACACTCTGGTAAACTATACTTCAATCAAATTGAACTTTATGTATCTAATGACTAAATGGAGTAGATGCTACTATAGAATGTGACCAATTCCACACAGACTGCAAATGTGAAGTAATGATGCATGTAGCTTAACTTGACCATATTACCATAGATATAAATCTTCAAGTCTAATGTATGGTCAAATAACAGATTAGATCCAAAAACAATGTTTTTGTACTGAACACCTATTGCAGTAAACAGTATAGAATTTGGGTTATTACAGGTTGCATTTATGCTTTTGTTCAGGGGTTGGGCATAGTTATCTATTGCATACCATGCAGGATTGAATATGAAGAAAACAGTGGTACCAGACGCTGCTCATCACAAAGCCTTAAAACACAAAGGCAATGATGCTGTAAAGGATCCTGTACTAATGTACAAGCACAAAAGTATGGTTGGACATAATATTACAACTTTGCTATTAAAAAAGCAACCAAGTTGTGTGAAAGTGTATTTAGTTTAATGTTATCTATTGTGGAATAATTTGTATCTTGTCATAGCTGTAGTATAAAATTAAAATAGTCTGAGCATTGAAGTGTCAGCGGGCAAAGCCACCTGGCATGTTTCAATAACTAGGTAAGAGTCTGCTTGAACTTTGTAATGTTTGTCACAATTAGCCTCTAGGCTCTCTTTTTTTGACTGAGTCTGCTGGTCAGGGAGATGACGCCTTCAGCCACCTCCAGCATTCTCTAGCTGTGCCTCCTTAGTTGCTCTCTATCTTGTCATTGAAGAGTGTCTCTCTCTGTCTGAGATCAGCTGTCTAAATTCCTCTACACCCTTGCTCACTCAACCTGTTTTCACTTTGTCTCTAGTCTAACCCTGACCTTGTCAACAAACTTGCAGACAAGAGGAGTACTGTTCTCCTCGGTTGTCCTGACTTACAACTTGCAGAAGCTCAGTACCAGCTCACAAACTGTCTCCAACTGCTGCCCCTCCCCAACCCCCCTTCTGGACATCTGCCCTCTGCAGCTTCCAAACTCGGAATCCTGCAACCCCAGACAGCCCACTTACACCTCTTGCATAAAATCCACTAACATGACTGATGCATTTTTTTCTGCATGTTCCTGTCCCACTGAATTATTATTTTTTTGCTATCTTGACACTAAGATTGTTCCGTGGTCCAGTCTCCAACATGTACATCGGTGACTCTTCAGATGCCATATTTCATCAGGATAATTTCTAATTCGCTGCTCTTCTTCCCCACCCCCCCCCCCCAAACTGCTGCCTCTAAACTATGGACGTCCAATGCCTTCGCACCTCCGTGCCCCACCAAGACAGTGAGAGAGCTCTCTGCTTCCTTTTTTAAAGAAGCATGATCAGTCCCCATCTACCATGACCACCACCACCGCCCCACTCCCCCTGGCTGAACCTGCTTTCAAATTGAACAACTTCGACAACTACACTCTTTACTTTCAAATAAATGATAAGGGTACCTGCATAGCTACTAGTAATGCTTGTCTTTTTTGTGGGGTATATCAAACATGTTCTAGGCTTACTCTGTTCCCGTACCAACTTTTTTCCAGTACATTGACTGACAGTGCAGTTTCCTGCTCTTGCCTGGAACTGGAAAACTTGATAAACTTTACTTCCAATTTTCCCCCCCTTAAATCACTTTTTTTTTTAAACACAGTTCATCTCACATATCCCTTTCTCGACTTCTGTCTCCATCTAATAGGGATTGGCTGTCTACAAATATTAAAGGCCACGTGCTCCAACAGCTGTCAACTAGATGTCCCACCTTGGCTCCTGGAAGAATTCCGTTCTTAGTTTGTCGCCAATGTCATCTGCTCTGAATGTCATGGAGGGAACTTGAACTGTGCAAACTATTGGGATTGAAGGCCAAAAAGTCCTCAAGGCCTGATGGCTTACATCTTAGGGCCTTGAAGTATGTGGCAGGGGCAGTAGTGGATCCTTTAGTTAACAAATTGTAAATTCCCTGGATGTGGGAAAGGTTCCAGTGCATTGGAAAAATGCTCATATTAAGCTCTTATTCAAAAGGGAGGGAGGCACAAATTCAAACTACAGATTAGTTTAACACGTCAGTGAATTTGTTGGGATCCATTCCTAAGGAAGCAATAGGACACTTATAAAAGTAAAAACACAATCCATCAGTCAGGATGGTTTTATGAAGGGTAAATTGTGTTTAACTAATTTGTTCTTTGCAGATGTAGCAAGTGAAGAGAATAATGGGGATCCTGTACATGTAGTATATCTGGACTTCCAGAAGGCATTTGATAAGGTACTGCATAACTTGAGATCAAATGTGGGTAGGGACAATTTATCCCCTTGGATAGAAGATAGGCTAGCCAACAGACCAGTCAGGATAGATGGGACCTTTTATGGTTGGTGAGATGTAACTAGTAGGGTGCCACAGGGTTAGTTCCTTGAGGCCCCAACTGTTTACAATCTATAACTAATTGGATGCAGGGATAGAAGGTACTTTTGCCAAATTTGCAGATTAACAAGAGCAAAGAACAGTACAGCACAAGAATAGGCCATTTGACCCTCCAAGCCTGCACTGCTCTTGATGCCTGTCTAAACTAAAACCTTCTGCACTTCTGGGGACCATATCCCTATATTCCCATTGTATTTGTGTATTTGTCAAGATGCCTCTTAAACATTGCTATCGTAAGCTAACATTAAAATGGTGAAACTAAATTGCAATAAATAAATGTACAAATGGCTATGAATAGGTTAGGTGAATGTGCCTAAATTTTGCAAATGGATTTTGATGTGGATAAGTGAGGTTATCCATTTTTGTTGGAGGGTTAGAAAGGTAAATTAGCTACAAGAGAAAACTCTGCTTTGGTGCCGAGGGATTGGAGTGTGCTGATACATGAGTTGTCAATGTAGTATGCAGGTGCAGCAAGTAAAAAGGAAGGCAATGAAATTTTGGCATTCATTGCTAAAGGAATAGATTTTATAAAAGTAGGGAAGTGTTGCTGCAACTGTACAAAGCAGTAGTGAGACTGCATCTGGAGTATTGTGTACAGTTTTGGTCCCCTGAGCTGAAGACGGAAGTAGTTGGATTTGGAGGCAGTTCAGATGAGGTTCACTAGATTGTTTCCAGAGAACAAAGAAAATGACAGCACAGGAACAGGCCCTTCGGCCCTCCAAGCCTGTGCCGATCCAAATCCTCTATCTAAACATGTCGCCTATTTTCTAAGGGTCTGTATCTCTTTTTACTTCCTGCTCATTCATGTATCTGTCTAGATACATCTTAAAAGACGCTATCGTGCCCGCATCTACCACCTCTGGCAACATGTTCCAGGCACCCACCACCCTCTGCGTGAAGAACTTTCCACTCATATCCCCCCTAAACTTTTCCCCTCTCTCTTTGAACTCGTGACCCCTAGTAATTGAATCCCCCACTCTGGGGGGGAAAAAGCTTCTTGCTATCCACCCTGTCTATACCTCTCATGATTTTGTACACCTCAATCAGGTTCCCCCTCAACCTCCATCTTTCTAATGAAAATAATCCTAATCTACTCAACCTCTCTTCATAGCTAGTGCCCTCCATACCAGGCTGGTGAACCTCCTCTGCACCCTCTCCAAAGCATCTACATCCTTTTGGTAATGTGTCCGAAGGGCCTGTTTCAGTGCTGTATCTCTAAACTGCACACGGTATTCCAAATGTGGCCGAACCAAAGTCTTATACAACTGTAACATAACCTGACAACCCTTGTACTTAATACCCTGTCCGATTGAAGGAAAGCATGCCATATGCCTTGACCACTATTTATCTGTGTTGCCACCTTCAGGGAACAATGGACCTGAACACCCAAATCTCTGCACATCAACTTTCCCCAGGACTTTTTCATTTACTGTATAGTTCACTCTTGAATTGGATCTTCCAAAATGCATCACCTCGCATTTGCCCTGATTGAACTCCATCTGCCATTTCTCTGCCCAACTCTCCAATCTATCTATATTCTGCTGTATTCTGACAGTCCCCTTCACTATCTGCTACTCCACCAATCTTAGTGTCATCTGCAAACTTGCTAATCAGTCCACCTATACTTTCCTCCAAGTCATTTATGTATATCTCAAACAACAGTGGTCCCAGCATGGATCCCTGTGGAACACCACTGGTCACACGTCTCCATTTTGAGAAACTCCCTTCCACTGCTACTCTGTCTCCTGTTGCCCAGCCAGTTCTTTATCCATCTAGCTAGTACACCCTGGACCCCATGCGCCTTCACTTTCTCAATCAGCCTACCGTGGGGAACCTTATCAAACGCCTTACTGAAGTCCATGTATACGACATCTAGAGCCCTTCCCTCATCAATCAACTTTGTCACTTCCTCAAAGAATTCTATTAAGTTGGTAAGACATGACCTTCCCTGCACAAAACCATGTTGCCTATCACTGATAAGCCCATTTTCTTCCAAATGGGAATAGATCCTATCCCTCAGTATCTTCTCCAGCAGCTTCCCTACCACTGACGTCAGGCTCACTGGTCTATAATTACCTGGATTATCCCTGCTACCCTTCTTAAACAAGGGGACAACATTAGCAATTCTCCAGTCCTCCAGGACCTCACCCGTGTTTAAGGATGCTGCAAAGATATCTGTTAAGGCCCCAGCTATTTCCCCTCTTGCTTCCCTCAGTAACCTGGGATAGATCCCATCCGGACCTGGTGACTTGTCCACCTTAATGCCTTTTAGAATACCCAACACTTCCTCCCTCCTTATGCTGACTTGACCTAGAGTAATCAAACATCTATCCCTAACCTCAACATCCGTCATGTCCCTCTCCTTGGTGAATACCGATGCAAAGTACTCGTTTAGAATCTCTCCCATTTTCACTGACTCCACACATACTTTCCTCCTTTTTGTCCTTGAGTGGGCCAATCCTTTCTCTAGTTATCCTCTTGCTCCTTTTATGAATAAAAGGCTTTGGGATTTTCCTTAACCCTGGAGAGATAAGGGGTTTGTTTAAGAGTTTGAGCAGTTTAGGCCTTGACTCCAGAGTTTAGAAGAATGAGAGGAGATCTAACTGAGGTACATAAATGATTAAGGGGATTGACAAAGTAGATGTAGAGAGGATATTTCCTCTGGGGCAAACTAGAACGAGAAGTCAGTTTTAGGATAAGGGGTTGCAGATTTAAACCAGAGATGAGAAATTACTTCTCAAAGGGTCTGTGGAATTCACTACTCCAGAGTGTGGTGGATGCCAGGGCATTGAGTAAATGTGACAGATTTTTACTAAAGGCTTGAAGGGTTATGAAGAATGGGCAGGAAAGTAGAGTTGATGCTGAGGTGAGATCAGTCATGATGGTATAGAATGGCAGAGCATGTTCAAGGGGCTGAATTGCCTACTGCTGCTATTAGAACATTGCACAGTACAGGCCCTTTGGCCCACAGTGTTGTGCCAAACCTTTAACCTACTCTAAGATCTAACTACCTACCCTTCATTCTACTATCATCCATGTACCTATCCAAGAGTTGCTTAAATGCCCCTAATGTATCTTCTACCACTGCTGGCAGTGCATTCCACAGACCCACCACTCTGTAAAGAACCTACCTCCTCACATCTCCCCAAAACCTTCTTCCAATCACCTTTCAAATTATGCCCCCTGGTGATGGCCCTTTCCACCCTGGGGAAAAAGTCTCTGGCTATCCACTCTATCAATGCCTCTCATCTTGTACCCCTCCATCAAGTTGTGCCTCATCCTCCTTTTTCTCCAATGAGGAAAAACCCTAACTCCTTCGATCCTTTCTTTCTTCGTAGGACATGCCCTCCAGTCCAGGCAGCATCCTGGTAAATCTCCTCTGCACCCTCAAGCTTCCCCATCCTTCCTATAATGAGGCGACCAGAACTGAACACAATATTCCAAGTGTGGTCAAACCAGGGCCTTATAGAGCTGGAGCATAACCTCACAGCTCTTAAACTCAATCCCCCTATTAATGAAAGCCAACACACCATACGCCTTCACAACCCTATCAACTTGGGTGGCAACTTTGAGCGATCTATGGACATGGACCCCAAGATCCCTCTGTTCCTCCACACTACCAAGAATCCTGTCTTTAAGCCTGTATTCTGCATTCAAATTCAAGCTTCCAAAATGAATCACTTCACACTTTTCCAGGTTGAACTCCATCTGCCACTACACAGCCCAGCTCTGCATCCTGTCAATGTCCCATTGCGACCTACAACAGCCTTCCACACTATCCACAACTCCAGCAACCTTTTGTCATCGGCAAACTTGCTAACCCAGCCTTCCACTTCCTCATCCAAGTCATTTATAAAAATCCCAAAGAGCAGAGGTCCCTGAACAGATCCTTGCAGAACACCACTGGTCACCGAGCTCCATGCTGAATACTTTCAATCTACTACGACCCTCTGACTTCTATGGGCCAGCCAATTTTGTATCCAGACAGCCAAATTCCCTGAATCCCATGCCTCATTTTCTGAATGAGCCTACCATGGGGAACCTTTATCAAACGCCTTGCTAAAATCCATATACACCACATCCACTGCTCTTCCTTCATCAACGTGTTTTGTCACATCTTCAAAGAATTCAATAATGCTTGAGGCATGACCTGCCCCTCACAAAGCCATGCTGATTGTCTCTAATCAAACCATGCTTTTCCAAATCATAAATCCTGTCTCTTAGAATCCTCTCCAATAATTTGCCCACTACTGACTTAAGACTGGTCTATAATTCCCAGGGTTATCCCTATTCCCTTTCTTGAACAAGGGAACAACATTTGCCACCCTCCAATCATCTGGTACTCCAGTGGACAGTGAAGATGCAAAGATCATCTCCAAAGGCGCAGCAGTCTCTTCCCTCGCTTCCCGTAATATCCTTGGGTATATCCTGTCTGGCCCCGGGGACTTATCTGTCCTCATGTCTTTCAAAAGTTCCAGCACATCCTCCCTCTTAACCTCAGCCTGTTCCACGCTGTCCTCACAAATGACCAGGTCCCTCTCACTAATGAATACTGAAGCAAAGTATTCATTTAGGACCTCCCCTACCACCTCCGACTCCAGGCAGAAGTTCCCTCCACTATCCCTGATTGGCCCTACCCTCACTCTGGCCATCCTCTTGTTCCTGAAGTGTAGAACGCCTTGGGATTTTCCTTAATCCTACCCGCCACGACTTTCTCATGTCCCCTTCTAGCTCTCCTAAGTCCATTCTTCAGTTCCTTCCTGGCTACCTTGTAACCCTCTAGAGCCCTGTCTGATCCTTGCTTCCTCAACCTTAAGTCAGCTTCCTCCTTCCTCTTGACTAGCTGTTCCACATCTCGTCATCTAAGGTTCCTTCACCCTACCACCCCTTCCCTGCCTCATCTGGATAGGTTTGTTCCGCAGTCGCAGCAAGTGCTCCCTAAACAACCTCCGCATTTCTGTCGTGCATTTCCCTGAACATCTGTTCTCCATTTGCTACCCAGTTCCTGCCTAATGGCATTGTAATTCCCCTTCTCCCAATTAAATATTATCCCATCCTGTCTGCTCCTGTCCCTCTCCATGACTATAATAAAGGTCAGGGAGTTGTGGTCACCATCACCGAAATGCTCTCCCACTGAGATCTGCCACCTGGCCTGATTCGTTGCCAAGCACCAAGTCCAACCTAGTCTCCCCTCTAGTCAGCCTATCTACATCGAGTCAGGAAACCTATTTTAATTCCGTTATGTTCTGAGGATGATGCAACCCTCCAAGACTAGGCTTCTGGTACATCTCAGTCCATCCATCCTCCCTCCCTCAACAGATTCCCCTCGCTCAGCACCACTGCTCAACAGGGTCCTCGACCAGTGTCAAGCATGTTCGTGGCACTTCTACCCTGCCCCCTTTGCCTCCTTCCTACTAACATACAAGGGTTACTTGTTGTCCTCCTTTCCACCTCAAGCCTCCATCCAAAGCATTCGGCCTTGCCATTACTGCCACATCCAGTGTGATGCCACTACCAAAAGCATATTTTTCCCCCTCCCCTGTCAGCATTCCTAAGAATCATTCCCTCTGACACCCTGGTCCACTCCTCCATTATCCCAACACTTCCCCTTTTGCACAGCAGCTTCTCATGCAATTGCATAATGTGACACCTGCCTTTTAACTTCCCCTCTCCACTATCCAATGGCCCAAACACTCCTTTTCAAGTTTAGCAGCAAATTAGACAGACTTGGACATGAAAAGATACAGCCCTGAAACAGGCCCAACGAGTCTGTGCTGACCAACCACCTATTTATACTAATCCTACATTAATCCCATATTCCTTAACACATCCCCACCATTCTCCTACCACCCACCTACACTATGGGAAAATTAGAATTGACCTATCAACCTGTAAGTCTTTTGGCTGTGGGAGGAAACCAGAGCACCTGGCAGAAATCCACATGGTCACCAGGAGAACTTACAAACTCCACACAGGCGCCACCCAGAACTGGACCTGGGTTGCTGGCGCTGTGAGGCGAAGGTGCTAACAACTGCCGGCCCAATTTACCTGCACTTTAATGAGTATACCGTATCGGCTGGTTGTCATGTGCTCACTGGAGACCAAGTGCTGATGCGGTGACTGCTTTGAACAACATCTTGGCTTTGTGCAAAAGCCTAAGTTTCCAGTTGCTTTCGATTGCAACAGCATCCCCTCATAATCTCATAGCCATACCTGTCCTGGACTTGCTGTAGTGTTCCAGTGAATATCAACACAAGCTTGAACAGCATCATTGATTTTAGTCACGCTACAGCCTGCCAGACTGAACATTAATTTCAATGTCGGAGCATCACTGTCCCCCTTTGTTGGTTTGTTACTTGGAAAAAAAATAAGGTGCCTGCTCTGTTAATGTTTTGTGCTTTAGGTCAGGGCTCTTCATTTGCATCAATTAAAAAAAAAAAAAAAACTTCTGCAGTAAGGCTTTGTCTTTTCAGCACACCATTAAGATACTGTTTGGCTTTGCTGCATGACCTAGTCATGTATTCTGTGGCCCTGTATCCAATCAGCTTGACTTTATCTTTTTTTTTCTCTTTCCCCACCCCACTAGACTTGATTCACCTATTGCATTATAAACAATTGAGTTCAAATGAAGGGTCACTAATGTGGAGTTATTTCTGCTTCTCTCGCCACAGATGCTTCTAGAGTGCAGCATTTCTTTGTTTTTACTTACAGATGGAATTCTACAGAAAAGTAGCTGTCCATAACAAATGCTTTCTTTGAAGAATTGGATTGCTTCAAGAACAGATTGATGCATCCCCACTCAATTCTGGTACCTGAGATTGCATCTTTGGGCAAGTGTGACTTAAAGGATGTCCTGCACATGAGATGTGCCCAGTCTGCACCGTGCAGATCAGACCACTGGCTTTGTCATTCTAAGCTGTTTGTCTTCAAGCCTAAACCCAAAAAACAGGCTTAGAGAGATATTAAATGATCTTCAAGCCTAAACTGGAACATCCTGACTTCATTGATTCTGTTGTAGAAGAATTCTGGGAACACAGGAAAGCTGCAGTACTAGATACACCAAACTAAAGAAAAAAACGGGACTGGTTTAATTTAAAAATGACAAGGAAATTGAAGTTGTGCTAATAAAACTGTTGGCTCATGCTCATTGGGTTCACAAGCCAAGGGGCAAAGACTGTCTGTCTCAAGCCTGCAGCACCTTTCAATCGAAGTTCAATATCTTAAATGACTGGTGGAAAAAAAACTCAAACTTACACCAAGACTGGCAACAACTTTCCCTGAAGCACTAAAATCTGGTGTTTGACCAGCACACCAAAGGCAAAAGGTCTTCACACTGACAAGGAATCAGCAGTGTAAAGCTGGTCTGAGTAGTTTGAAATTCTTTGTGGTCCTAAGTGCACAGTGCATGATACTGCCATCAATCACAAAACAGCCTTTCAAATAAGTAGATGAGAGCCCAACTCTGCAGTAAACTGCCATCAAGCAGATTGGAAAAGAACAAAGCCCCTGAAGCAGAAATAAAAAAAATCTGGACTGTTCCATCAACAATGGGTTCACCCTTGTGTTTTTATTGCTGGGAAGATTGTGGCAAGAGAAATACTGAATGGGCTTCTGCCTACCATTTTGTCTAAGACCATTTTAGAGCCAGTATAGCTTCAGAGCAAACAGGCACCAAAAACATTCAATTGACACTAGTAATTGGAGAGCATAACAAAGGCCTGTACATTTTTAATTTGCTGTGCCTGAGAAAGGCATTTGACAGTCAGCAGATGGACTTCAAACATTTCATATACTTCTGCCCACCCAGATTCCTAGCTTCTGTGAAGCAGTTGCATGAAAGTAAACTTCAAGTCCAGCAAAAGTGACCTTCCATCCCTTGTGTATCTCTAATGGTATGGGCTGGCTCCAACCATGTTGACCATCTTTTTGAGCATAATTCTGCAGCAGGCAATGCCAGCGTTTACTGAGGGTGTTTATGTAAGCAGCTGGACTGAAGCCCTTTTCAAACTTGTCTTCAGGCTCCAATACAAAGACTGTTCTGTGCAATTTTCAGTCATTTCACAGCACTTTGTTTGCCCAGTCAAATAAAACACTTTTTTTTGGAGCCAGCACAACTGTCTGGGTGAAGGAGCAATCTAAGCAGAATACAGATAGCCAAACATTGTCAGAGTTAACCAAGCTGAAGGCTTTAAAAGAATTTACTGATTTGGGGAGCACCCTCTAGTTTGATGCCAGCATTGTCTATTTCCTAGTCTAGCATATTTAATAAAGAAAAAGAATTTGGCAGGCTTAACCTGTGGACAGAAGGGGACAAATCCATTGTCCTTGCTGCTCATGTGGCTGGTAGTAATGTGTCCTGTAATGCTGTCTGTGTACACCTTGAAGAGCACTCCCATCACTGCCTTGGCAGTTTCAAGATCTGCTGGCAGGACTGCATCACAAAATTTTCATGGAAACAACTAACAGGAGCATCAAGCCCATCCTCCTGCTAAGCTTAGTGTTGGACATGTAATGTTGCCCACATAGGCTCTAGTCATCTGCCCAAGCTGGTCTTGTATGGAGATGACTAGAAGTAAAGAGGGGCCTCATGCAAATGTTGCAGGGACTCATTGGAAGTTCCTCTACCACATAAACCATCACCAGTGGAAAGTGCAGGCCATAAATTGTGTTGCCAGGAGATAGTACAGTTTGAGCAGTACTGGCAACTTGGAGTGTAAAACAATGATGAATTGATGTATCCAATTGCCCCCAGCAGCAACACTAATTAGTACCTTCTGTGGGAGAATTGGCTGGTGACTGGCCTGACTAGCCATCAGGAGGTCTGGAACTAATGACTACAACGTTCCCAAAATGTTCCTCTGCCAAGAGTAGTAATTGCATTGGAGTTGTACAGTAAATTGTAGCTCCTGAAACTTTTGTCCTTTTAGAGTATTTAAGTTTGATGCATGCCAGGAATACCACTATGCCCACCATGAGTTGTCAACCTACTGAAGCAACAACTCAAGACAGTTCTGGGTGGGAAAGCCTCCCCTCTTGTTTATATACTCATTTCTTGAGTTTAATTTCACTAACAGCTGCCACTTTTATTCGGCTCACGCCTTAAGTTAGTGTCCATCCATGTCCGCTTGCCTTTCCAGCTCGGATTATCAGTGGGATTGCAATGAATAGCATATGCTATTAATTTTGCAATGAGTATATCGAATTGAAGGATCAGTCATGTCTAAGGGCTGGACAAAGTTTGGATTTTAGGGCAGGGGCCATCAAGAAGATTCAGAGGTTCGGTCAGGGTCCACATCTGGGTTGGGGGTGGGGGTGTTTTGGATAGGTTAGGAGTGGGGGGGGAATGTTTGGTCGGTTAGGACTAGGCTTCGCTTGGGTTTAGGGTTCGGTCTGGGGGAGGTTTTAGGCTTAGGGTAGGGCGTTAGGGTTAGGTCTTGGGGTTGGCGTTAGGGTTACGCATTAGGTTTAGGGGGTTAGAGTTAGTGTTGGGCATTAGGGCTGGAGTTACGTGTTGGAGTTAGGTTTAGGATTAGGAGTTGGAGTTGGGGCTGTGATCGGGGCGTTAGGCTTTGGAATTAAGCCTTCGGGTTGGGGCTGGGGTCGGGCCATTGGTTTTGGGGTTAGATTTTAGGGTCCTGGATGGGTCTGGGGCGGGGGTTACATGAGTGTTGGGATTGGGGTTCGGGTTAGGGCACCAATTTTCTTTGGGTAGATGGGCTACTTCCAAGGCTGGTATTATCCGAGATGGTTGTGGATGGTGTGCTGTGTTCCCATGGTTGAGGGGTATGTGGAGTTCAGGATTGTTTTGGATGTGTTCCGTTCTAAGTATGGGTGAAGAAATATTTGCTGTCCTACATTTGGTTCAGACCCTTTGGTAACTGGGTTTGTAATGTTAAGATCCACCATCTCTCTTTCCTTTTCCTTTGTATTGGTGTCCAATTCAAGTTAGTTTCAAGCCCCATGATTTCCAGGGACTGAATTCCATGTTGCATAAAATGTCTAGTTATCACCTTGTCTTCCTTCCCTGTCCGGATGGAACTAAGGTGTCCCGTAAATCTAGTTCTTAAAGTGTTCCCTGTTTCCCCAATATATAAAATGTGGCACTGTTTACATCGAATTGCATAGACTACATTTTGTTGCTTGCACGTAATTCTTTGCTTCATTAAAGCGGTTTTTCCTGAGTTCTCGTTTTGCAAGATTTAAGACCTTTAGGTGTTTACATGTTCCACATTGTCTGTCACCGCAATTTGGTACGGCTTGTGCCTTTACGCTACTTGTGACCAATAGGTCTTTTAGGTTTTTGCCTCTCTTGAAAGCTGATGTTTTGCTATATTGGCTCAGTGAGTTAACATCCTCTTTTAACTTTTCGAAATGGTTTCTCACTACCCTATTTATCTGTTGAGTTGTTGCGCCGTATGTTGTAACAAGTGGTAGTCTTGTAGTTGGCCTATCCTGTGGCTGTGGGTTCTTCATCTCCCTCAGGAAATTGGACTTGATATGTCTGAGGAATCTCTTTGTGTACCCCCTCCGTCTCAGTGCGGTGAAAAGGGTGGTGACCGCTTTGTTGAAATCTTCTAGTTTTGTGGATATGCGGTGGAACCGCATGAGTAGTGACTTTACCAGTCCTCTAAAGGTGTGCCTGGGATGATGGCTTTTAGTGTGCAGGAGTGTATGTGTGTCAGTTACTTTGAAGAATACCTTTGTTGCTAATTTGTGACTGTTCTCGAGTGGCAACTTAAAAACTGTAGTGTCGAAAGTCAATGCTTTCCTTGTGTGTTGTGGCTTTAATTTTAATGGAGGGGTGATGATTATTGAGTGTTAATGAAATCTTCTAATTCTGATTCTGTGTGGGTCCAAACCCCCCATATATCATCCAAGTACCTATAATAGCACATTGGGCGCTTGGGACACTTTTTGAAGACACTCTCCTCCCAGTCTGCCATGTAAATGTTTGCATAGGCCGGGGCAAACTTTTTACCCATAGCTGTGCCCTTAATTTGGAGGTACGATTCCCCATCAAATTCAGTCATTTTTTGTTAAACCCCAATGTAGTAGCTGAATTATAGCTTCATCTGGTCTTTTTAGGGTGGGGAAATTTAGCGAGGGCATTTTTAAACCGCCTGTATACCTCTGTTTGTTTCTATATTTGTATATAGGCTTTCGATGTCCATGGTAAAAAGAAGGGCATTAGGGGTACGGTCAACGAGTTAACTATTTCTGTGAAGTGATATGTGTCCTTGATATAACTGGGATGTTTCTGGGCCAAGGGATTCAGGAATGAATCAATGTATTCAGCTACCCTGTAGGATTCACTGCCACAGTCTGACACAATGGGTCTTCCCGGTGGTATCTCCCCTGGAATTGTCCATGTATCTGGATGTTTATGTATTTTGGGCAGTATGTAAAACTTTCTGGGCCGCGGTTGTTCCCCTCAGGTATTCAACCTGTTTCTGTTTAATAAATTTAGACTTATGAAGTCATTCTAATATATTGTCAATCTCTTTTTGTGTTTCCTGAAAGATGGGTTTTGTTAATTTAATGTAGTGGTCCGTATTTAATTGTCTGTGTGCTTCAAACAGGTACTGTTTGTCCATGAGAACTATACTACTGCCCTTATCTGCTGGTTTTATAACTATGTTCAGGTTAGTTTCTAATTCCCTAATCGCCTGCCTTTCTCTTCTGGTGAGATTCTGTTTATCTTTTAATATGGGGATTTTTTCTATTTCCTTTTGAGTTACACTCATAAAATTTACTATCTCTGGGTGTATTTCAGTGTCTTCTGGGGTCCAGTCCGATGACGGCATGAAGGGTTGTTTGTCTGTAATTGAGTCCCTAAAGTAATCTGAGTTTAATTCTTCTGTAAAAGCTTTCTAAGTCATTCTGAATCTGCTTTTTACATGGCTTTGTGACCGGCACAAATGTAAGACCCTTGTTTAGGACCCGTTTCTGTAGGGGTAAAGAGTTTGGAAATATTGACAATAGTTTCTCCTAAGTTAAGGCACCGCTTTTCTAGGGTTGCAGTACTATTTAGTTTAAATGTTTCATCCATTTATTGATCATGATCAGTGCCGTGTTCTCCGTCCAGTGAATGTGATCCCTGCTTACCCTGAAGGACCTGGCAGCTATGGCTGGTATGTAAGATTGGGTTTTAATGAATTGATTTAACTGACGGATTGTATCCTTCTCCCCTTCTGGGAGTGATTGGCTGAAATTTATTTCGGGCACCCAAATCTGTGCATTAGGGAATTTAGTTTTAGCCACTTTTAGGATAATTTGTAGTTGCTTAATTGCAGTCAGTGGTCTTTGCGTGCGGTGGTTAATGCCAATTGCCAGCACCACTTTCTTAATTTCTGGGGAAGGTTGTAACTTGTTTAGGACAGCCGTGGCATGAATGAATTTAGCTCCTGGAAAGCTGTCAATTTGTGTGATTGGGTTTGGGCAGCTTTTATTTGGGAGAGATTAGAGTCCCCCATGATCAAGATTGGTTTAACAGGTTTGAGTTGCCAATTTCTGTTTTTCTGGCAAGTATTAGGATGCCTTGTCACTGGCTGTGGATTGTCCCTATCAGTGTCAGATTCAGAATGGTCGTCACTCTGTCCTTGTAGCGGGGGTGAGCGTGTCGTCACCGTCTCGGGGTCCACCCTGACAGGCGCAGGGCCTGCTGATGCAGTCACAGAATTTGTCGGTGAGGTCGAGGATGTCGCCTGAGTTCGTCTCCTGCTTTGCCTCTGGTGGGGGTGTCCCTGTAGCCCTAGGGTGTACACTCGTAGGGGAGGGGTTCATCCGTCCAGTGGAGGGGGCCGTTGTGGAAGTCGAGGCAGTCGGCTCATTCCGGCCTTCTCTCTGTCTCTGCGGGAGGGGTTCACGTACCACTGTAATGTCGGGGTACCAATTAACTAAGGGGGTTGGCAGTGGAGTTGGAGAGGTTGGCCTGGTTTGGTCCTGTCTCTGTGGCACGGGCTGTTCTACCACGGTCTGAGGGAAGCAATGTGTGGGGGAGCGACTCGTCGATGGTCTGGGGGGGGTGGGGAGGGGGATGGCTCGGTCTGGTGGAGGTTGGGACTTGGTGTGTTTGATTAGTCATAGTCCAGTTTGGTATAGCCTGCTGTCGGTCGTTCCCCTCGCTCTGCCGAGGCCTTTGAGGCTCGGACTCTTGGGAAGCAGGCATGATGTCGAGGTTCAAGGTGGTGGCCACATTGGAGGTCCAGGTACCCGGTCTATGGGGCAAGGCAGTCCTGGTCTGTGGGCTGACCTGCTGTCCTGTGTTTTTCCGTGTGGCCAGATGCCGGATGTGTTTTCTTACCACATCCATTGTTTGAGCTTTGAATCTGTTCTTAAGATTCTTTTTATTCCAATTTATTGCTTTGGCAATGGCTTCCTGGAGCCGGTCAGTAATTTCTATTTGCCAGTCGTCATCCAATTTCTTGAGGTTAATTTGGTAATGCTCAATTAGAATTTGTCTTGTTTGTTTTGCCCAGTTTTCCGAATTTAAAGCCAATTTCCTCAGCGTTTCCTGTGATGGGTTTGCTGGTTTTATAAAAAATGTTAATTTATCTGATTGTCTTATAATGCCTTTAGGAGGCTCCCTTTGGCTCTCTAGTAACACTAAATGGTGAATCGTCTGGGCTATTTTATAAATTAATCTAACCGTTGTAGCAAAACTATCTCTAATTAAATTACCTCTACCTACTGGAACCGTGTGTGCGTAATTCCTGCGTGGTGGGAAAGGCCCACGTTTTCTTTGTGTATTCCGTTGCATTGTCTGGGTGTAAAATGTGCAAGAAAAGTTACTGTGGGATGTCCCCTCGTAACAATACTCTACCGCACTAAGGTTCTCCGGTGTCCCGAAGTCCCTCTGCCCGGTTGCTCCTTCTCTCCTTCCCCAGGGAGGTTCTCCGGCGTCCCGAAGTCCCTCTACCTGGTCACTCCCTCTCTCTCTCCTTCTCTGGGAAGGTTCTCTGGTTTCCTGAAGTCCCTCTACCCAGTCAATCCTACTCTCTCTCTCTCTCTCTCTCTCTCTCTCTCTCTCTCTCTCTCTCTCACCTGTGGAAAAAAATTGAGTATTCCGGCTAGGAATAGTATTTCCCGACGTTTCGCTGTTACTCCAGCTTCCTCAGGGGAAAATGGACGATTCATTGCCAAACCTGTTGGATAAATGTGAGTGAGCTGGCTGACCCCTCCCATGTTGAATGTGATTGGTTGGAAAAGTCTCCTTGTCCTGAAACAATTGGGCTGTTTTTAAAAAATTAAATTGACCCAATGGGAAGTGTGGTCTGTGCATTGAGCCCCTGCAAAAAAACATCCTGGTTACCATGGTAGCAGAGCCCCACCACATTGGGTTTACCTTGTGCTCCACAACCTCTGCAAAAAAAACCTAGTCCTGAAACAAAGGGGAACAATTAGGCTGCTTTTAAATTTAATTTTAATTGACCCACTGGGTTTGAAACAATTGCACTATTTAGTTTAGTTTAAATTTAAATGGTCCCATGGGAAGCCCGATCTGTACATTTGTGGCCCTGCCAAATAACCTGTTTGCTGTGGTAAGAGCCCTACCCCATGCTGGGTCACCACAAGTCCATCAAAAACAAACAAACAGTAAAGTCCCAGGACTGGGTGATATTAATGGGGTGCTTTAGCTCCCCAGCGCCACTGCGTGGTAGGTCTTTGTAACAGCAATACATTTATATTCTAAATTTAAAATGCAGAAGTAAGGAGGGATTTAATGATTAATATTAACCTGCCTATCTAAGAGGTCCGTAACCCTACACCCATTACACTCAGGTGCTAATTTAAAACTTTGGTTTATTTGTTACATAATTATTTGGGAATGGGAATTGGATGTATTCCTGGGGGTGAAGGGCCCGCAAGTTTGGTATTGGGGTGTGAGCTTAGGCACGACTGTTCCCCAGTAGAGACCATGGCAGCACAGGCCAGATGGCCTTGAAAGTGCAGAATTTAATTTTCTTATGTCTTGTTTAATGGCACGTGCCATTTCTGTGTATCGACCAGCTGAACTTGGATTCTGTTGCCTGTAAGGCATTTATTTTTGGCACTGCTTGGACAGTCACAACAGACTGCGTGTCACTTTAAAGTTAGGGTAGGGTGAACGGGCAGTAGGGGTGGGAAAGCCTCCCCTCTTGTGTTTATATACTCATTTCTTGAGTTTAATTTCACTAGCAGCTGCCACTTTTATTCGGCTCACGCCTTAAGTTAGTGTCCATCCATGTCCGCTTGCCTTTCCAGCTCGGATTATCAGTGGGATTGCAATGAATAGCATGTGCTATTAATTTTGCAATGAGTATATCGAATTGAAGGATCAGTCGTGTCTAAGGGCTGGACAAAGTTTGGATTTTAGGGCGGGAGCCATCAAGAAGATTCAGAGGTTCGGTCGGGGGTGGGGGTGTTTTGGGTAGGTTAGGAATAGGTGGGGGGTGGTTGGGGAAGTTTGGTCGATTAGGACTAGGGTTAGCTTTGGTTTAGGGTTTGGTCTGGAGGGGGTTTTAGACTTGGGATTGGGGGGTTTTAGGGTAGGGTTAGGTTTAGGGTGGGGGTTAGGCGTTAGGGTTAGGGGTCAGGGTGTGAGAAAGGACCACGTTAGGGGTCAGGGTGTGAGAAAGGACCACGTTAGGGGTCAGGGTGTGAGAAAGGACCACGTTAGGGGTCAGGGTGTGAGAAAGGACCACGTTAGGGGTCAGGGTGTGAGAAAGGACCACGTTAGGGGTCAGGGTGTGAGAAAGGACCACGTTAGGGGTCAGGGTGTGAGAAAGGACCACGTTAGGGGTCAGGGTGTGAGAAAGGACCACGTTAGGGGTCAGGGTGTGAGAAAGGACCACGTTAGGGGTCAGGGTGTGAGAAAGGACCACGTTAGGGGTCAGGGTGTGAGAAAGGACCACGTTAGGGGTCAGGGTGTGAGAAAGGACCACGTTAGGGGTCAGGGTGTGAGAAAGGACCACGTTAGGGGTCAGGGTGTGAGAAAGGACCACGTTAGGGGTCAGGGTGTGAGAAAGGACCACGTTAGGGGTCAGGGTGTGAGAAAGGACCACGTTAGGGGTCAGGGTGTGAGAAAGGACCACGTTAGGGGTCAGGGTGTGAGAAAGGACCACGTTAGGGGTCAGGGTGTGAGAAAGGACCACGTTAGGGGTCAGGGTGTGAGAAAGGACCACGTTAGGGGTCAGGGTGTGAGAAAGGACCACGTTAGGGGTCAGGGTGAATGGGCAGTAGGGGTGGGAAAGCCTCCCCTCTTGTGTTTATATACTCATTTCTTGAGTTTAATTTCACGAGCAGCTGCCACTTTTATTCGGCTCACGCCTTAAGTTAGTGTCCATCCATGTCCGCTCGGATTATCAGTGGGATTGCAATGAATAGCATGTGCTATTAATTTTGAAATGAGTATATCGAATTGAAGGATCAGTCGTGTCTAAGGGCTGGACAAAGTTTGGATTTTAGGGCGGGAGCCATCAAGAAGATTCAGAGGTTCGGTCGGGGGTGGGGGTGTTTTGGGTAGGTTAGGAATAGGTGGGGGGTGGTTGGGGAAGTTTGGTCGATTAGGACTAGGGTTAGCTTTGGTTTAGGGTTCGGTCTGGGGGGGTTTTAGACTTAGGATTGGGGGGGTTTTAGGGTAGGGTTTAGGCGTTATGTGTTAGGATTAGGGTAGGGGTTAGGGTTAGGCGTTAGGGTTAGGGTAGGTGTTAAGGTTAGGGTAGGTGTTAGGTGCTAGGCGTCAGGGTTAGGTGCTAGGCGTCAGGGTTAGGTGCTAGGCGTCAGGGTTAGGTGCTAGGGTTAGGCGGTAGGTGTTGGGGTACTTGTTAGGGTTAGGGTTAGGTCAGGGTTAGGTGCTAGGCGTAGGGGTTAGGGTTGGGCGTTAGGGTTGGGCGTTAGGGTTGGGCGTTAGGGTTGGGCGTTAGGGCTACGGTTAGAGTTAGTGTTGGGCGTTCGGGCTGGGGCTGGGGTTGGGGCTAGGGCTAGGGTTAGGGCTAGGGTGAATGGGCAGTAGGGGTGGGAAAGCCTCCCCTCTTGTGTTTATATACTCATTTCTTGAGTTTAATTTCACGAGCAGCTGCCACTTTTATTCGGCTCACGCCTTAAGTTAGTGTCCATCCATGTCCGCTTGCCTTTCCAGCTCGGATTATCAGTGGGATTGCAATGAATAGCATGTGCTATTAATTTTGCTATGAGTATATCGAATTGAAGGATCAGTCGTGTCTAAGGGCTGGACAAAGTTTGGATTTTAGGGCGGGAGCCATCAAGAAGATTCAGAGGTTCGGTCGGGGGTGGGGGTGTTTTGGGTAGGTTAGGAATAGGTGGGGGGTGGTTGGGGAAGTTTGGTCGATTAGGACTAGGGTTAGCTTTGGTTTAGGGTTCGGTCTGGGGGGGTTTTAGAGTAGGGGTTAGGGGTTAGGCGTTAGGGGTTAGGCGTTAGGGGTTAGGCGTTAGGGTTAGGGTAGGCGTTAGGGTTAGGTGCTAGGCGTTAGGGTTAGGTGCTAGGCGTTAGGGTTAGGTGCTAGGCTTTAGGGTTAGGGTTGGGGGGTGGGTGTTAGGGTTAGGCGTTAGGGTGGGTGTTAGGGTTAGGCGTTAGGGTGGGTGTTAGGGTTAGGCGTTAGGGTGGGTGTTAGGGTTAGGCGTTAGGGTGGGTGTTAGGGTTAGGCGTTAGGGTGGGTGTTAGGGTTAGGCGTTAGGGTGGGTGTTAGGGTTAGGCGTTAGGGTTGGGGTGGGTGTTAGGGTTAGGCGTTAGGGTTGGGGTGGGTGTTAGGGTTAGGCGTTAGGGTTGGGGTGGGTGTTAGGGTTAGGCGTTACTCCACAAAACAAAGGCAGCTGGGTAACAGTTAGAGGTGGGAAGAGGTCAGTGCAGGGATCTCCTGTGGTCGTTCCCCTCAACAACAAGTATACAGTTTTAGATACTGTTGGGGGGGCGGCCTATCGGGGGCAGGCTGCAGTGAACGGGCCTCTGGCACGGGGTCCTGCACTGTGGCTCAGAAGGGAAGGAGGGAGAACGGGAGAGCACTAGTCATCGGGGACTCGATGGTGAGGAGTACCGACAGGCGGTTCTGTGGGAGCAAGCGAGACGCACGGATGGTTTGTTGCCTCCCTGGTGCCAGGGTCCGTGATGTTTGTGATCGCGTCTTCAGGATCCTTAAAGGGGAGGGGGAGCAGCCAGAGGTCGTGGTGCACATTGGCACCAACGACGTAGGAAGGAAGGGTGGCACAGATGTTAGAAGTGAGTTTAGGGAGTTAGGCTGGAAGCTGAAAGCTCGGACGGACAGAGTTGTTATCTCTGGTTTGTTGCCGGCGCCACGTGATAGTGAGGCTAGGAATAGGGAGAGAGCACAGCTGAACACGTGGCTGCAGGAATGGTGTAGGAGGGAGGGCTTCCAGTTCTTGGATAATTGGACTGCATTCTGGGGAAGATGGGACCTGTTCAAACAGGACGGGCTGCATCTGAACCAGAGGGGCACCAATATCCTGGGAGGGAGGTTTGCTAATACTGTTCGGGAGGGTTTAAACTAGTTTGGGAGGGGGATGGGAACCGGACTTGTAGTCCAGGGACCAGTGGGTCCACTCAGAAAGACAAAGAGTGTAGTGAGGTATTGGGGAAGGTAGCACTGTCGCAGAGGACAGATGGGCACGGAGAAGGGTTAAAGTGCGTATACTTCAACGCAAGAAGCATCAGGAATAAGGTGAGTGAATTGAAGGCGTGGATGGGCACTTGGGACTACGATGTTGTGGCCATCACTGAAACGTGGATAGGTGAGGGGGAGGAATGGTTCTTGGAGGTACCTGGTTATAGATGTTTTGATAAGATTAGGAATGGTGGTAAAAGAGGTGGGGGGGTGGCATTGTTAGTTAGAAATAGTGTAACAACTGCTGAAAGAATTTTCGAGGAGGATCTGCCGACTGAGGCACTGTGGGTTGAGGTCAGGAACAGGAAAGGAGCAGTCACCTTGATGGGAGTTTTCTATCGGCCCCCCAATAGCAGCAGGGAGGTGGAAGAGCAGATTGGGAAACAGATTTTGGAAAGGAGCAGAAGTCACAGGGTAGTAATTATGGGGGATTTCAACTTCCCAAATATTGATTGGCAACTCTTTAGATCGAATAGTTTGGATGGGGTAGTGTTTGTGCAGTATGTCCAGGAAGCTTTTCTGACTCAGTATGTAGACTGCCCGACCAGAGGGGAGGCAATATTGGATTTGGTACTAGGTAATGAACCAGGGCAAGTGATAGAGCTGTTGGTGGGCGAGCACTTTGGAGATAGTGATCACAATTCTGTAGCATTCACTGTGGTAATGGAGAGGGATAGGTATGTGCAACAGGGCAAGGTTTACAATTGGGGGAAGGGTAGATATGATGCTGTCAGGCAGGAACTGAGGAGCATAAGTTGGGAGCATATGCTGGCAGGGAAGGGCACGGTCGAAATGTGGAACTTTTTCAAGGAGCAGATAGTAGGGGCCATTGATAAGCATGTCCCTGTCAGACAGGGAAGGGATGGTCATGTGAGGGAACCGTGGTTGACAAGAGAGGTTGAGAGTCTTGTTAGGAAGAAGAAGGATGTGTATATAAGGTTGAGGAAAAAGGGCACAGGCATAGCTCTGGAGGGATACAAGATGGCCAGGAAGGATCTGAAGAAAGGGATTAGGAGAGCTAAGAGAGGGCATGAAAAATGCTTGGTGGGTAGGATAAAAGAAAACCCCAAGGCCTTTTACGCGTATGTCAGAAATATGAGGATGACTAGGGGGACCGTAGGTCCGGTCAAGGACAATAGCGGGAGACTGTGTGTTGAGCCGGAAGAGATAAGTGAGGTTTTGAATGAGTACTTCTCTTCGGTATTTACGAATGAGAAGGGGTGTATTACTGAAGAGGACGGTGTGAAACAGACTGGTAAGCTCGAGGAAGTGCTCGTTAGGAGGGAAGATGTGTTGGGGTTTTTGAATAACTTGAAGATAGACAAGTCTCCCGGGCCTGACGGGGTATATCCAAGGATGTTATGGGAAGCAAGGGATGAAATTGCAGAGCCGCTGGCAATGATCTTTTCATCTCTGTTGACGGGGGTGGTACCAGGTGATTGGAGGGTGGCAAATGTTGTGCCCCTGTTCAAGAAAGGGAATAGGAACAACCCTGGGAATTACAGGCCAGTTAGTCTTACTTCGGTGGTAGGCAAGTTGATGGAAAAGGTGCTGAGGGATAGGATTTCTGAGCATCTGGAAAGACACTGCTTGATTCGGGACAGTCAGCACGGTTTTGTGAGGGGTAGGTCTTGCCTCACAAGCCTGATTGAATTCTTTGAGCAGGTGACCAAGCAAGTGGATGAGGGTAAACCAGTGGATGTGGTGTACATGGATTTTAGTAAGGCATTTGATAAGGTCCCCCATGGTAGACTTATGGAGAAAGTCAGGAGGCATGGGATAGTGGGGAATGTGGCCAGTTGGATTAAGAATTGGCTAACTGATAGAAGGCAGAGAGTGGTCTTAGATGGTAAATACTCAGCCTGGAGCCCAGTTACCAGTGGCGTGCCACAGGGATCAGTTCTGGGTCCTCTCCTGTTTGTGATTTTTATTAACGACTTGGATGAGGAAGTCGAAGGGTGGGTCAGTAAATTTGCAGATGATACAAAGGTTGGTGGAGTTGTGGATACCGAGGAGGGCTATTGTCGTCTGCAAAGGGACTTGGATAGGTTGCAGTGCTGGGCTGAAAAGTGGCAGATGGAGTTTAACCCTGAAAAGTGTGAGGTCGTCCATTTTGGAAGGACAAACACGAATGCAAAATACTGGGTTAGGGCTAGGGTTAGGGCTAGGGCTAGGGCAGGGTGAATGGGCAGTAGGGGTGGGAAAGCCTCCCCTCTTGTGTTTATATACTCATTTCTTGAGTTTAATTTCACGAGCAGCTGCCACTTTTATTCGGCTCACGCCTTAAGTTAGTGTCCATCCATGTCCGCTTGCCTTTCCAGCTCGGATTATCAGTGGGATTGCAATGAATAGCATGTGCTATTAATTTTGCAATGAGTATATCGAATTGAAGGATCAGTCGTGTCTAAGGGCTGGACAAAGTTTGGATTTTAGGGCGGGAGCCATCAAGAAGATTCAGAGGTTCGGTCGGGGGTGGGGGTGTTTTGGGTAGGTTAGGAATTTGGGAATGGAATGGGAATTGGATGTATTCCTGGGGGTGAAGGGCCCGCAAGTTTGGTATTGGGGTGTGAGCTTAGGCACGACTGTTCCCCAGTAGAGACCATGGCAGCACAGGCCAGATGGCCTTGAAAGTGCAGAATTTAATTTTCTTATGTCTTGTTTAATAGCACGCGCCATTTCTGTGTATCGACCAGCTGAACTTGGATTCTGTTGCCTGTAAGGCATTTATTTTTGGCACTGCTTGGACAGTCACAACGGACGGCGTGTCACTTTAAAGTTAGGGTAGGGTGAATGGGCAGTAGGGGTGGGAAAGCCTCCCCTCTTGTGTTTATATACTCATTTCTTGAGTTTAATTTCACGAGCAGCTGCCACTTTTATTCGGCTCACGCCTTAAGTTAGTGTCCATCCATGTCCGCTTGCCTTTCCAGCTCGGATTATCAGTGGGATTGCAATGAATAGCATGTGCTATTAATTTTGCAATGAGTATATCGAATTGAAGGATCAGTCGTGTCTAAGGGCTGGACAAAGTTTGGATTTTAGGGCGGGAGCCATCAAGAAGATTCAGAGGTTCGGTCGGGGGTGGGGGTGTTTTGGGTAGGTTAGGAATTTGGGAATGGAATGGGAATTGGATGTATTCCTGGGGGTGAAGGGCCCGCAAGTTTGGTATTGGGGTGTGAGCTTAGGCACGACTGTTCCCCAGTAGAGACCATGGCAGCACAGGCCAGATGGCCTTGAAAGTGCAGAATTTAATTTTCTTATGTCTTGTTTAATGGCACGCGCCATTTCTGTGTATCGACCAGCTGAACTTGGATTCTGTTGCCTGTAAGGCATTTATTTTTGGCACTGCTTGGACAGTCACAACGGACGGCGTGTCACTTTAAAGTTAGGGTAGGGTGAATGGGCAGTAGGGGTGGGAAAGCCTCCCCTCTTGTGTTTATATACTCATTTCTTGAGTTTAATTTCACGAGCAGCTGCCACTTTTATTCGGCTCACGCCTTAAGTTAGTGTCCATCCATGTCCGCTTGCCTTTCCAGCTCGGATTATCAGTGGGATTGCAATGAATAGCATGTGCTATTAATTTTGCAATGAGTATATCGAATTGAAGGATCAGTCGTGTCTAAGGGCTGGACAAAGTTTGGATTTTAGGGCGGGAGCCATCAAGAAGATTCAGAGGTTCGGTCGGGGGTGGGGGTGTTTTGGGTAGGTTAGGAATTTGGGAATGGAATGGGAATTGGATGTATTCCTGGGGGTGAAGGGCCCGCAAGTTTGGTATTGGGGTGTGAGCTTAGGCACGACTGTTCCCCAGTAGAGACCATGGCAGCACAGGCCAGATGGCCTTGAAAGTGCAGAATTTAATTTTCTTATGTCTTGTTTAATGGCACGCGCCATTTCTGTGTATCGACCAGCTGAACTTGGATTCTGTTGCCTGTAAGGCATTTATTTTTGGCACTGCTTGGACAGTCACAACGGACGGCGTGTCACTTTAAAGTTAGGGTAGGGTGAATGGGCAGTAGGGGTGGGAAAGCCTCCCCTCTTGTGTTTATATACTCATTTCTTGAGTTTAATTTCACGAGCAGCTGCCACTTTTATTCGGCTCACGCCTTAAGTTAGTGTCCATCCATGTCCGCTTGCCTTTCCAGCTCGGATTATCAGTGGGATTGCAATGAATAGCATGTGCTATTAATTTTGCAATGAGTATATCGAATTGAAGGATCAGTCGTGTCTAAGGGCTGGACAAAGTTTGGATTTTAGGGCGGGAGCCATCAAGAAGATTCAGAGGTTCGGTCGGGGGTGGGGGTGTTTTGGGTAGGTTAGGAATAGGTGGGGGGTGGTTGGGGAAGTTTGGTCGATTAGGACTAGGGTTAGCTTTGGTTTAGGGTTCGGTCTGGGGGGGTTTTAGACTTAGGATTGGGGAGGTTTTAGGGTAGGGTTTAGGCGTTGTGTTAGGATTAGGGTAGGCGTTAGGGTTAGGCGTTAGGGTTAGGGTAGGTGTTAAGGTTAGGGTAGGGGTTAGGTGCTAGACGTTAGGGTTAGGGTAGGCGTTAGGGTTAGGTGCTAGGCGTTAAGGTTAGGGTAGGGGTTAGGTGCTAGGCGTTAGGGTTAGGGTAGGCGTTAGGGTTAGGGTGGGTGTTAGGTTTAGGCGTTAGGTTTAGGGTGGGGGTTAGGCGTTAGGGTTAGGTGCTAGGCATTAGGGTTAGGTGCTAGGCTTTAGGGTTAGGGTAGGTGTTAGGGTTAGGGTTAGGGTAGGCGTTAGGGTTAGGTGTTAGGGTAGGTGTTAGGGTTAGGCGTTAGGGTAGGGTTAGGGTTAGGTGTTAGGCGTTAGGGTTAGGGTGGGTGTTAGGGTTAGGCGTTAGGGTTAGGTGCTAGGCATTAGGGTTAGGTGCTAGGCTTTAGGGTTAGGCGTTGGGGTTAGGGTTAGGCGTTGGGGTTAGGGTTAGGCGTTGGGGTTAGGGTTAGGCGTTGGGGTTAGGGTTAGGCGTTGGGGTTAGGGTTAGGCGTTGGGGTTAGGGTTAGGCGTTGGGGTTGGGCGTTGGGGTTGGGCGTTGGGGTTGGGCGTTGGGGTTGGGCGTTGGGGTTGGGCGTTGGGGTTGGGCGTTGGGGTTGGGCGTTGGGGTTGGGCGTTGGGGTTGGGCGTTGGGGTTGGGCGTTGGGGTTGGGCGTTGGGGTTGGGCGTTGGGGTTGGGCGTTGGGGTTGGGCGTTGGGGTTGGGCGTTGGGGTTGGGCGTTGGGGTTGGGCGTTGGGGTTGGGCGTTGGGGTTGGGCGTTGGGGTTGGGCGTTGGGGTTGGGCGTTAGGGTTACGCATTAGGTTTGGGGGTTAGAGTTAGTGTTGGGCGTTCGGGCTGGAGTTACGTGTTGGAGTTAGGTTTAGGGTTACGTGTTGGAGTTGGGGCGTTAGGCTTTGGAATTAAGCCTTCTGGTTGGGTCTGGATCCAGGGGTAAGTGTTACATTGATGTTATGGGGGGGTTTGGGCTAGGGTTGGGGCTGGGGTCCGGCCATTGGTTTTGGGGTTAGATTTTAGGGTCCTGGATGGGTCTGGGGCGGGGGTTACATGAGTGTTGTGGGGATTGGGGTTAGGGCACCAATTTTCTTTGGGTAGATGGGCTACTTCTAAGGCTGGTGTTGTTATCCGAGATGGTTGTGGATGGTGTGCTGTGTTCCCATGGATTCGGGATATGTGGAGTTCAGGATTGTTTTGGATGTGTTACGTTTTAAGTATGGGTGAAGAAATATTTGCTGTCCTACATTTGGTTCAGACCCTTTGGTAACTGGGTTTGTAATGTTAAGATCCACCATCTCTCTTTCCTTTTCCTTTGTATTGGTGTCCAATTCAAGTTAGTTTCAAGCCCCATGATTTCCAGGGACTGAATTCCATGTTGCATAAAATGTCTGGTTATCGCCTTGTCTTCCTTCCCTGTCCGGATGGAACTAAGGTGTCCCGTAAATCTAGTTCTTAAAGTGTTCCCTGTTTCCCCGATATATAAAATGTGGCACTGTTTACATCGAATTGCATAGACTACATTTTGTTGCTCGCATGTAATTCTTTGCTTTATTAAAGCGGTTTTTCCTGTGTTCTCGTTTTGCAAGATTTTTAAGACCTTTAGGTGTTTACATGTTCCACATTGTCTGTCACCGCAATTTGGTACGGTTTGTGCCTTTACGCTACTTGTGACCAATAGGTCTTTTAGGTTTTTGCCTCTTTTGAAAGCTGATGTTATGCTATATTGGCTCAGTGAGTTAACATCCCCTTTTAACTTTTCAAAATGGTTTCTCACTACCCTATTTATCTGTTGAGTTGTTGCGCCGTATGTTGTAACAAGTGGTAGTCTTGTAGTTGGCCTATACCGTGGCTGTGGGTTCTCCATCTCCCTCAGGAAATTGGACTTGATATGTCTGAGGAATCTCTTTGTGTACCCCCTCCGTCTCAGTGCGGTGAAAAGGGTGGTGACCGCTTTGTTGAAATCTTCTAGTTTTGTGGATATGCGGTGGAACCGCATGAGTTGTGACTTTACCAGTCCCCTAAAGGTGTGCCTGGGATGATGGCTTTTAGTGTGCAGGAGTGTATGTGTGTCAGTTACTTTGAAGAATACCTTTGTTGCTAATTTGTGACTGTTGTTCTCTAGTGGCAACTTAAAAACTGTAGTGTCGAGAAAGTCAATGCTTTCCTTGTGTGTTGTGGCTTTAATTTTAATGGAGGGGTGATGATTATTGAGAGTGTTGATGAAATCTTCTAATTCTGATTCTGTGTGGGTCCAAACCCCCCATATATCATCCAAGTACCTATAATAGCACATTGGGCGCTTGGGACACTTTTTGAAGACACTCTCCTCCCAGTCTGCCATGTAAATGTTTGCATAGGCCGGGGCAAACTTTTTACCCATAGCTGTGCCCTTAATTTGGAGGTACGATTCCCCATCGAATTCAAAGTCATTTTTTGTTAAACCCAGATGTAGTAGCTGAATTATAGCTTCATCTGGTCTTTTAGGGTGGGGAAATTTAGCAAGGGCATTTTTAACTGCCTGTATACCTCTGTTTGTTTCTATATTTGTATATAGGCTTTCGATGTCCATGGTAAAAAGAAGGGCATTAGGGGGTACGGTCAATGAGTTAACTATTTCTGTGAAGTGATATGTGTCCTTGATATAACTGGGATGTTTCTGGGCCAAGGGGTTCAGGAATGAATCAATGTATTCAGCTACCCTGTAGGATTCACTGCCACAGTCTGACACAATGGGTCTTCCCGGTGGTATCTCCCCTGGAATTGTCCATGTATCTGGATGTTTATGTATTTTGGGCAGTATGTAAAACTTTCTGGGCCGCGGTTGTTCCCCTCTCAGGTATTCAACCTGTTTCTGTTTAATAAATTTAGACTTATGGAGTCGTTCTAATATATTGTCAATCTCTTTTTGTGTTTCCTGAAAGATGGGTTTTGTTAATTTAATGTAGTGGTCCGTGTTATTTAATTGTCTGTGTGCTTCAAACAGGTACTGTTGTTTGTCCATGAGAACTATACTACTGCCCTTATCTGCTGGTTTTATAACTATGTTCGGGTTAGTTTTTAATTCCCTAATCGCCTGCCTTTCTCTTCTGGTGAGATTCTGTTTATCTTTTAATATGGGGATTTTTTCTATTTCCTTTTGAGTTACACTCATAAAATTTACTATCTCTGGGTGTATTTCAGTGTCTTCTGGGGTCCAGTCCGATGACGGCATGAAGGGTTGTTTGTCTGTAATTGAGTCCCTAAAGTAATCTGTGAGTTTAATTCTTCTGTAAAAGCTTTCTAAGTCATTCTGAATCTGCTTTTTACATGGCTTTGTGACTGGCACAAATGTAAGACCCTTGTTTAGGACCCCTTTCTGTGTTTCTGTAGGGGTAAAGAGTTTGGAAATATTGACAATAGTTTCTCCTAAGTTAAGGCACCGCTTTTCTAGGGTTGCAGTACTATTTAGTTTAAATGTTTCATCCATTTATTGATCATGATCAGTGCCGTGTTCTCTGTCCAGTGAATGTGATCCCTGCTTACCCTGAAGGACCTGGCAGCTATGGCTGGTATGTAAGATTGGGTTTTAATGAATTGATTTAACTGACGGATTGTATCCTTTTCCCCTTCTGGGAGTGATTGGCTGAAATTTATTTCGGGCACCCAAATCTGTGCATTAGGGAATTTAGTTTTAGCCACTTTTAGGAGAATTTGTAGTTGCTTAATTGCAGTCAGTGGTCTTTGCGTGCGGTGGTTAATGCCAATTGCCAGCACCACTTTCTTAATTTCTGGGGAAGGTTGTAACTTGTTTAGGACAGCCGTGGCATGAATGAATTTAGCTCCTGGAAAGCTGTCAATTTGTGTGATTGGGTTTGGGCAGCTTTTTATTTGGGAGAGATTAGAGTCCCCCATGATCAAGATTGGTTTAACAGGTTTGAGTTGCCAATTTCTGTTTTTCTGGCAAGTATTAGGATGCCTTGTCACTGGCTGTGGATTGTCCCTATCAGTGCCAGATTCAGAATGGTCGTCACTCTGTCCTTGTAGCGGGGGTGAGCGTGTCGTCACCGTCTCGGGGTCCACCCTGACAGGCGCAGGGCCTGCGGATGCAGTCACAGAATTTGTCTGTGAGGTCGAGGATGTCGCCTGAGTTCGGCTCCTGCTTTGCCTCTGTGGTGGGGGTGTCCCTGTAGTCCTAGGGTGTACACTCGTAGGGGAGGGGTTCATCTGTCCAGTGGAGGGGGCCGTTGTGGAAGTCGAGGCTGTCGGCTCATTCCGGCCTTCTCTCTGTCTTTGCGGGAGGGGTTCACGTACCACTGTAATGTCGGGGTACCAATTAACTAAGGGGGTTGGCAGTGGAGTTGGAGAGGTTGGCCTGGTTTGGTCCTGTCTCTGTGGCACGGGCTGTTCTTCTACCACGGTCTGAGGGAAGCAATGTGTGGGGGAGCGACTCGTCGATGGTCTGGGGGGGTGGGGAGGGGGATGGCTCGGTCTGGTGGAGGTTGGGACTCGGTGTGTGCGATTAGTCATAGTCCGGTTCGGTATAGCCAGCTGTCGGTCGTTCCCCTCGCTCTGCCGAGGCCTTTGAGGCTCGGACTCTTGGGAAGCAGGCATGATGTCGAGGTTCAAGGTGGTGGCCACATTGGAGGTCCGGGTACCCGGTCTATGGGGCAAGGCAGTCCTGGTCTGTGGGCTGACCTGCTGTCCTGTGTTTTTCCGTGTGGCCAGATGCCGGATGTGTTTTCTTACCACATCCATTGTTTGAGCTTTGAATCTGTTCTTAAGATTCTTTTTATTCCAATTTATTGCTTTGGCAATGGCTTCCTGGAGCCGGTCAGTAATTTCTGTTGTTTGCCAGTCATCATCCAATTTCTTGAGGTTAATTTGGTAATGCTCAATTAGAATTTGTCTTGTTTGTTTTGCCCAGTTTTCTGAATTTAAAGCCAATTTTCTCAGCGTTTCCCGTGATGGGTTTGCTGGCTTTATAAAAAATGTTAATTTATCTGATTGTCTTATAATGCCTTTAGGAGGCTCCCTTTGGCTCTCTAGTAACACTAAATGGTGAATCGTCTGGGCTATTTTATAAATTAATCTAACCGTTGTAGCAAAACTATCTCTAATTAAATTACCTCTACCTACTGGAACCGTGTGTGCGTAATTCCTGCGTGGTGGGAAAGGCCCACGTTTTCTTTGTGTATTCCGTTGCATTGTCTGGGTGTAAAATGTGCAAGAAAAGTTACTGTGGGATGTCCCCTCGTAACAATACTCTACCGCACTAAGGTTCTCCGGTGTCCCGAAGTCCCTCTGCCCGGTCGCTCCTTCTCTCTCTCCTTCTCTCTCTCCTTCCCCAGGGAGGTTCTCCGGCGTCCCGAAGTCCCTCTACCTGGTCGCTCCCTCTCTCTCTCCTTCTCCGGGAAGGTTCTCCGGTTTCCCGAAGTCCCTCTACCCAGTCAATCCTTCTCTCTCCCTTTCTCTCTCTCTCTCTCTCTCTCCAACCTGTGGAAAAAAATTCTCTTTGACTCAATGAGTATTCCGGCTAGGAATAGTTTTTCCCGACGTTTCGCTGTTACTCCAGCTTCCTCAGGGGAAAATGGCCGATTCGTTGCAAAATCTGTTGGATAAATGTGAGTGAGCTGGCTGACCCCTCCCATGTTGAATGTGATTGGTTGGAAAAGTCTCCTTGTCCTGAAACAATTGGGCTGTTTTTAAAAAATTAAATTGACCCAATGGGAAGTGTGGTCTGTGCATTGAGCCCCTGCAAAAAAACATCCTGGTTACCATGGTAGCAGAGCCCCACCACATTGGGTTTACCTTGTGCTCCACAACCTCTGCAAAAAAAACCAGTCCTGAAACAAAGGGGAACAATTAGGCTGCTTTTAAATTTAATTCTAATTGACCCACTGGGTTTGAAACAATTGCACCTTTTTAAAGTTTTTTTAAGTTTTTAAAGTTTAAATTTAAATGGTCCCATGGGAAGCCCGATCTGTGCATTTGTGGCCCTGCAAAATAACCTGTTTGCCGTGGTAACAGAGCCCTACCCCATGCTGGGTCACCCCAAGTCCATCAAAAGCAAACAAACAGTAAAATCACCCAGTCCTGGGACATTAATGGGTTGCTTTAGCTCCCCAGCGCCACTGTGTGGTAGGTCTTTGTAACAGCAATACATTTATATTCTAAATTTAAAATGCAGAAGTAAGGAGGGATTTAATGATAATTAATGTTAACCTGCCTATCTAAGAGGGGGGATTTAATTATAATTAAAACTGACCTGTCTATTTAAGAGGTCCGTAACCCTACCCCCATTACACTCGGGTGTTAATTTAAAACTTTGGTTTATTTGTTACATAATTATTTGGGAATGGAATGGGAATTGGATGTATTCCTGGGGGTGAAGGGCCCGCAAGTTTGGTATTGGGGTGTGAGCTTAGGCACGACTGTTCCCCAGTAGAGACCATGGCAGCACAGGCCAGATGGCCTTGAAAGTGCAGAATTTAATTTTCTTATGTCTTGTTTAATGGCACGCGCCATTTCTGTGTATCGACCAGCTGAACTTGGATTCTGTTGCCTGTAAGGCATTTATTTTTGGCACTGCTTGGACAGTCACAACGGACGGCGTGTCACTTTAAAGTTAGGGTAGGGTGAATGGGCAGTAGGGGTGGGAAAGCCTCCCCTCTTGTGTTTATATACTCATTTCTTGAGTTTAATTTCACGAGCAGCTGCCACTTTTATTCGGCTCACGCCTTAAGTTAGTGTCCATCCATGTCCGCTTGCCTTTCCAGCTCGGATTATCAGTGGGATTGCAATGAATAGCATGTGCTATTAATTTTGCAATGAGTATATCGAATTGAAGGATCAGTCGTGTCTAAGGGCTGGACAAAGTTTGGATTTTAGGGCGGGAGCCATCAAGAAGATTCAGAGGTTCGGTCGGGGGTGGGGGTGTTTTGGGTAGGTTAGGAATAGGTGGGGGGTGGTTGGGGAAGTTTGGTCGATTAGGACTAGGGTTAGCTTTGGTTTAGGGTTCGGTCTGGGGGGGTTTTAGACTTAGGATTGGGGAGGTTTTAGGGTAGGGTTTAGGCGTTGTGTTAGGATTAGGGTAGGCGTTAGGGTTAGGCGTTAGGGTTAGGGTAGGTGTTAAGGTTAGGGTAGGGGTTAGGTGCTAGACGTTAGGGTTAGGGTAGGCGTTAGGGTTAGGTGCTAGGCGTTAGGGTAGGTGTTAAGGTTAGGGTAGGGGTTAGGTGCTAGGCGTTAGGGTTAGGGTAGGCGTTAGGGTTAGGGTGGGTGTTAGGTTTAGGCGTTAGGTTTAGGGTGGGGGTTAGGCGTTAGGGTTAGGTGCTAGGCATTAGGGTTAGGTGCTAGGCTTTAGGGTTAGGGTAGGTGTTAGGGTTAGGGTTAGGGTAGGCGTTAGGGTTAGGTGTTAGGGTAGGTGTTAGGGTTAGGCGTTAGGGTAGGGTTAGGGTTAGGTGCTAGGCGTTAGGGTTAGGCGTTAGGGTTGGGGTGGGTGTTAGGGTTAGGCGTTAGGGTTAGGGTGGGTGTTAGGGTTAGGCGTTAGGGTTAGGTGCTAGGCATTAGGGTTAGGTGCTAGGCATTAGGGTTAGGTGCTAGGCTTTAGGGTTAGGGTAGGTGTTAGGGTTAGGCGTTGGGGTTAGGGTTAGGCGTTGGGGTTAGGCGTTGGGGTTAGGCGTTAGGGTTAGGCGTTAGGGTAGGTGTTAGGGTAGGTGTTAGGGTTAGGCGTTAGGGTAGGGGTTAGGGTTAGGTGCTAGGCGTTAGGGTTAGGCGTTAGGGTTAGGGTAGGTGTTAGGGTTAGGCGTTAGGGTAGGGTTAGGGGCTAGGCGTTAGGGTTGGGCGTTAGGGTTGGGCGTTGGGGTTGGGCGTTGGGGTTGGGCGTTGGGGTTGGGCGTTGGGGTTGGGCGTTGGGGTTGGGCGTTGGGGTTGGGCGTTGGGGTTACGCATTAGGTTTGGGGGTTAGAGTTAGTGTTGGGCGTTCGGGCTGGAGTTACGTGTTGGAGTTAGGTTTAGGGTTACGTGTTGGAGTTGGGGCGTTAGGCTTTGGAATTAAGCCTTCTGGTTGGGTCTGGATCCAGGGGTAAGTGTTACATTGATGTTATGGGGGGGTTTGGGCTAGGGTTGGGGCTGGGGTCCGGCCATTGGTTTTGGGGTTAGATTTTAGGGTCCTGGATGGGTCTGGGGCGGGGGTTACATGAGTGTTGTGGGGATTGGGGTTAGGGCACCAATTTTCTTTGGGTAGATGGGCTACTTCTAAGGCTGGTGTTGTTATCCGAGATGGTTGTGGATGGTGTGCTGTGTTCCCATGGATTCGGGATATGTGGAGTTCAGGATTGTTTTGGATGTGTTACGTTTTAAGTATGGGTGAAGAAATATTTGCTGTCCTACATTTGGTTCAGACCCTTTGGTAACTGGGTTTGTAATGTTAAGATCCACCATCTCTCTTTCCTTTTCCTTTGTATTGGTGTCCAATTCAAGTTAGTTTCAAGCCCCATGATTTCCAGGGACTGAATTCCATGTTGCATAAAATGTCTGGTTATCGCCTTGTCTTCCTTCCCTGTCCGGATGGAACTAAGGTGTCCCGTAAATCTAGTTCTTAAAGTGTTCCCTGTTTCCCCGATATATAAAATGTGGCACTGTTTACATCGAATTGCATAGACTACATTTTGTTGCTCGCATGTAATTCTTTGCTTTATTAAAGCGGTTTTTCCTGTGTTCTCGTTTTGCAAGATTTTTAAGACCTTTAGGTGTTTACATGTTCCACATTGTCTGTCACCGCAATTTGGTACGGTTTGTGCCTTTACGCTACTGGTGACCAATAGGTCTTTTAGGTTTTTGCCTCTTTTGAAAGCTGATGTTATGCTATATTGGCTCAGTGAGTTAACATCCCCTTTTAACTTTTCAAAATGGTTTCTCACTACCCTATTTATCTGTTGAGTTGTTGCGCCGTATGTTGTAACAAGTGGTAGTCTTGTAGTTGGCCTATACCGTGGCTGTGGGTTCTCCATCTCCCTCAGGAAATTGGACTTGATATGTCTGAGGAATCTCTTTGTGTACCCCCTCCGTCTCAGTGCGGTGAAAAGGGTGGTGACCGCTTTGTTGAAATCTTCTAGTTTTGTGGATATGCGGTGGAACCGCATGAGTTGTGACTTTACCAGTCCCCTAAAGGTGTGCCTGGGATGATGGCTTTTAGTGTGCAGGAGTGTATGTGTGTCAGTTACTTTGAAGAATACCTTTGTTGCTAATTTGTGACTGTTGTTCTCTAGTGGCAACTTAAAAACTGTAGTGTCGAGAAAGTCAATGCTTTCCTTGTGTGTTGTGGCTTTAATTTTAATGGAGGGGTGATGATTATTGAGAGTGTTGATGAAATCTTCTAATTCTGATTCTGTGTGGGTCCAAACCCCCCATATATCATCCAAGTACCTATAATAGCACATTGGGCGCTTGGGACACTTTTTGAAGACACTCTCCTCCCAGTCTGCCATGTAAATGTTTGCATAGGCCGGGGCAAACTTTTTACCCATAGCTGTGCCCTTAATTTGGAGGTACGATTCCCCATCGAATTCAAAGTCATTTTTTGTTAAACCCAGATGTAGTAGCTGAATTATAGCTTCATCTGGTCTTTTAGGGTGGGGAAATTTAGCAAGGGCATTTTTAACTGCCTGTATACCTCTGTTTGTTTCTATATTTGTATATAGGCTTTCGATGTCCATGGTAAAAAGAAGGGCATTAGGGGGTACGGTCAATGAGTTAACTATTTCTGTGAAGTGATATGTGTCCTTGATATAACTGGGATGTTTCTGGGCCAAGGGGTTCAGGAATGAATCAATGTATTCAGCTACCCTGTAGGATTCACTGCCACAGTCTGACACAATGGGTCTTCCCGGTGGTATCTCCCCTGGAATTGTCCATGTATCTGGATGTTTATGTATTTTGGGCAGTATGTAAAACTTTCTGGGCCGCGGTTGTTCCCCTCTCAGGTATTCAACCTGTTTCTGTTTAATAAATTTAGACTTATGGAGTCGTTCTAATATATTGTCAATCTCTTTTTGTGTTTCCTGAAAGATGGGTTTTGTTAATTTAATGTAGTGGTCCGTGTTATTTAATTGTCTGTGTGCTTCAAACAGGTACTGTTGTTTGTCCATGAGAACTATACTACTGCCCTTATCTGCTGGTTTTATAACTATGTTCGGGTTAGTTTTTAATTCCCTAATCGCCTGCCTTTCTCTTCTGGTGAGATTCTGTTTATCTTTTAATATGGGGATTTTTTCTATTTCCTTTTGAGTTACACTCATAAAATTTACTATCTCTGGGTGTATTTCAGTGTCTTCTGGGGTCCAGTCCGATGACGGCATGAAGGGTTGTTTGTCTGTAATTGAGTCCCTAAAGTAATCTGTGAGTTTAATTCTTCTGTAAAAGCTTTCTAAGTCATTCTGAATCTGCTTTTTACATGGCTTTGTGACTGGCACAAATGTAAGACCCTTGTTTAGGACCCCTTTCTGTGTTTCTGTAGGGGTAAAGAGTTTGGAAATATTGACAATAGTTTCTCCTAAGTTAAGGCACCGCTTTTCTAGGGTTGCAGTACTATTTAGTTTAAATGTTTCATCCATTTATTGATCATGATCAGTGCCGTGTTCTCTGTCCAGTGAATGTGATCCCTGCTTACCCTGAAGGACCTGGCAGCTATGGCTGGTATGTAAGATTGGGTTTTAATGAATTGATTTAACTGACGGATTGTATCCTTTTCCCCTTCTGGGAGTGATTGGCTGAAATTTATTTCGGGCACCCAAATCTGTGCATTAGGGAATTTAGTTTTAGCCACTTTTAGGAGAATTTGTAGTTGCTTAATTGCAGTCAGTGGTCTTTGCGTGCGGTGGTTAATGCCAATTGCCAGCACCACTTTCTTAATTTCTGGGGAAGGTTGTAACTTGTTTAGGACAGCCGTGGCATGAATGAATTTAGCTCCTGGAAAGCTGTCAATTTGTGTGATTGGGTTTGGGCAGCTTTTTATTTGGGAGAGATTAGAGTCCCCCATGATCAAGATTGGTTTAACAGGTTTGAGTTGCCAATTTCTGTTTTTCTGGCAAGTATTAGGATGCCTTGTCACTGGCTGTGGATTGTCCCTATCAGTGCCAGATTCAGAATGGTCGTCACTCTGTCCTTGTAGCGGGGGTGAGCGTGTCGTCACCGTCTCGGGGTCCACCCTGACAGGCGCAGGGCCTGCGGATGCAGTCACAGAATTTGTCTGTGAGGTCGAGGATGTCGCCTGAGTTCGGCTCCTGCTTTGCCTCTGGTGGGGGTGTCCCTGTAGTCCTAGGGTGTACACTCGTAGGGGAGGGGTTCATCTGTCCAGTGGAGGGGGCCGTTGTGGAAGTCGAGGCTGTCGGCTCATTCCGGCCTTCTCTCTGTCTTTGCGGGAGGGGTTCACGTACCACTGTAATGTCGGGGTACCAATTAACTAAGGGGGTTGGCAGTGGAGTTGGAGAGGTTGGCCTGGTTTGGTCCTGTCTCTGTGGCACGGGCTGTTCTTCTACCACGGTCTGAGGGAAGCAATGTGTGGGGGAGCGACTCGTCGATGGTCTGGGGGGGTGGGGAGGGGGATGGCTCGGTCTGGTGGAGGTTGGGACTCGGTGTGTGCGATTAGTCATAGTCCGGTTCGGTATAGCCAGCTGTCGGTCGTTCCCCTCGCTCTGCCGAGGCCTTTGAGGCTCGGACTCTTGGGAAGCAGGCATGATGTCGAGGTTCAAGGTGGTGGCCACATTGGAGGTCCGGGTACCCGGTCTATGGGGCAAGGCAGTCCTGGTCTGTGGGCTGACCTGCTGTCCTGTGTTTTTCCGTGTGGCCAGATGCCGGATGTGTTTTCTTACCACATCCATTGTTTGAGCTTTGAATCTGTTCTTAAGATTCTTTTTATTCCAATTTATTGCTTTGGCAATGGCTTCCTGGAGCCGGTCAGTAATTTCTGTTGTTTGCCAGTCATCATCCAATTTCTTGAGGTTAATTTGGTAATGCTCAATTAGAATTTGTCTTGTTTGTTTTGCCCAGTTTTCTGAATTTAAAGCCAATTTTCTCAGCGTTTCCCGTGATGGGTTTGCTGGCTTTATAAAAAATGTTAATTTATCTGATTGTCTTATAATGCCTTTAGGAGGCTCCCTTTGGCTCTCTAGTAACACTAAATGGTGAATCGTCTGGGCTATTTTATAAATTAATCTAACCGTTGTAGCAAAACTATCTCTAATTAAATTACCTCTACCTACTGGAACCGTGTGTGCGTAATTCCTGCGTGGTGGGAAAGGCCCACGTTTTCTTTGTGTATTCCGTTGCATTGTCTGGGTGTAAAATGTGCAAGAAAAGTTACTGTGGGATGTCCCCTCGTAACAATACTCTACCGCACTAAGGTTCTCCGGTGTCCCGAAGTCCCTCTGCCCGGTCGCTCCTTCTCTCTCTCCTTCTCTCTCTCCTTCCCCAGGGAGGTTCTCCGGCGTCCCGAAGTCCCTCTACCTGGTCGCTCCCTCTCTCTCTCCTTCTCCGGGAAGGTTCTCCGGTTTCCCGAAGTCCCTCTACCCAGTCAATCCTTCTCTCTCCCTTTCTCTCTCTCTCTCTCTCTCCAACCTGTGGAAAAAAATTCTCTTTGACTCAATGAGTATTCCGGCTAGGAATAGTTTTTCCCGACGTTTCGCTGTTACTCCAGCTTCCTCAGGGGAAAATGGCCGATTCGTTGCAAAATCTGTTGGATAAATGTGAGTGAGCTGGCTGACCCCTCCCATGTTGAATGTGATTGGTTGGAAAAGTCTCCTTGTCCTGAAACAATTGGGCTGTTTTTAAAAAATTAAATTGACCCAATGGGAAGTGTGGTCTGTGCATTGAGCCCCTGCAAAAAAACATCCTGGTTACCATGGTAGCAGAGCCCCACCACATTGGGTTTACCTTGTGCTCCACAACCTCTGCAAAAAAAACCAGTCCTGAAACAAAGGGGAACAATTAGGCTGCTTTTAAATTTAATTCTAATTGACCCACTGGGTTTGAAACAATTGCACCTTTTTAAAGTTTTTTTAAGTTTTTAAAGTTTAAATTTAAATGGTCCCATGGGAAGCCCGATCTGTGCATTTGTGGCCCTGCAAAATAACCTGTTTGCCGTGGTAACAGAGCCCTACCCCATGCTGGGTCACCCCAAGTCCATCAAAAGCAAACAAACAGTAAAATCACCCAGTCCTGGGACATTAATGGGTTGCTTTAGCTCCCCAGCGCCACTGTGTGGTAGGTCTTTGTAACAGCAATACATTTATATTCTAAATTTAAAATGCAGAAGTAAGGAGGGATTTAATGATAATTAATGTTAACCTGCCTATCTAAGAGGGGGGATTTAATTATAATTAAAACTGACCTGTCTATTTAAGAGGTCCGTAACCCTACCCCCATTACACTCGGGTGTTAATTTAAAACTTTGGTTTATTTGTTACATAATTATTTGGGAATGGAATGGGAATTGGATGTATTCCTGGGGGTGAAGGGCCCGCAAGTTTGGTATTGGGGTGTGAGCTTAGGCACGACTGTTCCCCAGTAGAGACCATGGCAGCACAGGCCAGATGGCCTTGAAAGTGCAGAATTTAATTTTCTTATGTCTTGTTTAATGGCACGCGCCATTTCTGTGTATCGACCAGCTGAACTTGGATTCTGTTGCCTGTAAGGCATTTATTTTTGGCACTGCTTGGACAGTCACAACGGACGGCGTGTCACTTTAAAGTTAGGGTAGGGTGAATGGGCAGTAGGGGTGGGAAAGCCTCCCCTCTTGTGTTTATATACTCATTTCTTGAGTTTAATTTCACGAGCAGCTGCCACTTTTATTCGGCTCACGCCTTAAGTTAGTGTCCATCCATGTCCGCTTGCCTTTCCAGCTCGGATTATCAGTGGGATTGCAATGAATAGCATGTGCTATTAATTTTGCAATGAGTATATCGAATTGAAGGATCAGTCGTGTCTAAGGGCTGGACAAAGTTTGGATTTTAGGGCGGGAGCCATCAAGAAGATTCAGAGGTTCGGTCGGGGGTGGGGGTGTTTTGGGTAGGTTAGGAATAGGTGGGGGGTGGTTGGGGAAGTTTGGTCGATTAGGACTAGGGTTAGCTTTGGTTTAGGGTTCGGTCTGGGGGGGTTTTAGACTTAGGATTGGGGAGGTTTTAGGGTAGGGTTTAGGCGTTGTGTTAGGATTAGGGTAGGCGTTAGGGTTAGGCGTTAGGGTTAGGGTAGGTGTTAAGGTTAGGGTAGGGGTTAGGTGCTAGACGTTAGGGTTAGGGTAGGCGTTAGGGTTAGGTGCTAGGCGTTAGGGTAGGTGTTAAGGTTAGGGTAGGGGTTAGGTGCTAGGCGTTAGGGTTAGGGTAGGCGTTAGGGTTAGGGTGGGTGTTAGGTTTAGGCGTTAGGTTTAGGGTGGGGGTTAGGCGTTAGGGTTAGGTGCTAGGCATTAGGGTTAGGTGCTAGGCTTTAGGGTTAGGGTAGGTGTTAGGGTTAGGGTTAGGGTAGGCGTTAGGGTTAGGTGTTAGGGTAGGTGTTAGGGTTAGGCGTTAGGGTAGGGTTAGGGTTAGGTGCTAGGCGTTAGGGTTAGGCGTTAGGGTTGGGGTGGGTGTTAGGGTTAGGCGTTAGGGTTAGGGTGGGTGTTAGGGTTAGGCGTTAGGGTTAGGTGCTAGGCATTAGGGTTAGGTGCTAGGCTTTAGGGTTAGGGTAGGTGTTAGGGTTAGGGTTAGGCGTTGGGGTTAGGCGTTAGGGTTAGGCGTTAGGGTAGGTGTTAGGGTAGGTGTTAGGGTTAGGCGTTAGGGTAGGGGTTAGGGTTAGGTGCTAGGCGTTAGGGTTAGGCGTTAGGGTTAGGCGTTAGGGTTAGGCGTTAGGGTTAGGGTAGGTGTTAGGGTTAGGCGTTAGGGTAGGGTTAGGGTTAGGTGCTGGGCGTTGGGGTTGGGCGTTGGGGTTGGGCGTTGGGGTTGGGCGTTGGGGTTGGGCGTTGGGGTTGGGCGTTGGGGTTGGGCGTTGGGGTTGGGCGTTGGGGTTGGGCGTTGGGGTTGGGCGTTGGGGTTGGGCGTTGGGGTTGGGCGTTGGGGTTGGGCGTTGGGGTTGGGCGTTGGGGTTGGGCGTTGGGGTTGGGCGTTGGGGTTGGGCGTTGGGGTTGGGCGTTGGGGTTGGGCGTTGGGGTTGGGCGTTGGGGTTGGGCGTTGGGGTTGGGCGTTGGGGTTGGGCGTTGGGGTTACGCATTAGGTTTGGGGGTTAGAGTTAGTGTTGGGCGTTCGGGCTGGAGTTACGTGTTGGAGTTAGGTTTAGGGTTACGTGTTGGAGTTGGGGCGTTAGGCTTTGGAATTAAGCCTTCTGGTTGGGTCTGGATCCAGGGGTAAGTGTTACATTGATGTTATGGGGGGGTTTGGGCTAGGGTTGGGGCTGGGGTCCGGCCATTGGTTTTGGGGTTAGATTTTAGGGTCCTGGATGGGTCTGGGGCGGGGGTTACATGAGTGTTGTGGGGATTGGGGTTAGGGCACCAATTTTCTTTGGGTAGATGGGCTACTTCTAAGGCTGGTGTTGTTATCCGAGATGGTTGTGGATGGTGTGCTGTGTTCCCATGGATTCGGGATATGTGGAGTTCAGGATTGTTTTGGATGTGTTACGTTTTAAGTATGGGTGAAGAAATATTTGCTGTCCTACATTTGGTTCAGACCCTTTGGTAACTGGGTTTGTAATGTTAAGATCCACCATCTCTCTTTCCTTTTCCTTTGTATTGGTGTCCAATTCAAGTTAGTTTCAAGCCCCATGATTTCCAGGGACTGAATTCCATGTTGCATAAAATGTCTGGTTATCGCCTTGTCTTCCTTCCCTGTCCGGATGGAACTAAGGTGTCCCGTAAATCTAGTTCTTAAAGTGTTCCCTGTTTCCCCGATATATAAAATGTGGCACTGTTTACATCGAATTGCATAGACTACATTTTGTTGCTCGCATGTAATTCTTTGCTTTATTAAAGCGGTTTTTCCTGTGTTCTCGTTTTGCAAGATTTTTAAGACCTTTAGGTGTTTACATGTTCCACATTGTCTGTCACCGCAATTTGGTACGGTTTGTGCCTTTACGCTACTGGTGACCAATAGGTCTTTTAGGTTTTTGCCTCTTTTGAAAGCTGATGTTATGCTATATTGGCTCAGTGAGTTAACATCCCCTTTTAACTTTTCAAAATGGTTTCTCACTACCCTATTTATCTGTTGAGTTGTTGCGCCGTATGTTGTAACAAGTGGTAGTCTTGTAGTTGGCCTATACCGTGGCTGTGGGTTCTCCATCTCCCTCAGGAAATTGGACTTGATATGTCTGAGGAATCTCTTTGTGTACCCCCTCCGTCTCAGTGCGGTGAAAAGGGTGGTGACCGCTTTGTTGAAATCTTCTAGTTTTGTGGATATGCGGTGGAACCGCATGAGTTGTGACTTTACCAGTCCCCTAAAGGTGTGCCTGGGATGATGGCTTTTAGTGTGCAGGAGTGTATGTGTGTCAGTTACTTTGAAGAATACCTTTGTTGCTAATTTGTGACTGTTGTTCTCTAGTGGCAACTTAAAAACTGTAGTGTCGAGAAAGTCAATGCTTTCCTTGTGTGTTGTGGCTTTAATTTTAATGGAGGGGTGATGATTATTGAGAGTGTTGATGAAATCTTCTAATTCTGATTCTGTGTGGGTCCAAACCCCCCATATATCATCCAAGTACCTATAATAGCACATTGGGCGCTTGGGACACTTTTTGAAGACACTCTCCTCCCAGTCTGCCATGTAAATGTTTGCATAGGCCGGGGCAAACTTTTTACCCATAGCTGTGCCCTTAATTTGGAGGTACGATTCCCCATCGAATTCAAAGTCATTTTTTGTTAAACCCAGATGTAGTAGCTGAATTATAGCTTCATCTGGTCTTTTAGGGTGGGGAAATTTAGCAAGGGCATTTTTAACTGCCTGTATACCTCTGTTTGTTTCTATATTTGTATATAGGCTTTCGATGTCCATGGTAAAAAGAAGGGCATTAGGGGGTACGGTCAATGAGTTAACTATTTCTGTGAAGTGATATGTGTCCTTGATATAACTGGGATGTTTCTGGGCCAAGGGGTTCAGGAATGAATCAATGTATTCAGCTACCCTGTAGGATTCACTGCCACAGTCTGACACAATGGGTCTTCCCGGTGGTATCTCCCCTGGAATTGTCCATGTATCTGGATGTTTATGTATTTTGGGCAGTATGTAAAACTTTCTGGGCCGCGGTTGTTCCCCTCTCAGGTATTCAACCTGTTTCTGTTTAATAAATTTAGACTTATGGAGTCGTTCTAATATATTGTCAATCTCTTTTTGTGTTTCCTGAAAGATGGGTTTTGTTAATTTAATGTAGTGGTCCGTGTTATTTAATTGTCTGTGTGCTTCAAACAGGTACTGTTGTTTGTCCATGAGAACTATACTACTGCCCTTATCTGCTGGTTTTATAACTATGTTCGGGTTAGTTTTTAATTCCCTAATCGCCTGCCTTTCTCTTCTGGTGAGATTCTGTTTATCTTTTAATATGGGGATTTTTTCTATTTCCTTTTGAGTTACACTCATAAAATTTACTATCTCTGGGTGTATTTCAGTGTCTTCTGGGGTCCAGTCCGATGACGGCATGAAGGGTTGTTTGTCTGTAATTGAGTCCCTAAAGTAATCTGTGAGTTTAATTCTTCTGTAAAAGCTTTCTAAGTCATTCTGAATCTGCTTTTTACATGGCTTTGTGACTGGCACAAATGTAAGACCCTTGTTTAGGACCCCTTTCTGTGTTTCTGTAGGGGTAAAGAGTTTGGAAATATTGACAATAGTTTCTCCTAAGTTAAGGCACCGCTTTTCTAGGGTTGCAGTACTATTTAGTTTAAATGTTTCATCCATTTATTGATCATGATCAGTGCCGTGTTCTCTGTCCAGTGAATGTGATCCCTGCTTACCCTGAAGGACCTGGCAGCTATGGCTGGTATGTAAGATTGGGTTTTAATGAATTGATTTAACTGACGGATTGTATCCTTTTCCCCTTCTGGGAGTGATTGGCTGAAATTTATTTCGGGCACCCAAATCTGTGCATTAGGGAATTTAGTTTTAGCCACTTTTAGGAGAATTTGTAGTTGCTTAATTGCAGTCAGTGGTCTTTGCGTGCGGTGGTTAATGCCAATTGCCAGCACCACTTTCTTAATTTCTGGGGAAGGTTGTAACTTGTTTAGGACAGCCGTGGCATGAATGAATTTAGCTCCTGGAAAGCTGTCAATTTGTGTGATTGGGTTTGGGCAGCTTTTTATTTGGGAGAGATTAGAGTCCCCCATGATCAAGATTGGTTTAACAGGTTTGAGTTGCCAATTTCTGTTTTTCTGGCAAGTATTAGGATGCCTTGTCACTGGCTGTGGATTGTCCCTATCAGTGCCAGATTCAGAATGGTCGTCACTCTGTCCTTGTAGCGGGGGTGAGCGTGTCGTCACCGTCTCGGGGTCCACCCTGACAGGCGCAGGGCCTGCGGATGCAGTCACAGAATTTGTCTGTGAGGTCGAGGATGTCGCCTGAGTTCGGCTCCTGCTTTGCCTCTGTGGTGGGGGTGTCCCTGTAGTCCTAGGGTGTACACTCGTAGGGGAGGGGTTCATCTGTCCAGTGGAGGGGGCCGTTGTGGAAGTCGAGGCTGTCGGCTCATTCCGGCCTTCTCTCTGTCTTTGCGGGAGGGGTTCACGTACCACTGTAATGTCGGGGTACCAATTAACTAAGGGGGTTGGCAGTGGAGTTGGAGAGGTTGGCCTGGTTTGGTCCTGTCTCTGTGGCACGGGCTGTTCTTCTACCACGGTCTGAGGGAAGCAATGTGTGGGGGAGCGACTCGTCGATGGTCTGGGGGGGTGGGGAGGGGGATGGCTCGGTCTGGTGGAGGTTGGGACTCGGTGTGTGCGATTAGTCATAGTCCGGTTCGGTATAGCCAGCTGTCGGTCGTTCCCCTCGCTCTGCCGAGGCCTTTGAGGCTCGGACTCTTGGGAAGCAGGCATGATGTCGAGGTTCAAGGTGGTGGCCACATTGGAGGTCCGGGTACCCGGTCTATGGGGCAAGGCAGTCCTGGTCTGTGGGCTGACCTGCTGTCCTGTGTTTTTCCGTGTGGCCAGATGCCGGATGTGTTTTCTTACCACATCCATTGTTTGAGCTTTGAATCTGTTCTTAAGATTCTTTTTATTCCAATTTATTGCTTTGGCAATGGCTTCCTGGAGCCGGTCAGTAATTTCTGTTGTTTGCCAGTCATCATCCAATTTCTTGAGGTTAATTTGGTAATGCTCAATTAGAATTTGTCTTGTTTGTTTTGCCCAGTTTTCTGAATTTAAAGCCAATTTTCTCAGCGTTTCCCGTGATGGGTTTGCTGGCTTTATAAAAAATGTTAATTTATCTGATTGTCTTATAATGCCTTTAGGAGGCTCCCTTTGGCTCTCTAGTAACACTAAATGGTGAATCGTCTGGGCTATTTTATAAATTAATCTAACCGTTGTAGCAAAACTATCTCTAATTAAATTACCTCTACCTACTGGAACCGTGTGTGCGTAATTCCTGCGTGGTGGGAAAGGCCCACGTTTTCTTTGTGTATTCCGTTGCATTGTCTGGGTGTAAAATGTGCAAGAAAAGTTACTGTGGGATGTCCCCTCGTAACAATACTCTACCGCACTAAGGTTCTCCGGTGTCCCGAAGTCCCTCTGCCCGGTCGCTCCTTCTCTCTCTCCTTCTCTCTCTCCTTCCCCAGGGAGGTTCTCCGGCGTCCCGAAGTCCCTCTACCTGGTCGCTCCCTCTCTCTCTCCTTCTCCGGGAAGGTTCTCCGGTTTCCCGAAGTCCCTCTACCCAGTCAATCCTTCTCTCTCCCTTTCTCTCTCTCTCTCTCTCTCCAACCTGTGGAAAAAAATTCTCTTTGACTCAATGAGTATTCCGGCTAGGAATAGTTTTTCCCGACGTTTCGCTGTTACTCCAGCTTCCTCAGGGGAAAATGGCCGATTCGTTGCAAAATCTGTTGGATAAATGTGAGTGAGCTGGCTGACCCCTCCCATGTTGAATGTGATTGGTTGGAAAAGTCTCCTTGTCCTGAAACAATTGGGCTGTTTTTAAAAAATTAAATTGACCCAATGGGAAGTGTGGTCTGTGCATTGAGCCCCTGCAAAAAAACATCCTGGTTACCATGGTAGCAGAGCCCCACCACATTGGGTTTACCTTGTGCTCCACAACCTCTGCAAAAAAAACCAGTCCTGAAACAAAGGGGAACAATTAGGCTGCTTTTAAATTTAATTCTAATTGACCCACTGGGTTTGAAACAATTGCACCTTTTTAAAGTTTTTTTAAGTTTTTAAAGTTTAAATTTAAATGGTCCCATGGGAAGCCCGATCTGTGCATTTGTGGCCCTGCAAAATAACCTGTTTGCCGTGGTAACAGAGCCCTACCCCATGCTGGGTCACCCCAAGTCCATCAAAAGCAAACAAACAGTAAAATCACCCAGTCCTGGGACATTAATGGGTTGCTTTAGCTCCCCAGCGCCACTGTGTGGTAGGTCTTTGTAACAGCAATACATTTATATTCTAAATTTAAAATGCAGAAGTAAGGAGGGATTTAATGATTAATGTTAACCTGCCTATCTAAGAGGGGGGATTTAATTATAATTAAAACTGACCTGTCTATTTAAGAGGTCCGTAACCCTACCCCCATTACACTCGGGTGTTAATTTAAAACTTTGGTTTATTTGTTACATAATTATTTGGGAATGGAATGGGAATTGGATGTATTCCTGGGGGTGAAGGGCCCGCAAGTTTGGTATTGGGGTGTGAGCTTAGGCACGACTGTTCCCCAGTAGAGACCATGGCAGCACAGGCCAGATGGCCTTGAAAGTGCAGAATTTAATTTTCTTATGTCTTGTTTAATGGCACGCGCCATTTCTGTGTATCGACCAGCTGAACTTGGATTCTGTTGCCTGTAAGGCATTTATTTTTGGCACTGCTTGGACAGTCACAACGGACGGCGTGTCACTTTAAAGTTAGGGTAGGGTGAATGGGCAGTAGGGGTGGGAAAGCCTCCCCTCTTGTGTTTATATACTCATTTCTTGAGTTTAATTTCACGAGCAGCTGCCACTTTTATTCGGCTCACGCCTTAAGTTAGTGTCCATCCATGTCCGCTTGCCTTTCCAGCTCGGATTATCAGTGGGATTGCAATGAATAGCATGTGCTATTAATTTTGCAATGAGTATATCGAATTGAAGGATCAGTCGTGTCTAAGGGCTGGACAAAGTTTGGATTTTAGGGCGGGAGCCATCAAGAAGATTCAGAGGTTCGGTCGGGGGTGGGGGTGTTTTGGGTAGGTTAGGAATAGGTGGGGGGTGGTTGGGGAAGTTTGGTCGATTAGGACTAGGGTTAGCTTTGGTTTAGGGTTCGGTCTGGGGGGGTTTTAGACTTAGGATTGGGGAGGTTTTAGGGTAGGGTTTAGGCGTTGTGTTAGGATTAGGGTAGGCGTTAGGGTTAGGCGTTAGGGTTAGGGTAGGCGTTAGGGTTAGGTGCTAGGCGTTAGGGTAGGTGTTAAGGTTAGGGTAGGGGTTAGGTGCTAGGCGTTAGGGTTAGGGTAGGCGTTAGGGTTAGGGTGGGTGTTAGGTTTAGGCGTTAGGTTTAGGGTGGGGGTTAGGCGTTAGGGTTAGGTGCTAGGCATTAGGGTTAGGTGCTAGGCTTTAGGGTTAGGGTAGGTGTTAGGGTTAGGGTTAGGGTAGGCGTTAGGGTTAGGTGTTAGGGTTAGGCGTTAGGGTAGGGTTAGGGTTAGGTGCTAGGCGTTAGGGTTAGGCGTTAGGGTTGGGGTGGGTGTTAGGGTTAGGCGTTAGGGTTAGGGTGGGTGTTAGGGTTAGGCGTTAGGGTTAGGTGCTAGGCATTAGGGTTAGGTGCTAGGCATTAGGGTTAGGTGCTAGGCATTAGGGTTAGGTGCTAGGCTTTAGGGTTAGGGTAGGTGTTAGGGTTAGGCGTTGGGGTTAGGGTTAGGCGTTGGGGTTAGGCGTTGGGGTTAGGCGTTAGGGTTAGGCGTTAGGGTAGGTGTTAGGGTAGGTGTTAGGGTTAGGCGTTAGGGTAGGGGTTAGGGTTAGGTGCTAGGCGTTAGGGTTAGGCGTTAGGGTTAGGGTAGGTGTTAGGGTTAGGCGTTAGGGTAGGGTTAGGGTTAGGTGCTAGGCGTTAGGGTTGGGCGTTAGGGTTGGGCGTTAGGGTTGGGCGTTAGGGTTGGGCGTTGGGGTTGGGCGTTGGGGTTGGGCGTTGGGGTTGGGCGTTGGGGTTGGGCGTTGGGGTTGGGCGTTGGGGTTGGGCGTTGGGGTTGGGCGTTGGGGTTGGGCGTTGGGGTTGGGCGTTGGGGTTGGGCGTTGGGGTTGGGCGTTGGGGTTGGGCGTTGGGGTTGGGCGTTGGGGTTGGGCGTTGGGGTTGGGCGTTGGGGTTGGGCGTTGGGGTTGGGCGTTGGGGTTGGGCGTTGGGGTTGGGCGTTGGGGTTGGGCGTTGGGGTTGGGCGTTGGGGTTGGGCGTTGGGGTTGGGCGTTCGGGCTGGAGTTACGTGTTGGAGTTAGGTTTAGGGTTACGTGTTGGAGTTGGGGCGTTAGGCTTTGGAATTAAGCCTTCTGGTTGGGTCTGGATCCAGGGGTAAGTGTTACATTGATGTTATGGGGGGGTTTGGGCTAGGGTTGGGGCTGGGGTCCGGCCATTGGTTTTGGGGTTAGATTTTAGGGTCCTGGATGGGTCTGGGGCGGGGGTTACATGAGTGTTGTGGGGATTGGGGTTAGGGCACCAATTTTCTTTGGGTAGATGGGCTACTTCTAAGGCTGGTGTTGTTATCCGAGATGGTTGTGGATGGTGTGCTGTGTTCCCATGGATTCGGGATATGTGGAGTTCAGGATTGTTTTGGATGTGTTACGTTTTAAGTATGGGTGAAGAAATATTTGCTGTCCTACATTTGGTTCAGACCCTTTGGTAACTGGGTTTGTAATGTTAAGATCCACCATCTCTCTTTCCTTTTCCTTTGTATTGGTGTCCAATTCAAGTTAGTTTCAAGCCCCATGATTTCCAGGGACTGAATTCCATGTTGCATAAAATGTCTGGTTATCGCCTTGTCTTCCTTCCCTGTCCGGATGGAACTAAGGTGTCCCGTAAATCTAGTTCTTAAAGTGTTCCCTGTTTCCCCGATATATAAAATGTGGCACTGTTTACATCGAATTGCATAGACTACATTTTGTTGCTCGCATGTAATTCTTTGCTTTATTAAAGCGGTTTTTCCTGTGTTCTCGTTTTGCAAGATTTTTAAGACCTTTAGGTGTTTACATGTTCCACATTGTCTGTCACCGCAATTTGGTACGGTTTGTGCCTTTACGCTACTGGTGACCAATAGGTCTTTTAGGTTTTTGCCTCTTTTGAAAGCTGATGTTATGCTATATTGGCTCAGTGAGTTAACATCCCCTTTTAACTTTTCAAAATGGTTTCTCACTACCCTATTTATCTGTTGAGTTGTTGCGCCGTATGTTGTAACAAGTGGTAGTCTTGTAGTTGGCCTATACCGTGGCTGTGGGTTAGGGTTAGGGTTGGGGTTGGGGTTGGGGTTGGGGTTGGGGTTGGGGGTTAGGGGTTAGGGGTTACGGGTTCGGGTTCGGGTTAGGGTTAGGGTTAGGGTTAGGGTGAATGGGCAGTAGGGGTGGGAAAGCCTCCCCTCTTGTGTTTATATACTCATTTCTTGAGTTTAATTTCACGAGCAGCTGCCACTTTTATTCGGCTCACGCCTTAAGTTAGTGTCCATCCATGTCCGCTTGCCTTTCCAGCTCGGATTATCAGTGGGATTGCAATGAATAGCATGTGCTATTAATTTTGCAATGAGTATATCGAATTGAAGGATCAGTCGTGTCTAAGGGCTGGACAAAGTTTGGATTTTAGGGCGGGAGCCATCAAGAAGATTCAGAAATTCGGTCGGGGGTGGGGGTGTTTTGGGTAGGTTAGGAATAGGTGGGGGGTGGTTGGGGAAGTTTGGTCGATTAGGACTAGGGTTAGCTTTGGTTTAGGGTTCGGTCTGGGGGGTTTTTAGACTTAGGATTGGGGGGGTTTTAGGGTAGGGTTTAGGCGTTATGTGTTAGGGTTAGGGTTAGGCGTTAGGGTTAGGCGTTAGGGTTAGGGTGGGTGTTAGGGTTAGGCGTTAGGGTTAGGTTTAGGCGTTAGGTTTAGGCGTTAGGTTTAGGCGTTAGGTTTAGGGTGGGGGTTAGGCGTTAGGGTTAGGTGCTAGGCATTAGGGTTAGGTGCTAGGCTTTAGGGTTAGGGTAGGGGTTAGGGTTAGGGTAGGCGTTAGGGTTAGGCGTTAGGGTAGGTGTTAGGGTTAGGCGTTAGGGTAGGGTTAGGGTTAGGTGCTAGGCGTTAGGGTTAGGCGTTAGGGTTGGGGTGGGTGTTAGGGTTAGGCGTTAGGGTTAGGGTGGGTGTTAGGGTTAGGCATTAGGGTTAGGTGCTAGGCTTTAGGGTTAGGGTAGGTGTTAGGGTAGGTGTTAGGGTAGGTGTTAGGGTAGGTGTTAGGGTAGGTGTTAGGGTAGGTGTTAGGGTTAGGCGTTAGGGTTAGGCGTTAGGGTTGGGGTGGGTGTTAGGGTTAGGCGTTAGGGTTAGGGTGGGTGTTAGGGTTAGGGTTAGGTGCTAGGCATTAGGGTTAGGGTTAGGTGCTAGGCATTAGGGTTAGGTGCTAGGCATTAGGGTTAGGTGCTAGGCATTAGGGTTAGGTGCTAGGCATTAGGGTTAGGTGCTAGGCTTTAGGGTTAGGGTAGGGGTTAGGGTTAGGGTTAGGGTTAGGCGTTAGGGTAGGGTTAGGGTTAGGTGCTAGGCGTTAGGGTTAGGCGTTAGGGTTGGGGTGGGTGTTAGGGTTAGGCGTTAGGGTTGGGGTGGGTGTTAGGGTTAGGCGTTAGGGTTAGGTGCTAGGCATTAGGGTTAGGTGCTAGGCTTTAGGGTTAGGGTAGGTGTTAGGGTTAGGGTTAGGCGTTGGGGTTAGGGTAGGCGTTAGGGTTAGGCGTTAGGGTAGGCGTTAGGGTTAGGGTTAGGTGCTAGGCATTAGGGTTAGGGTTAGGTGCTAGGCATTAGGGTTAGGTGCTAGGCTTTAGGGTTAGGGTAGGGGTTAGGGTTAGGCGTTAGGGTAGGTGTTAGGGTTAGGCGTTAGGGTAGGTGTTAGGGTTAGGCGTTAGGGTAGGGTTAGGGTTAGGTGCTAGGCGTTAGGGTTGGGGTGGGTGTTAGGGTTAGGCGTTAGGGTTGGGGTGGGTGTTAGGGTTAGGCGTTAGGGTTAGGTGCTAGGCATTAGGGTTAGGTGCTAGGCTTTAGGGTTAGGGTAGGGGTTAGGGTTAGGGTTAGGCGTTGGGGTTAGGGTAGGCGTTAGGGTTAGGCGTTAGGGTAGGTGTTAGGGTTAGGCGTTAGGGTAGGGTTAGGGTTAGGTGCTAGGCGTTAGGGTTAGGCGTTAGGGTTGGGGTGGGTGTTAGGGTTAGGCGTTAGGGTTCGGGTGGGTGTTAGGGTTAGGCGTTAGGGTTAGGTGCTAGGCATTAGGGTTAGGTGCTAGGCTTTAGGGTTAGGGTACACGTTAGGGTTAGGCGTTGGGGTTAGGGTTAGGGTGAGGGTGAGGGTGAGGGTGAGGGTGAGGGTAGGGTGAATGGGCAGTAGGGGTGGGAAAGCCTCCCCTCTTGTGTTTATATACTCATTTCTTGAGTTTAATTTCACGAGCAGCTGCCACTTTTATTCGGCTCACGCCTTAAGTTAGTGTCCATCCATGTCCGCTTGC